>NW_008825619.1:4148547-4167995 GCF_000699105.1 Pygoscelis adeliae | reverse complement strand
AGACAGTTAAGGGGGGGAAATTAGGAGACTACAGTTCTACTAAACTGATGTCAAATTGGACCTTCATATTGAATATGTTCTTAGCTAGAAACAGTAACATGCAAGATATTCACAACTTTTCTTTTGCCAATCCTAATAAAGCTGCCTTTGTTACTCAAAAATCTCTAAATATTTACAAGGTCTTCTTATGGACTTGCATATTGGGAGAGACTTCAAAAAAACCCAAAAAAGAAACAAAAAAACCCAGATAAAAATCAAAAGCCTAAATTGAAAGGTAAGGAAAATTTAATGGGGAACTTCAGAATCTGAGATGCAAGCTTAATTCTTCCACCTGTGTAAGAAGCCTAACATGACACTACACCTGTCCAGACACAGCACAGCTTTAGAGCAGGCAGGTAAAGCAGTGTTCTAGTTTTCTAGTTTCATTGATTCTGAATTAACATTTGTATCTTTTTCACCAATTTCTGTGAATAACAGTGTTTTCCAACTACATGCTATTGGTAATTGAGGTCCTAGTTAGTACAGGCCAGCCCTGCAGATTATCTCTTTATTTCTTCCATCCTGCAAACCACCACTCTACAACCTTCTGCTGGAGAAGAGCAAGTCACGCAGCTCTCGGATTTCTATGTCCTCAGTACATACTAAAGCCTATTTCTAGGTTCAGTTCAGTCTAACAAACTCCTTGGCAGTTGTATTCTTAGTTTTACAATGACTCTTCCGGTTTAAGAACTCAAATTTCTGACTAGCTTACTTGGGCACAATCCTGCCCACCACTAAACCACTGTAGAAGAGTCCCTGGGAGAGGTGATGAGTTGCTACACCCTTACACAGAGGACTGTGTATGTGCTCATGTGTAAGTATATGCATACACACACAAAATTGTTCTCTTCTGACTGCTGGTCACACCTTCTGTATGCAACTACCAGATGAGGAGGAAACACCTGTACTTTCCTAGTGGAAGTCAGCTGAGCAAGGGTGAAAAGGTGCATCTGTGAGACCTTACCAGCAAGTTCTTAGTAATAAACCCTTTGCACATGAACAAGAATAATGGGAGGAGTTCAAAGCAGGAAGAAAATGAAACAGACAGGAAAAGGGAGGTCCCCAGCAGACAAGGAGGAACAAAAATGGGCCATAGAACTCCAAATTCAAGCCCATGAAGTTCTACCTGTTAGAAGAAAAGGATGCGTTGAAAGAAGCTTTACGTCTCAATAACAAGTAACTGAAATGGTCTTAAATGCTGCAAGACACTATGATGCAGTGAAGTACTTCCTGCAGATCTCACAGCATCACTTCAAGTTTATATCTAAAAAGATTAGCACATCCTCACTATTACATTGCTTCCCTCATTTCTAGTTTATTAAGGTATCTTGGCTATCTCTCGAGCAGTACAGAAGCAAAAGGGTAAAGTTCTTCAAAACTGTCTTCCCATCTACTGTGTTCTCCCACTAACCTCACATGTCCTATATCCAGAAAGATTATGTCAGCATTTGCTGACTAGCTTGTTACCCTGAAGTCTGACGTTGCTAGACTAAACCTTTCTTCAAAATTTTGAAGTCTATGTGATTATCCCAAATATTATGGCAGAATTTTTCCTAAAATGTTCTAACAACTACTGGTAATTCAAGTTTCTGTACATTTGTAATGGTTGGCTCTGCACTGCAGAAGGCCTCCCCCCCTTAAATTTATCATTCTTCTTCACCAACTAGCCAGACTGGAGATAACTAAATATGTGTGTGTGTGTGTATATACACATACATATATATATGTATATACACATACACACACACACACGTGCGATTTATTGATTTGTCCAAATACCATTAAAGTGTCAAATGACAGAGGCTTAACTTAAATGTTCTTCAATAAAGAAAGCACCGTAAAACACTTTTGTGGCAGATTATAGCTTTAAATCACTTTAGACAAGTCTCAGACAGCAAAACTGAGAATCTTAAGTTAACTGGCAATCTTTGGGCCGACTAGAAGGCAAGTAGTTGAAGATGCACAGAGGTTAACACCAGAATCTTGAGGTATATACGCTATTACATCCTGGTGTGGTCTATAACTGCTTATTAACCAAAGAAAACCCTTCTCATACACCGAGAAGGCCCATCATGCTAGAAAACATGCCAACGAACATGATGCTAAAGGGATTTTATACTTCCGTAGTCTGGGAGAAACAGTGTTTTAGAATAGGCTATAGCCAAACTATACTTAACTACTAGCGTTCCCCTAGAGGTGAACTGAAGTCTAATGAGATTAGAAACAGACATCTGTCATGTCTATGTGCACAAACAAGCTCAGCACTACTGTTAGTGAAAATTTAAGTAATGTGATGTTTCAAAATATTTTAAGCCCCAATCCTGCAGAAACTTACTATACTTGGAGTATATTCAATTAAATTTTACTGAAATTAATTTCATGAAACTCTTTCCACCAATAAGTATTACTCAATGATACTAATGAAAGAGAAAACACATGTTAGAAGTTACCAGAAACCGTTTCTGGAGAAATGAAGCAGAAAGTGTCAAACAATGGGAGGAAAAAGTAAATGCAACTGGACTGAGTATAAAACAATGGTTGGAAAAAATATATATTCAGAAGACCATTCTTTTCAAGTCTTGGAACAAAGTGATGTGTAGATAAGTGCCAAAAGAATATGCATACCGTGACTTCACATACATCCTATTAAAAACAAATTGTGAGGTACAATAGTAAACAAATGCCTCACACCCAGCAAAGTCTACGCTGCCAGCTAATATTAGAAATTCAAGACAAGAGTTTCTCATTTAACCTTTCAGAACAGCTTTGCTCCTCCTTCTCCTCCTCCAGCCTGCTTGAAAACAGTGTTATACTTGTCCTGTATTTTTCCTCAAAGTACCACGTATGGCATTTTTCAAACATGTTCAATTATCACATTCCTGGAAGTTTTATGGACTCTTGTACCATTTCTGTGTAATGTCTCCTAACGTGCTACTGGGTTGTCACGCACCGACTTTGCCCATACGGCAGAGAAATTTTGCCTTGTAAAAGGCCACAGCCCTGCCCTTGTGGAGTGGGTGCCCATGGGCACAGAGGGAAACCTGCGAGCAGAGAGGGCATTACACTGCGCTCCAGCAGACCCCTGCCCAAACTACGCCACAGATTTGTAAGGCAGGCTTTCCAGACTGCTTCTCTTCTTAAGTTTCTGAACTACGTTAACAAAGCAATACTTTATGTGGGAGTGAAAGAGTGCAACTAATGTGACGCACACACGATCCAAGGGCACCGTTTCAATCACTTGCCTGAAGAGCTACTAAGCTCGACTTAGCTCTAAGCAACTGAAGTGGACATATGTTGACAGAATCTTTGATGCTTTTGGTTTCGGACTCCATTTCTTGCAAGTGGTGATCTGTGGCAGTCACCTCATTATTTAAGGTTTTTCCACTCTTCCAAGAGTTAGAGACCCTTAGTCAAGCACATATGGGTGCACGTTTCAGCTGCCTAGAAGTGGCGATGGACAAGTCATTAGTGGATGTTGTATACATTAGCATACACATACAGACATCCTCAATCTGCCTACTTATTTAAAAGCTCCGTATTTTAACTGGTATTACAAAACCAGTTAATGGTTACCTTTAAGGTATTAAAAGTCATCGAAAAATAAACCCATTAAAGAAAACTATGCTTAAAATGTGTCTTTTATTTTCCAAACATATCAGGAGATCTAACAAAAGAAACTGTATCTCCCCAAAATCTTTGCTTCTTTTATACCACTGGAGCAACAACCCCCCTGCTAAGTAAAGTAATTTTTTCTTTAAAGCCCAGTAACTACCTAAGGAAAAAAGCAATGGTTCTGCAATGATTTGCTACATTTTCTTCTCCACAACTCACTCTTTGCCTTTACTTTAAAATTACAGATACAGATGCCAAATTATTTACACTTTGACATGCTAGTTTGTATCATTTCTAAGCTTTTGATTCTCAACCTACCAGTCACAAATACAAATTCATGTAAGCTACAAATATATAATGTTAATGCAGGTGTTGGGGAGAAGATTCTCTAAAATATGTACTTAAAATCTTACAGCTGCTTCCACACTCCAGGTTGACCCCCTTGTCAGCCAGTAATTTTCAAACTTTTAGGAAAACTTAGCCCGTTTCCCCAATATTTAGTTATCCCAGTATTATTACCATTCCCCAAATAAACTTGCCTCCTACAGTCCTCTTTAATGCTGACCTTGCAAACTAACACAGTGTATTCCCCAATCAATATTAGTAATGTAGTAATATATCCTAAAGAAAAAGACAGTTTCACAGATTTATGTTCATCTGAAATTTTTTAAGAGGTTGAAGTTATGAAGTTTGGTGCTATTACTTCTATGGTTGCCAGCAGCTGTGCAATATGTTATATTTAAGCTTCGAGCTAGACCAATAAAGTACTTCCAACTAAGTAATACAAGGAATTACTCATAATTTCACTGTCACGCTTTTGCTAAAATACAGGAATAAATATTTTGTGAAAAATCCAGAGAAATCCAGTCTGATAATGTACTTTTTATGAATAGTAATAGTGCAATAAGAAAAAAAAAAATCTTAAGACAACCTGCTCAAACCCAATATAAAAAGTATTTAGAACTATTAGAAAAATTCATTTTCAGTATAAGAAACTGAATCAAAGAGTAAGACAGCACAAGTAATGTGTTGTTTTTTTTTTTTAACAGTATAAAATTTCAGGTCTACAAAAAAAAAGGGGGGGGAAGTAAGAAACAATCAACAGGAGATAAAGCACAATTATAGAAGACACACCATGCCATCAAACCTACACTGCTCTTAATTTGAACATAACTGAACATCCACAAGTAACAAGTACTTCTTCACTAGAACAGCAGTGGAAATTAGATTAAATTTATACAGTAACATAGGAAAGAGACTTCAACAGTAGATGGCCTCCTCTTCTTCTTCCCCATCTCCCATGACTGAGAAGGTTAAAAATAGAGGCTTCCGTTTCCTTAGATAATTTCACTTTAAACTTTTCTAGACCACTGAAATTAGCTACTTTGCCAGCTTCCTACATTTGTGTTAGAAAAGAAGGAGTGTTAAAAACACACTTCCATTTACAGCAACTCAGGAAACCGACTTGTGCAGTTTGCATTATTAGTATCATTTGTAAATGACAAGTCCCTCTAGAAGTTGTAGACATCTCTTCCAAAGTTTCCCTTTGGATATTGCTCACCCAAAGGCCCCTTGCACCACACAGTAACATTTTTTGGGGGGTAATCTTCTGTACTTGCATATTTTTCTATATTTATGCATTCCTTTGCAGTTAGTAAATGCAGATATTTTCAGTGCACAGCATTCAATTCCCCATATCCAAGAGCAGCTCCAGTACTAGGAGGGAGAGCTTAAGAGCTGCAGAAAGCCAGCTTCAGCTCCCTCCCTCCCAGCCCCGAGCCTTCGAGGAAGTCGGAGCCACAGGAAGCCCCTAACTTCTACCATGGCAGCACAGAGTGGCCCCAGCTGTCCAGGTCCATATTTTAAGGTCAGAAGGAACCACTGTCATCATCCAATTGACCTCCTGCATAATACAGGCCACAAAACTTCAGCTGGTAATTCTTGCATCTAGCCCAACATCTCGTGGTTGACCTAGAGCATATTTTCCATAGTGGTAAGAGCAGTGTTTGTTTATATTGAAAAAGCAGAATATGTATCTGAACTGTTTATCTTTAAGTACTGCATATCAACAAACAAAAAGTAGCAGGTGTCCGAATACCACTCTAGTATAAAGCTGTATCATCTACACATTACTATAATGCAGTGCCACCCATTCATTAGGAAGTCTGGTATGCTTCGTTAGGCATTGCCTCGTTAGGCAATTTTTTGATTGCTTCTTATTTTGCTAGACTGAAATCATTCTGACTGAAGTTCTCCCTCCTGCGGGTGTGCCTCATTCTCATCTCTTGTGAGAAGTTTCAATTAAAACAGCTCAGCCATTTGAAACAATAAAGCAGAGAAAAAAATGCTGTCCCTCCACACCCCCATGCTAGAATTCCTACAGCAGTCTCCCAGATAATCTCAGCGCTACTAACACCGGCATGTGAATTTTTTAGGTGTCTCCTATTATCCCCATGGAAAAACGTTCAAGTTTGGTCAAGGCACAGGGGCGTGGAAGAGGGGGAATATTGTTGCACATGCTCAACATAACTCTGTCAAGTACGGAAGCCCTGAACATGCGCCAGCTTCTCAGGACCTCTCCTCGCTACACACTCACTCAACCCCAGTGTGCCAGGACATCGCGAGGCTTGCTCCGGCTGCACGGAGCAGCTCCAGAAAAACATTTCCAGTACAACCCTGCTCCTTGTATCCTGGAAACAGAGACTAGGAAGCCAGTTTCTTCTTCCAGTCTCAATGCAATCCCTGTTAGCACCTGAACACCATGGAGGAAGAGAAGGAAGCAGGCACACTGTACCACAGAAGGATGAGGAGAACAGGAACCAGGTGCTGGAAGAAGAGGGGGCAATCAGAAAGCAGGAAGCGGTGCAGGGAGGCACAGACAGGAAAGAAGGAGAAGCACAGGGAGAAGGATTAACAGCAGAGCTGGAGCAGATGGGAATGGCTGGGAGTACTGTAAATGCAGATATTGAATGCATTGTAAATGCAGTTGAGTGGTTAAACATTGGAACAGGCTGCCCAGGGAAGTGGTTGAGTCACCATCCCTGGAGGTATTTAAAAGACGGGCAGATGAGGCGCTTAGGGACATGGTTTAGTGGGCATGGTGGTGTTGGGTTGACGGTTGGACTCGATGATCTTAGAGGTCTCTTCCAACCTTAATGATTCTATGATACTGTGAACAGACCACAGCCTAAAAAGCAGGAAAGACGAGACTACCCAATGCATCAGGTGCCGTCCTGTACATCCCTCTGCTCTCAGACTCTGAAAACCCAAAGCAGAACATGGCTCCATTCTCCCCTGTGTGCTCCACTGAACGTAGTTACTCTTCTCCAACTACACCATAAACTCCACCCGCAGTTTTGTATGAAAGCTGGATTAACAGCTTGGTACCATCGAACTGGAGAGATCCCCGTTGTCTTCAAATGCGTCCCCCTCTGCTGCCCTAACTGCACAATCCCATCATTTCATAGCACTACTACTTCTGACACTTATCTGATCATACAGTAAGCTAGTAGTAGGTATGCTTCAACTCTCTAGAACTGCAAAAAAACTAACGGGGAAGGGGAAAAGTAGTAATTTGGGTTTTTTCCCATGGTTACTGAATGGAATCAGTTTACTTTGCTATCAGATGAGCAAAAAAGGCAATGTAAAGGAGGCAGGAGTTGAGAAAGATCTCCTACTATTCATAAAAAGCTGTTAATCCAACTTGCAGCGTCCTAAGGGTACACTAAGCCTCACTCCTCAGGGTGGGGGGCAGGGAACGGACGGGGAACCAAAAAACCCACCCAAACAAAACCAGAATGCAGCCCCATAAATAAAGATGATTTCACAATAATGACAATGTAGACCATAATTCTGGCATTTTAGAATGTGTCTACGTTTGGCTATGCAACTTTAATAAACATGAAAAAGCCTTACATACGCATCACAAAAGTATCTCAGTTAGGAAGAGTACATTTAGGCCCCAGGATCCATATCTTAAAGAGCCTTCTAAAGTTTAGGGGAAGAACAAAGCCTATTTAAAAAGTCTGACTCTTTTCTGACAAAGTCAAGTACACAGCAAATGAAAAACCAAAACGTCAAAAGCACCTTGGAATATCCACTGCTAGGCAATGGTACTGTTGCCCCAGGAACAGTAATCCCCAATACGAACGCTTCCGTCATTGCTCATGAAAGGTTAAGACCTAACAACATAGGAACTTGACATGGATAACATGTTTGGAAACCACCGAATTAATCCATTTATCTATTAAGATTGGTTAAAAAAAACAACACACACTGGGAGCTACTCAGGAAATAATTAGATATTCATGAAGGAAATGAACTACTAAAGCACATGTAAAGATGGATTGATCAAACAACCGTTAAAAAAAAAAAGGTGTGCAAAGAGAGGCAGCTACTGTGTTTTGAGACATATCCTCAACAATATGCTCACTAAAAAGTATTTTTTCATAGTAACTGCAATTAGAATCTCTGCCCAGCTTCTCTTCTTTTTCTCAAATAAGATCAAGTCTATCTTTAATGCAGAGAGCACTTACAAGCAACAACAGAAAAGCCACAAAGACATCAGAAATGCAGATTAAATGAACTGCAGGAGGAGAAGTGGAGGAAGAAGGAGAAAAACATTTGCATTTCCAAGAGGCCTGTCTGGTACTGAGTAATAAGCAGGTTGGACAGATGCATTCAGAAGAGAAGTGGGGGTTTAGGTCTGACATATTAGAAACCTAAGCTCTTCCCAGTGCTAGCAGAAGGGACATAACGTTTCCTTTACTTAAAATACAGAAAATCACCTGCTCACAGAAATTACATGAAGCCTTGTCAGAGTAACTGTTCCCTGGATTTCACAGCCCTTTGTGTTACTAGCAGAGGAAGCATCTAAACTTTTAGTTTCTTTTACTCCAACCATCAGTTGGAGTAAAACAACCATCACTCTCGGTGTTTGAAGTGAGGATGGTAGGTAGAACTGTCTCCTGGACTTAGGAGTTGATCAGCAAAATTTGAGACAGGTGGCAAACTTTTCCCAACAGTACAAGCTACTTCCAATTACTGAAAGATCTACTGATTCAATCTCTGAGTAGCTTGAAAGAGAAAAAAAATCCACAGTTTTCAGAAGTGGTGCAAGTCTGCTTGCTTAGTGGGGTTGATGAGCAATGCTTCAGGAGATCCAGTAAAAGAAGGGCATGAAGCAGACTGAACCACGATTACTATTCCAGACAGCAGATGCCTAATGTGTGCTGAAAACTTTGTGACTAAAGCCTGTTTAAGAGACCGGGACTTCAAAAACTTACCACCAGCTCCTCAAAGGCTATTAGGAAACCCGAGTGAACTGAAAGGGACACGACGGCGCACAGGAAGGCAGGAGAGCGTACAAGCATGACAGGAAATTCCCAGAAAAAAGTGGTAATGACTCTTACGCACTTACTCTGCTCCACACATTTTAATGTTGTATCGTTTTCTAAAAACCTTTTACTATTACCCATTAAGCAAGAAGACAGCCTCTCATAACACAGCTGTGGAAAAAGAAACAGGAGTACTCCCTCTTTCCTCCCCCATCCTGTACTTACGCCACAACTGAACACCTAATTTGAAGAAGAGATTTTCTCACTGTTTCCTAGACCACCGCTGCTGCCAGGAAAGCCTGTCTTCTACCATCACCCTTCATCTAGCTTCCTTTTGCAGGTCTGTGTTCCCTGTAAGTGAACTCAGATGTTTACACACATCGCCACTCGGGGATCTTCCCAGCATTAAATCCACAGGATTCTTATTCACAGGATTTGGATTTTCTGTTTTCACACTGCCGCAGCACAACAGCAAGGAATTACTGAAGATGGAAGCTGTCAGAAGAGCAAAGGTCTTCAGTCCATCCCTTCCCTACTCATCATCATAGTTGAAAGTCTGATCCTAAATTTTTAACATCCTCGAGAAGTTAACTTCCTTGACAATTTTGCCCTCAAATTCTAATCAGAGTACAATGAAGATATCACCGGTTAAATAAACTGTTACCATATTGCATTAAATCTATTCCCCCGCCCCCAAAATTAACAAGGTATTTTTAATCACCATTCAGCAGCACTGCTTTTCAGCCTATTTAGTCATCTTCAATCTCTTTTCAGAACAGCCTTCTAATGCAAGGAGCCTCACTGCACGCCCAGTTAACCCTGTTGCTGTGCTACATTTTAATGGAAGCCTAAGTTTTACAGATATGACTGGTCTAGACCCCCTCCTTCCTTCTGGCCATATATTGAGCAATGCCTCTTACTCACAATGAGTTAATGCTTCTAATTCCTGCAAAAGTTAGTTTTATGGAGATGATTAATTTTCCCTAACTCCTCTCAATAAAGAAGCAGTAATAAATACACTCATTTAAGACACCAGGCAAGTCTCAAGTGGAATGCTGATTTGGGGAAGAACACCGATCCCACCCCACCAAAAAAAAAAACCAAACAACCCCACCCAAACAAACAAACAAAACCCCCACCAAAACCCCTCCAAACTCTCTAAAACAGAGAGCAACATGCAAGGCAGCATATCAACTATCCAAGACGTCTCTAAAATACATTGCTTTCTGAGGTGGCACTACAATGATGCTAAGGGTGGACACCCATGGACACACGCACATTTCTACTGACTGAATAATCTGTACTTCTCAAAATTCCAGCAAATGCATAAAAGGGGCACTATTCAGCGTTTACTTCTTCCCAGAAAACGAATGCTGACAGAAGCAAAGGACGGGATGGCATCGTTGTTGCCATAATATAAATCCAGAATACTTAAAAGGATAACACACAATTTATTGACAACTGAGCCAAAACAATTTCACAATGTAACATTTTATGCGATCCAAGAACAGTATAAAAGAAAACAGAAATGTTTAAAGAGCTCTTGTATATGGACTCTAACTGCCACTTTCAATAGCAGCTAGTCTCACACATGGTTTAATTTAACAGGTATTAAAGATATTGTAAGATATTTTAAGCATGGATAAGTTCTTCTGGCAGCAACTAAAATCCAAACTTTATTGTTGAGAAAAAAAAAAAAACAAAAACAAAAACATTGTCTTCAGAGATCCAAGATTAATTTTAGTTTCATTTCTTGCTTCCTTCAAAAGTAGCCATGAAAATGAACTCAACTTGTCCTCAGTAAACAGCTCACTCTCATGTATTTTGTACAATTAAGCCCAGCACATTATTCCATTGTTTTGAACCTAAACCACTTTGATCTCCAATTTCCAAAACAAGAGAACTACAAAAGCATTCTCAAACACACCTTCCAGATCAGACACGTGCTTCCCCATACACACACACACACTAACGGCACAAATTACTCCGTTCCCTTTACATTACTGTTAATCACAAGCTTTTGTAAGTGTAAATTTTGACCGTACAAAATACATAGCTATCTGAACGACGACAAAAATACTCCTTTATTAGTACTGCCTCCATCTTTCTTTCCTGGAAGCACATAAACGCCTTCTCGCAGCACCGGGAGCCACCCCCACCCTCCAAAGCTGAGGGCAGATGGTTCCTACGCAAGGACACCCGCTCCAGCAGTGCCTCTGCCAGCACCACACCAGCGTCGCCGCGCTGCCTCGTGGCACGCACTCCTCGAGCTCGTTTTAGCACCCCGGAGCGGGACGCAGCTCCCATCCCGGGGAGCTGGCACAGGAGCAGCACGTGCTGACCATGCTTCATGATGCAGCGTCTCGGAGGAGAAACTGGAGGGGTACTTGACACTCATTTATAAATACAGCTTTTCCTATCGCACGCTGTCAATAGTCACACGCATCTTATTAATTTCCAAAGTATTCTGATGACCTTATGGCTAGTGCTTTTCCCAAACAAAACCACTACAGGCTAAGCTGCCAACCGTTCTGTACTGTGGCAGACACCTATTACTCACCCCCATCAACCTAATACAAAGAAAACTTTTAACTCAAGCTATATAGCTAAAAGACACAGCTTAACATGAGAGAAAGTCCACTTGCAGAAAATGAGAAACATCTACATTTATCATATTGTGCTTGGCAAGCACAATTGTAATATGAAGATCAATAAACCCCAACAATTTTTAACGCTCCTTGAAAAACATTATACCTACTGCCTTTGATGAAAGAAAAGGAAAAAGGGGGGGGGGGGGGAAGAGGGAGAGAGAAACCACACCATTCCATCCTCAAATCAAGGTCGCTCACTGCTACATTTCTTCCTGGTGTCATCAGCAAAACTTTCTTTCAGATATCTAGGCAAAGTAATAAAAGATTCAGGAACCGAGGTCTTCTGCCTTTGGAAGGCTGCAACTGAAAGTGTTGAAGTATCACTGATTTTAGGAAGTGCTTTACAACGGAAAAGCATGAACGTTAGCAAACAAAGCCAAAAAGAAGAGAATTGAATCTTTACATTACTCTTGTTTTATTTGTATTCATACAATCACATTATTCATTTATAATCAGAACATCACTGTAAAGTTAAGAAATACCGTAATCAGTACCCACCTGAACACCAGATACAAGGAGTTTAAAAATAACAGTATACAAAAAAACACGTGGCAGAGCAGAGAACTGAACCTCAAACTCCCAAATCCCAAACCAGCACCACTGAACCATACCCCCTCTTGCTTTGGAGAGGCATGATTAAAATAGGCAAACAACATTTTAGGACTGGTATTTCACAACAACTAGAAGAGGAGGTCAGAAAAGGCATTGCGGTAATACAGCTGGGAGATAGGGATGAATCTAAAGCAGGATTTTGGAAGACTGGGAAGAAAAACTTAAAGGCACTTTTCTGTTTCTGTCAAGTATTTGAAGAGAGTAATTTAATTGTCTACTTTGAAGATTCAACTTACCTTTCCAAGCAGCTATTGTGATTGGATTATATTAGAAATCTTCCTGAAATTATGGCTTTATTCCAAAGATCGTTGTTTAATATAACTTTATTATATACAAAATGCTATACTACTGCAAATCGACAAGAAAGTTATGAATCCATTTAACTAACACTGGTGATACATCCTACGATAATACACATTTATGCTTTATAAATACAACCCTACGAGAAATAACTAGCGCCTACAACTTGCACAAAAAGAACATTAACTGATCTCTGTAAAGAATGTAACATTTCAGTAAAGTTACTGTAAATTCATATAGTAAATTAATTACTCCACACAAACACTTCTAGAGTTTGTCTACACAGGATGTTTCCAGCAGACCCAAAGCAGCTCTGCCCTGGCTCCCAGGCATACAGCTTCTAGCTACTCCAGTATGGCACGGGGCTCCATCTAATATAACCTAGCCTACACAGGGCTTGTTAGCTCAGGTTCAGTGATGAATTAACCACAGCCACCTGGCTCCCGACCAGCTCAAAGCACGAGCCGAATTTGCAACACAGCATTTAGACACAGCTGAGAGTGTCTCATAATGAAATTGCTTACTCACCTTATTCACCTCACTTACTTCATCCGGTGGAATAAACTACTCGCCCGTATTGCTACACGGAAAGCATTCACATGGAAGATCGAGGGCCCTGTTTATTCACACCCAAGCTTACTGAGCTCCAGCCTTTCCAGGTAGAAAAATATGTGCCTAATGAAGGTCAAAACCAAAGTGAACAGTCTTTGCTGAGAGTGAAACCAATGGCACCCATTAGCCTTGACAGTATTTCACGCAATACATCTCTGATCCTTATGAACAAGAAACAACTGCTAACAGCTCCAGGAGGTCCATTAATAGCACGTATCTCACTGATAAACCTTCTGCAGGACTCTGGATCTCTACTCAAGATTGCACTGTTTGTTCATGCATACAGGACACCAAACCTAAAAGCCAGGCAGCATACCACAGGCAACACAGCCTAACAGCTACACTGGAAACTTAAATCTGTCTAATGCTTTGTTTCATCTGTGGGAGAATAACCCATCCATTGCATACACACCACAGAACTATCATAGTCCAAGCCTCTACCATAAAATCTGGTACGCTAATCTCAAAATGTATTTCTATTACTTACTATGTAAAAACACCACTTGCTTTTTAGGAATTGGCTTCTGTTTCAATTAACTGACTACTAGAAAGCTAGCAGACAACAGGGGCATAAAAAAAAAAATCAAGAGCTTGTAGTCCCATCTCCTATAAAAATATGGGTATGTGATTTTTATTACTAACAATATTAATTAATAGACCTAAGTCTATTTGGCTTTTATTCCATTGATGAGTTTGAAATTTTAGGGAAACCCCCGAGGTAATTCAAATACCTATGAAAGTTTATGAAAGGAGGAGGCCTAGTAGAAAGCGAGAAGCCCATGTTTACACCTCATCAGGTATCAGGAAATCTGCTCAGGAGCAAGTGGATGCAAATACCCCAAATGCAAGGCAAAAAGCGCCCGGCAGAACTTTCACCTTCCCAGACACTGAAGTCAATCAGCCGTAAAACACAAACCCACAGGAAACCAGACTTCATTAGTTCCGGTACTCACGGAAATACCTGATTTCTATAAATGGTAACATTTTCCACATAACATCTACTGCGAGCTTCTTTAGCACATCAAACTCGGTACCCTGCAAGGCATCTCCCTGCCCTACCCTAGACATTCACGTGCAAGCTACCCAAATATTTTCCCTTCCAAATGTTATTTTCTTTAAAAATATATTAAATATTTCCTTTAAAAATCCATAGCTACTCCTATTTATGTGACTATTTGCTGGGTGGAACAAAGTTAGATGCTAAGCTGGAAATACCATAACAGCTGAGTATTTTAACTGGCAACACCCTTTAATGACATGCCTGTGTGTCATATCAGCTACAGACTCTGCGACCTTACAAATCTGAGATCTCCCAGCTTGAAAAATTAATTTAGCAGGTTTATCGGAATTTCACATGCACACTTTCACAGACATTCTTGCATTAGAAATACCCAAGAGCACTGTATAAAGTGTATATTCATGAGTTTGATGCTTGTCAGTAATGATCTTAGTAGCCAACTTAGGCAGGTCAATATGCCATCCTTCCAAAACTGGATAAGACTGTGGTGCCATGCCATAACACAATTTATGTTACAGTAATTTTTCTGTAAAATAAAAACCCAAATTGGAGGTCATATATTGTTTTTAAACACTGAAATTTTATCGCTTTCCAGATAAAAATCAATAGCCTTATTACCTGTACCGTTCCATCAATACAGGTGTGCACTATTTACATAGCTTAGCAGTGTTATACAAGGAACTTGTCCTAAGTAAACATAAATTGTATAATAAGGATGCTGCAATTCCTTGTGCATCTAGCACTGCTGGGCTTGAGAGGTTTCCCCCCCAAAAAAAATTTGAAAGCAAACATCTGGTAATACATAAGAAGACTACGCTACTTGTTCCTTAACACAGGCACCAGACATAGTGAGAAAAGACAGGTTTATTCCCAATTTCAGTATTTCCTGACAGTTTCTTGCCGCATTTTAACTCGAACTTCGCTGAGGTTTCTTTTGTTGCACTTTGTACATGTAACAACAGGGGGAGAGTGAAGAACTGGGGTAACGCTGGATTCAGTAATCCAGTAGATATCGAAGTCTTGATTAAAAATATTTCTCCTGATTAAAAGCAACCCACCCATGAGAATCAAAGAGAGAGGAATTTGGAGACATGCCAGTTCATACAATAACTGTGTTTATTTATCTTAATAAATATTTAAGAAACATGACTTGTGGTATTTGATATAACTGAGCCCGTGGTTAAAAGGCCCCTCTCCATGACATAAGCAAATAGAGTCTATCCTCTTTATTTGTCCGACTTCTCTTCAACATTCAAGGCTAATCTAGTTTTAGGTCAGGAAAAAGACTGTGGTCTATCATTTTAAACAAACCATTGTAGTAAAACGTGAACAGGAAATTCCTAACTACACTGTTCAAAGAACAATGATAGAAAAACAACGCTAGCTCACGAAGTACAAGGAGCCTAGGAACTATCACAGGACAGTTTGGGTGGAACATAAAAATAAAAATCAAAACCACACATATATATAGTTACCTTGCCCATTTTTGTCTTTACCCCCACCGCCCCCCACTCCCCACCCTGTTCTCCCCGCCAGGGCCAGGGGTCCTTCGGACCTTGCCGAGGGAGAAACCTTCTGATCTGAAGGAGGAAGAGAGCAGTATATACAGCTCTGTCTGATACCTTGGAAATATCCGGCCTGCGGGAGTTAGCGCAGGCATGCCATTCATTCCACAACATATAAATGCCCTCTTTAGAGCCTCATCTAAGCAGCAGTTTCATTTGGATTTTGAGGCACAGGTCTGCCTTGTTTTTCAATAAGCTGCAAGCTATTTTTACCATGAAAAAAAAAAAAACCAACATTTTAAAAGCGGCCTGCTAGCATAGAGAGTATATAAAATGGGTAAAATGGGGACTCAAGGAAAATCTCCTGTATTAGCATTCTATTCATAGCACAGATTTCCCTCTTCTAAAAAAGAAAAAAAAAAAAGAAAAAAAACACACCTAACCCCCCCCAAACCCCAACAAAATTCATGTATTTTAAATTCTACCAGGTGTAGTATCTTAAAACATTCAGAAATTCTTCAACCAAAGTGCTCTGACAACTATCTGGGATTTATTCTCGTAGAAGCCTGCACATCTGACCGTCTTCGCTAATGGGGAGAAAAAAATGACACATTCCTAATTTGAGACAGAAATCACAGTAAAGGGGAACTATTTCATTTTTAACATAATGTACTAACATTACATTAAGAGCCTATTAATCTGTATAACATCTCAGGATTTTATTTTTTATTTTTGTCTTTACAGGAGACGTATCCTAAAAATATCTGGATACAGGTATTAGTATTAAAATCTTCATCCACTTTGAAGAATAAGCTTCAGAGCACATACATAAAAGGCCAAAGACAGAAAAATGAACATATGATCTCGAAAGACTTGCATTTTAAAGAACACCATGCATGGACTGGACGGTGGGGAGAAAATTTCCACAGCCAGGACACTATCCACAGTTTTGGGGTGTTCCTAATGGAACCAGAGTTTTGGACACAGGGTAATTTATTTTTTAAAAAGGATAGAAAAGCCTTTTACAAATGTTCCATAGATTCTAAATGTAAAGAAAAGAAACTTACGGTTGTGATTAAGGTAAAAAATAAACATGATTTTCTTTATCAAGTGACTTCAGAAAGAATAAAACAAAGTTGAAGAACAGTGTGGGCAAACAGTCCTATGTGCAAAACTTCAAAACCCCCACATGTTCACATACCTTACGTAATTACACAAAGGAGATATTCCAGAAATGTATTACAGTAAGTTTTAATGATAAAATGATGCAGCTGTATTTTAAAACAAGAACAACAAAACTTTTTAAAAATTCTGAACCCCTTACACGTAAGGTGTTATAAGGAAAAACATTATCAATATCTTCGTTCAGATACTCTTTCCAAAAGAATCGGCTAACAGCCAAAAAGCTTCGTAAAAGTCAGAAACCAGCAAAAGAGAGAAAGTCTTTAACTCAAGGATCCAAACCGAGTCCTCGTCAATAGTAATGAAAGCGCATTATCACTTTGGAGTTGTTTGGCAGCTATTGTGAAACAGAACATCTCCTAGCAGGCAGATGTCCAGAGAACAAGATCAGCTACATCATCCTGTTACCAAACAGAAGCCCTTGAACAGGCATGGACAGATCTACAAGATTACTCCCAGAAGTAATTTACCTAACACGATAGTACAGCATACTCTGGTACAAGAGAGTTCACTCTCTACCTGTAACAAGGCCTACAGACAAGGCACTTTATATTTCAGTGGAAGGGAGACGTTTACAAAAATGGACTATTTTCCATAATCACTGGAGCTTTATCTAGTCTGTCAGATTTCCAGAATATTGTGACAAATTTTATAAACATTTGTTCAAAATAAATATATATATATCTTCATCCATATCAACCATCTGGTGTTTTGCCTTCTATTAAGTCATAGAAAGACATCCTATGACCTGGCTTAGCATGAAAACAGGTTTACATCTAAGCTCAATGAAATGTTCAAGGTTTTTTTAGATGCCCTTCTGGGAAAACTTAACACTTTTTTCCTAAGCACATGACACACTCCTAGAAGAGAAAACATTGGGATATCAAAATTTGTGCCAGAATTCCCACAAGCTGTTTCCAAAAATGCATTAAAAATGAAGATAGTTGATAATTCCCTTGAATCACTAAGCACAGATTCAGTACAAAGAATTAGGAGGTTCTGAGTGCCATTTGCAGCCAGTGATAGGAAACACTACTGTGCTTTTTCTTTAAAAAAAAAAAAAAAACACAACACCCAACAACAAAAAACCAACCTTGATCATGACTCAGCAAACCTTCCACAGATCATTTCTAACTCCAGCTTTCCAAATTGTAAAGTCAGAATAACAGTTACCAACAGAAGCACTGAGGCTATAGCTGTAAGAAATCTCATAGATGGTAAGTTGCCTGATATTTCAGATGATTAAATGACATTGCACAAAACATCCACATACTCCTTCCTGCATATTGGCGTTTGGATACCTGCTCATGGACTGAAAGGGCTTTTTGCTCTGAAAGCCTTCTAGCATGTTTAACTGAAGAAATATTTAACATTTCTCCAAAACTTCATATAAGCACATACAGAACACTATTAAAAAAGACAACCAGGAATTTGCAAAGCAGCTTATTTTACAATAGGAAAATAACCCCTGGAACTGGAAATACAGTATATTCATAGCACCATCAATCAGTCAGAATGCAAGTCAGCCTGATCATAAACACCTTGACATTTTACTCCAAAATAGGATAAAGGGAAAAATTTTTTTAAAAGCAAAAATTGAAGGGTTTATTTCACAATTTATTGGAAAAACATTTGTAGCTATACCCTATTTAAAAAAAACCACCAAAACAGCTCAACCAAAACAAAAAAAAAATCCCAACCTACCACTTTAACACTGCTTAAGACACGTACGCAGGGTTCAGAAGTAAATATTTTCCCTCATCATCCTCCTGAATAGAAGGCACTTAACCAACACACTTCAAGAACGGTAATCATGCTCCACACCGCAGATCAATTTAAAGGGACTTACCTGAAACTACCCATTCATTAAGGCAAAATAAAAATGTTTCTTAAATTCAGTGCATTACACGGCATTATGAGAAATCAAGAAGTTTGGCTGAATCAGTATGGAAGACTCTCAAAGCACAAACAACTATTAAATACAAACAACGTGAAAGGAAGGATCAGGCCAAGCCCTAGGATCTCTCGTTCCGTCTCTGTGCATGCTCCCCTTGACTAAGGCACAAGGCTTAAGAAATCTGTTATTTCTTGGACTCCTATGTAAGTATATTGTAGCTACTTTTGATTAATACAGGTAACCGGAGAGTCACTTCTTTCTGAAGTCCTGGCTATAAACAAGTACATTAAAACACTGTACCATATGTGCATTAAGTTGCAGTTTCCAAGAATGAAATCAAAAAGAAGTTTTCGTAACAGTTCTTCCTCTTGATGACATGAGATTTACTCCCAAAGTTCCCCTACAGCCAACACAAATTTATGGCTAACCAGTCCAGATCCAAAAATACCTGACCATTTTTAATTAAAACGCTTTTGCTTTCCTTCTGTGGAAAATAATTTTTTAAAACCTCTGTGAAACATGGAGATTTAGTCAAAACTACGTCTTTTGCCACACAGATGAGAGAAGCATCAAAATCAAACAGCGATTAAGAAGTAGGCTACAATGGATTATCAAAGTACTTCTAAAAGAAGACTTCAGACTTCACTGTCTGAAGCATTATCAAATGAAGAAACTGGAAGCTCA
>NW_008825619.1:4139610-4148491 GCF_000699105.1 Pygoscelis adeliae | reverse complement strand
AAAGACTATATGTGATTACTCAGAGGAATCTCAAGACACATGAGAAATTAGACCATTGTTTCAAAGGGCAGCGTTTTTAACCAGCTGTTCTGCAAGCTGGTACTAGTAAACATTTTTCTAAACAAATAATTCTATAATTTAATTGGCCCAACTGAGTAGCTACATTAAACACAGAAGTGGAATTCAAATGCCCATGCAGAGTCTTGAGCACATGGTGCCTATTTATCACAAATCTCAGTGCACCCATAACCGCAAGAGCACTGCTAGGTTTTTCCTTGAATAAACTATGAGCTGGCAGAAAAGCAAAGATAAGACAACTCAAACCAACACAAAGTAGCGTGCACTTTTTTTTTTCATGTCATCACTCAGTACCCTGCATACAAGTTGGAAATACGCACATAAACATGCAATATGAATATACATGTTCTTTAATTCAATTTCGACAAATCATCTATTGCATTTCCAGTCTTTACATGCATTTCCAATTAGTTTTTTTATTATATAAAGGAGAGGTCAGTTATGCTTTCTCTAGCTCATAACCTGATGATTATCATTAATATGTGTTAAGACATCAACTATAGTGTTAGAGACTATTTAGATACTACTAAAATTGATCTATGATCCAACAGCCATGATGGTAGTTAAATCAATTTTTCTTGGGTTTTGTGGTTAACTTATTCTGAAGTTTGGGGTTCAGGGATTTTTACCTATGTGCTATATCATATCTTTCCTACTGGGAGTCTTAGTCTTATCCGAAGGATGTAATCTGGGGGAAGCAGAGGACATACAAGTGTTTAAACAGCAATTTCCAAATACATGCAATACTTTCTCCATCTACTAGTTATCCCTACATTGCCAAAAAAAAACCCCAATGGTAGTTTACTTTTTATTCTGAAATTCCCTTTTCAGCATGCGTGGAACTGCTGTCCAAGTCAAGTAACTTTGGACTGTATTCTCCTTTGAGAAGTGTGTCACAATTTGTTTATGCTATAGAATCAGATAATTACGCAGTACTTCAGCTGCCTTCCCAAACATGGATAAGCCACTCTTTCTACGAATGCATTGTGTATTATGTTTTTTTTTAAAAGTCTTATTTTTAGCTGTTTAAACTGTAATCCAAGGTTAAATAAATCAATTTTGAAATCTTATGCATTCAGCTTTGATACCAAACTTCGCATTTTGTCATAAAGAATCCTAATCACTGTGTGTGTGAAAGAGCTTCAGCCTAAGAACAATATAAATCAAAATAGTTTCAACAAGATTCTCCGTAGATATTTCATCGTGAAAATAACTCTTTCAGAAAGCTATGAAAGATAGCCTTTGATTCTCCGTTGCTGGTTCAAGGGTGTTGATACCACTGTACTTTATTTTTGTCCCACTGCCAATTAAATATACTGAAATAGAAAAGTCTTTGAAAACAAAAATAAAAAACCTAGTCGCTTCAGGTTTTGATATTCACTAATTCAGTCCTTGATGGCAATCAGCTCCTTCAGCCAAGAGAGCTAACAGTACAGCACAGAATCGCCTCCATCCTGCAAACCACGGGGAGATCACCAAGCTCATCGCTGGACGCAAGAGCCTTTTGTACTCTAGCAAAAGCCCACAAAAAGACAGGCAGAGAAACAAACTGAGAAATACTCCAGCCTATTTAATCATGCAACATATACCTAGAGCATGCCTCGCCAGGAGGGTAGCTGTATTAAATGGCTGACTCAAATGACTCAATGGGCCATTAAAAGTGACAGATCATGTCTCGCCATGCTTTTAGCACACCCTAATTATACTAAGTCCAAATTAATTTTCCTATCTGGAACAGAATCAAGAAACGATCAAGATCCTTGTAGCATGGTAGAACAAAGCCTACATCCCCGTTCCCTTGTCATCGATGACTAGTTAAGAACTGAGGGATTTATCTCCATGAAATAGGCTTGGGATTGGTAGCGAGGCAAAAATACAACATCAAAATCTCTGCTCCTCTCCATCAGCAGAGACAAAAGTCTTGTTCATCTAATTCAAATATTACAGCCTCCTCCTCTACAACCTGGCAATTTCAACCTTGACCCATTCAAGTCCCTTAAAAAATTCTCCAGCCACATTGTCACAATCTTTTGATGAGTTATAGGTCCAAACACTGGTGACAAAGCCACCTTCCAAGTCACCCCAATAGCTGCTCTGTGGTTTTTGTTATTACCTCAACATGCCTTTTCATGCTCCACCCTTCCCCAGTCACACCCTATGCTTCTACACCAAACTGAGATCCTCCTTGGAGGTACCCCACTGTCAAGATCTTTCCACATCTAGCTGATCTGATACCCAGTTCCCTCTCACACACACCTCCAAGGTACCGCACTGCTGATATCCTCCCCAGACACCTGTCTGGTCCTAGATTCAATTCTCTTACACACCAACTTTGCTCCCTGCCAACGAAGGCAACGCTCACCACTGACTTCACCAAACTTTTCATGAGCGTTTCCAAGCTGCTGCTCAGTTCCCAAATCAGTTCTGCTGCTTGTAGCGCTCTCACTTCTTAATAGCCATTTCAATGCTGCTACTCCACTGAAAAACTGGCCCTGACACCTATTTAATCAACTTCTGCTGGCTCTTATACATCCATTTTACATCTGAAAAGTGAATCCTTCCTTTTAAACATAATTTGAAGCTTCTTTAGAGATGTGTTGTTTTACTATAGGGGTATTTTAAAAATCAGTAGTCAGGACTGCCATTCACAAAGAGGATTTACTCAAAGAAGATTTTAAACTGACTCATCGCTTTTGCCTAAGCCAATTCCTTACTGAATTAAACTTAATTGACATAAGCCACTTAAATACCCATCTGCCCTGAAGGTAAGTCAGCTTAGGGAACTAAACCGGCTGAAAACTACCCTCCCCAAAGAGAGACATATTAAATATTGCACGGGGTGTTTTTGCTACTTCATCTTACCGTAAGGCTGGATAAGCACCAGTACCAGTGCAAGAGAGGGGCGAGACCACGTGGCTGGCAGGGAGGACGCTGCTGCTTTTGGCAGCAGCTAACCAGTAGCTCAAGGGCGCTGTATTGCGAAACCTTGCTGAGTGTGCACGCTGCTCTGCCACAGCAGGGGGAGAGGTAGGAAAAGTACCTAGAGCATGTTTTCTTTAGCTAGCGTCTTTCAACCAGAAAGAAGTTGAAGATTACTTAAAAGCTGCGATACTGGCTGGCTTTGCTGGTGCATGTGAACTGTCACATCTGCAGCAGATAAGATATTCAGGAAGTTCTATTTTTAACTGTAGGCAGAAAAGCATTAGTTTTACTTTGTTTCACCAAAATATCAACTAAATACTTCTGTTTGGCCTCACATACAACTTTACAAAGCTCTACCTTCCAGTAAACAACACAAAATTATAAGCCAACATTACATTTAACAGGCATCTCTATGAAGCTTGTTAACAGGACTTTGCTATAGATAAGTTTCTAATTTTTTTTTTATTGCCTACGAGTCATTTATTCTTATGTTTGCACAGTACTGTCACTGTATTTACATTCACTAAAAACACTAAGTTGTTATCTCTCAAACTAAACTTATCACTAGAATCCAAGCCTAACAAGGAATTTTTTCTCCAGATAATAGAACTTAAAACCCAGCCCTAGCCTTGTGATGTTTCAAATCTTGCATTCTCACACGTGCAGATTATAGGTCCTGAAAAGTAGACACTTCCCCCCCACACCCTTTAGAAGATATGTTAATGCAGATACCCAATTTTCTTTTAACAATGCTTGGTGCTGTTTAATAACAATAAATACAACCATTATGCCTATACTGTCTCAGATATATGTTGATTTATACATACCAGAAATCGCGAAGTACCTTCTCTGACAGTTTCGAGCACTGACAACATCTGACAGATCACCGTTTCTCAGTTTGTAAGGCCCAACTCATAGGGGAGGCAGTCAATACCAGAACCCTTCAAAAAAAAGCCCTCACAACATCTGCCGTCGCATTGCTGTAACACGCTGAAGTCACAAGTGCTAATTTAGTCCTTTCTAGCATGCACACAAATACAGTAAGGCAGGTGTCTGCATTCCTTATCTAATTGCTGAAAACACTTCCATTTAGAGGTAAAACCTAGACACGCACACAAAAAAACCTTCACCTTTAACAAAACGTTAAGCAGCTTAACAGCGTGTTTTTGTTAATGAGGTTACCCTGGCTCAATAGCTGTTTTGATGCTTTAGCACACATGCGTTAGGTCTTGCAGTTTTATGCCACCTAAGCTAGATTTTCAAAGTATATGTATTTTCACCAGTAAAAGCCAATTAAATAAACCGTAATTCACTACCATTGTACAATAAGGAAAACTTTTCACCTTTAGGAAGAAAGAGTGGCTGCCTCCCACCTCTTCTTTCTGAGGCACTGAAAAACTACTAAAAATATTTATAATCCTCAATGACTGGATATGTAGTACTCATTTTTAACAACACTGAATTACAAGAAAATGTGAATGCTCACTTCATACAGGCATTGCTTTTTCCCAAGCAACATAAATTTGACAAGACATTAAAAGCTACTTTTTTGAAATGCCTAAGAGCTGAGATCAAGGGTGGGGGGGAGAAGAAAGCAAAAATTTTAAATTATTGACCATGAATCAGCTGATTAACATTTACTTGTTATCAGAATCTATCAATCAAATGAAAGACTCAGCTTGAAAACCATACCTCATACCAACTAACATCAATTCTAGGACACTTGCGCCTACGTCAATTTTTAATCATAAACATTTTCATGGAATTTGCTCACAATATAAAGTTAAGTATCTGCCTGTCTGAAGACCTGCTGGCCAGGATGAAAAAAAAAATGAATGCATCTCCCTCCTGAAAGGCAGAGAAGTAGATTTATCATGGCATATATATATATAAAAATATATATGTATGTGAAACTTTCAAAACAAATGTCAGCTACAGCATGCCTTTAAAAATATTACTGAATTACTCTGAACAAGAACCAAAGTAAAATATGTGCAGATTGCCCAGGGAAGCTTAGGGCACCGCAGCCCTTTCTTAACACCATGTGCTGCAGCATGTATTTCTAGTCACATGCCAGGAGAGCAGTCGCACAGCTGCACAGCTTTCCCATCCACACTGTGGCTGCATCCAGGCTTGACATTTGCACAGAAAATTCAAAACATCTGGATCTCAAGGACTACTTTATATGCAATGCTTTTAATATAAATTCTATCAAGTCCACTGTATTTACTGCTAACCTGAGGTAATCAAATGTGCAACTGCAGTGACCCAGATGCTTCAAGTGACAGGGATAAATCGGATTTCTTCCTCGCTGTGTTAAGAGAAGCAACCAGATAGAGAAGCTCTCCACTTTCTAATGAAAGGATGGCTGCTCTGCCAATCCTTATGAGATATATTTAGCTATATATATTATATATACGTCAAATGATATATCATGCAATGGAGGCAGTAAAAATAGATGGTCATAGACAACGGGACTTCAAGTGATAGCTGGCAAATCAGGCAAAAAAAATTGAACTAGATCATTTCATCTAGGGAGCTAAAGGAGTGGAAAAACTACTCCGACATTTAATATCTCTTACTATTAAAAACATATCGTATTTCTGGTTTCAACTTCTGACTACCAGATATTATAAATCTACTAAACAAGAGAGCTCTAAAGTCTCTGGTATCATCTCTTTTTATGAACTCAAACCATTTCTTAAACACCTCTTCAACTGAATAAATTCAGCTCTTTTGCTCTCATGGGAGAGCATATTTTCCAGATCCATACTCATTCAATTTTTTTTTCCTCCTTTACAACCATCTCTTGTGAGCTTGGCACTGACAGCCTAGAGAGCCAATTTATAAAATCACAACCAAATTAGTACTTCAGTAGTTCTGCTCCCCCTTAAACATTTTAAAAGCATCACTTCCAAAAACACATTTCTGTACCCTATAGGTTACATTTTATGTTTTACATTAACAGTCTGCAGTCAAATAAAGCATGTGATTTAAATCTGTCTAGTCATCGTAATATTTTCAGAGGGAATACTAAAATAACGATCAATAAACACTTTGTTTTCTTCCCATTCCACAAATAGCATTAGTTCAAAACAAAATTGTGAGTTAACACAATTGATAATCAAAATACAACAAAAAGGAAGTATGACGTGAAAAGTCTGAAAACACATACGAACCTCAAGCAAACTTTCAAAAATGGCAGTGGTACTAACTATTCTGTTGCCTTCACCTTTCTGATACTTTGGAATAGAAGTATTTGAATTCTAATACTGAATGACACTAATTGTGACTCTCAGTGCAGGGGTTTAAGCTAGGCCCAGAAAAATGCTATTTGTGAAAAATCTTTATCTAAATGCTTCTTCCGATTGTCTTTGGGTTGCTGAGTAATGTCAACTGTAGAGATACATTCCAATACTCTAGGAGATATTCTCTTACCTTGCCAAAGAGGCCACTGCCTTTCTAACTGTATCACATGCTGGTGTGCCAAAAGATCCTTTGCCTCACTAGTGAGAGGCACATCTTCCAGTTTTGGAAAAAAAGATTTAGACGCAATTCTCGACTGCTTCACTTCACAGCCCTCTGATCTGGCCTCAGAGTTGCTCCTCTCCATGTGTCAAATAAGGCAAGAAAATATATGAAAAAGTCGTTTGTCACTAAAGATGCTCTCTTAATACAAAACAAGTAGCTAAGCGACTTAAGTCTGACATTTTCTAGCTTTGAATGTTTGACATGACTATTCTCTTGATTTAAGCTTCTTACTTGCAATCTTCCATTACTTTATAAAACCAAACTGAGGAAAGAAATCACATTGTGCAGCATCGCACCGGCACGTGGGTTTAACACCTCGCTTTGCCACTTGCCGTAACAGAGGAAACAACAATAGTAATGGGCTGTCTTTGTCCTACCCCACAGAGAGAAGAGGCAAACTGGGCAATACAGACATTTGCTAAAAGCAAATAAATGATGAGAATGAGGAGTCCTGAAATAGTTCAGCAAAAAACAGCCAGCACTTCTGGACTTTTCTGCCCATTACTCACTTGACCTTTTCTACTCTGCACCCCTAATAACATAGATACCTGCCTACTGACTTTCTCAAGCTGACTCCTTGTTTCAAGCCCATTAGCCTTTATTTCCAATCTCTACAATTCTGATTTTTCATCAGTCTCCTTGTCCAGCACATCTTACACTTCCTGACCCCCGTCCTCACATTTCACACATAGTTCTTGTATTTCCCCTTCCAACTCTCTTCCCTTCTTCACCTAGACTTTGCATGCTGCCCCACATGAGTATTTTCTGGCTCTGAAGATTCCTCATCCAAACTCAGTGCTCCTCCTTTTCCCTCGGGGTTCCCTGTACAGCCAAGAAAAGAGCTGACACCCTCATACTCTGAACCCTCATCAGACCGGTTTCTTCTTACCTGTTCTTCCCTGCCCTACTGGTTTTCAGTCCGGTTCCCCTACTTATTTCTTCCCAGGCTTCAGGTGCCATCCTCCTTCTCCCTACCCCCAACTCCTGATTGCTTTTCTTTCCACAACCTACCAAAATTTCCGCACCTCTGTCAAATTCCAAGGAAAACCCCACTTGTTCCCATACTCCTTGTTCCAACCTACCTCCTCTACAAGGCCAGGGTTTTTCTCCTGCGCTCAAATTAAGCAGCTTTTAGGTCTCAGAATGCTGAGATGCTAAATGAGGATATGATCATCATAAGATGCTGATGAGGACACAGGACAGAAAAACTCCCTGATTTCAATTAATGTACCAGCAGTCCAGCTTGCAGGAAGTTTCTGCAAATGCAGCTGCTAAAATCCAAGTCTTTACCCAGCTGATTTTTCAATGCCTCCCAAACTGGCCCAAATGGATGATTTCTCCATGCAAAAACACTGCTACACCTTACAAGTTTAAAACAAGATGATTTAAATCTTCAAACAAACAAGACAACTCACATTAAGAAGCTGAAGGAAACACTCCCTCTCCCCTAGCGCTGTTCCAAAAAAACAACGCTGTATTTTAGCTGAAGTTTCCACATACAACAAATCTAACAAGACTCACCAGCTTGGAAAGGTTTTGCCAAACTCCAACAGTTTTGGCTAAGCTCTAATCACTTGAAAACACAGTCTTGTAACAAACAGCAACAGTAATAAGATCCTCGGTGCCACGCGGATCATCAATATCAACCACAAACATAGTCAGTCTTTTACAAGATCATTTACAATCCCCACTTATTGACCAGAATCCCAATATAGCAAGTACTGTGCAAACACAAGATAAAAAGGCAATTTGCTGCCTTGAAGAACTTACAATCTATTAAGATAAAAGACGACTACTGCCGCAAGATGAAAACATGCAGTGTTTTCATCATGCAGTGCAGATCTACAGGATCTGCTAGATAACTGTCTGCAATCTATACATTACACACAATCCACACAGATCGACACAGTATCTTCCCCAACCTAACCACTGATTTGATACCAAAGATAGGATGCTTGTCAAATCTGCTCATTTTATCACTCTTCTACTATCCTCCCTCTTTTCTCTTCATTTATTCCCATTTTCTTACCATAGAAAATCATAAGGTATCCACTTCAGAGTCCTTTATCCCTTCTCACTCTGTACTACTTTGACTTGGCTCCCTTGTCCTCGTCACCTTCTCTTTCCCAAACTCCAAAATCCTTTATAGAGCACATTTCTCCTTCCTCAACTTCTCCAATTAGTATTTCCTTTTCTTCTTAGCTTCAATGGGAAAAACATTGGGGGGGGCAGGAGATTTTTGTTGTGGTTTGGGTTTTTTTTAATCAAATAACTGCTTCAAATTAAATTCACTAACCAAACTATACAAAAGGCTGAGAAATCTCAGGGGGAATGCCAAACAGAAAAACAA
>NW_008825619.1:4137578-4139586 GCF_000699105.1 Pygoscelis adeliae | reverse complement strand
GAGCCTGTGGGGATGTTTATGAGACTACTGCCCATAGGAAAGCTTGGAGGTGCTGATTCTCAGAGCCCTGATCAAGTGCAGCATGGCCCGAGGTCCCATAGTTTTGTCCAATTCCTCCTGGATAGAAACGAAACCACTCAAACACAGAAACGGGGGGCTGATCTCTGTCACTCTATGCCAAACTCAAAATGCTGAGGTACATATGATACAAGTAGGTTATTCTGCCCTCCACTTTTTCAACTTCTTTTTGCAAAAATACAGCTTCAATACCATTTCCCTGCTGCTCTGACCTTTCTTTCCCAAACTTTGGCAGAACACAACTAACCTGATCCTTTCCTACTTTGCTGCTGCCCACGGGAATCTGAATAGCTGCAATGAAAACCAAAAAGACTGGTCACTTTCGACAGACATCTCACTAAAGTAACAACAGTAGTCTATTCTCAACCAGAAATTAACTCTGCAATCATTAAACTAGCTCCTGCTACTTGAATTGTGTAGAAACTACTGATATGTGCTCATGAAAACATCATGTCTTTTCTATCTGCCCCAATGTAAATGTCTCAATATCTGCTCTGCAGCCTGTTCTTACCCAACGTGAAAAATAACTCTGTTTAAACATTGGTGTGAAATATTTAGACAAATTTTCAAGCATCTTGTGGCATTTCAATTATTTCTTCAAAACATGAAGTCATAACTTCAGCAATACTATTTAAGTTGAATGGTAACTGAATTGAAACACTCCAGTACATGGCTAAATCTTTTTCGTTATTGTCTGTATGCAAGATATTCCAGAAGACGAAACCGCATACCCTCTGAAATTTAATGGAAAGGATGACATGCAGAGAAGCCACATACGCGTTGTTATGTCACCGGTTACCTTTAAAACAGCATATTATAAGTAAGCTATCATTAAAATGCATATACATATTGTAGAAAAATGTGCTATCTAAAGCACACTAACAAATATTTAATGCCTCAGCAAAAAGATATGTGCATGCATAAGTACATCTAAATAACGAGACAAAAGATCTTGATCTGGTAGGTAAATATTTAGGCTATTTAAACAGTTATGTATCATTGTGCAAGACGGCAGGAATCACTCAAATTACTACAGTCTTTAACCCAGACTGTGCTTAAATGTTTCTGTGGCCTGCTTAACATTCCAGGCATACTTCTGGCAAGGTAGCTCTGGCTGAGGTTCAAACTGTCCTTGTCCAACTTTCACTTACTATAAAAACATTGTTTAATATAGAAAAGTATACACAGAGACATATGTTTCTTATTTCGCAGACACGTAGAATACTGACACTTGTGTTCACTAACTCTGCGTGGAAATTTTTAGGCGAACGCTTTCAAGCGGGGTTGTATTTACCGGGCAGTACCTGCTACAGATAGTCCACGCTTCCACCGGTTTCAAGCTATAATGCTTAAATATTGCTTATAACACAGTTCCACTGAAATATGTAAACCCTGCCTGTATTTACTCACCCTAATTAAAATGAAAAGGCCTAACCCAATCTTACCACGCACCGCCAGGCCCAAGAGACATGAAAACGCTATCCCGAAACAACGCAGCAGACAGGTAATTTGTAGCAGACCGCGTATTTGTCAAATTAACTGCAGGAATTTACCGGTTTGCTTACCTCCACACAGCGTTATCTTTTATGAGGAGGTAATCTACCAAATTACTTCAGCATGCCTCCAGCCTGCTGCTGCCAATTAGTTCGGCCCGGCTAATAAATCAGGACGGCCAAGCCATTCGGTTACAGTGGGGCTAGTCCAGTGTTTGAGGAGTATAAACAGCGGCAGTATGTTCCCGTCTGCCCCATCTCCCCCCCCACAGAGACAACGCTTGGTCTGGGCCCCCACCACTGGCACGAGAGCCTTAATTCCCTTTTTTTTTTAACCTAACTTAACAGTAACGCTGGCGGCAAACTCGTCAGCCGCTGGGGCAGGGGCTGCCCCCCCGCACACATCCGCCCGGGAGGGGCGGGGGCACAGGGGGCCC
>NW_008825619.1:4133699-4136303 GCF_000699105.1 Pygoscelis adeliae | reverse complement strand
AAAAGCCTCGGGAGTGCTGAGCAAACTGGATGTGTGTAGGGATGCGGGGAAGGGACAGAGGTCCACTACAGAGCCAGGAAAGATGAGGTCCACTACAGAGCCAGGAAAGATGATGGAGGGGAGGTGTTGAAGACCACACGAGTCACAGCGATCATGTTGTATTGATCCTTGGGTAATGTGTAGTGGAAAATTATACATCCGACTCGCCTGACATCTCAGTCCGGTCCCTTAACCTCATCCTGTAGAGCAGAAAGCAGCTGTGTCTGATTTGACCTGAGCCTGCTGGAGACCACAATGCAGAGTGCCAGCTACCACCTAGAATTAAATTCCCCAAAACTTAAAGTTGACCTGTGGTACTCCATGCCTGACTTCAGCTAAACCTTTGAAAATCTGGAAATAAAGAGTTAAGGTAATGCAGGCTAAGCTTCTGAAAACTAGGAAAGCAGTTAACAATATATTCTCAACCAACCTTAACTCAAGCCCCTTGAAATTGGCAATACCCTGCCAGGGATTATATTGCAATTCCAATTACGTTCCACTTGCATTCACCATTTTAAGTTACAGCTCTATGAACATTAATTGCTGCAGTGTGGTTATAAATGCAGGAAATTAACGGACTTTTGCTCCTGACTTCTTGGGCCTTTCTCTCTCTCTTATCCCTTTCCCCCCCCCAGACCGTTAGTTATCAAAGAACAGAGCAGTGCACGAGAGAGGCAGTATAGATAATAGGACAGATCAGGCGTTTTGCCTATGTTTCATAGGTTATTTCAGTAGTAGTAGACTGCAGTCTTCTTACCAGGGCTATTGTCAGCAGTCAGGTGTGATAGGAGGGTAATACGTGGGTTCAGTGATGAAAGCAAAGCAGTGTATGAAGCGCTGAGGGCAACGGTGAAGTAGCTTAAAAATGTGGTAAAGGTGTAAAATTTAGCAAATGCGAGGTTGTAGGTCTGATCTTCAAAAGCACGACAGCTTACGTTTGGATCAGCTCATCTCAACAGAGAGTTTGCTTCAGCAAACGCTGGGTGTTAGGCTGTCTCATGTGGTCCCAAGAGTTCAGCAGTATGTCCAGGAACAAGGTGCTGCTTGTGTGTTACGGATGTTTTTGAAGCATATTTCAAAGAGGGCAGAATTAAGGCATGGTACAAACTCTCTGTTTTTCAGTGGTTGCAGCTTCTATTATTTTAAGTATGTCTCCCAGATTTTCAGATGTTTTATTTAGCAGAGGTAGGTATTCTCAAATGGCCCGGGTCTGCATTAGCAACGTTTTGGGACATTGGATTTTCTTGTTTAAAAAAAACCAAACCTCTCCTTTGTGCAGCTCAGCTCTCCCTTCATTGCTTTTAATGTCATTGCAGCAATTACCTTAGCACAATGTCTGCACAGCACAGCACCGTGCCAAGACACTGGACTAGTTCATAATACCTGGAAGCAGTAGAGCCAGGTTGCTATAATAATCCACCAAGACTAATTAGCCCTGCTGAGAATACGTGCAGCATCGCCCTCCAACATGGGCTGGTTCTTCCTCATCAGTCCCCAGAGTCCCAAGAGAGGGTCAAGCTTCAGTGAAGAATCTACAGACGGAGGTTGCAGAAACGGTGTGGGACTGACCACGGAGACAGCAAAAAGATTTCAAATGGGGGTGGGGAGCTCAACACAGCAGTGGGCAAGAGGGGAAATGACGTGATTGAATATGGAACATTTCATTCAGCTCATAGCCCTTCGACTAAATTCTTGTCTTAACTTTGGCAAATTGCTCCTGGTTAGAGCCAGAAAAGGACTTGGCTGGGCTGTGGTTTCTCAGGCAGAATTATGATGCACATGTTCCGTGTAAAACATGAGCTGTATGTCCAGTGTGGCCCGGATCTCATAGATTCATTATAAATGCAGTTGAGGATGCATATGCTGCTATGTAAAGGACAGGTCAAAGATTTTCAGGTGCACTGTAGCTGCTTCTGCACCTGGTAGGTTACATCTCCCTAAATCTTGAACAAACATGAAAAAAATCCTTAGATTCTGCCTGGGCAAAGTTTGCAAGCTAAACATGAGAACATGTCCTAAAAAACTCAGATTTAAAACTGTCCTAGACTTCAGATTTAACTTTCAGGCTCTCTGTGTTTAGAAAAATCATTAGCTTCAGTTAGGAGCTGAAGCTTCTTAAATGCTCATGAATAAAGGTGTTGAAAAGCCTGATTCCAAGAATCCAGCCAACTGTGCACAGAGCTGCCTGCAGTAACGAGTAGGAAATGATAGGGCTAGCGGTTGCCTCACGAGAATAGAAACTCCCTCAGTCTGCAGCATGCTCATGCCAAGATGCCAGGCAGGAACTCTCAATTATTTTTCGGGCCAGAATGGTACCCTTCCTCGGATGTTACCTCATCCTTCTGCCTGTTCCTCGGGAAGAAATGAACAAAGCATTCGAAAGCCAAGGATTATTTTTGAGTAAAATGAAAAGGCAAGAAGAGAAGAACCTGAAAAAGTCACTGTAGTTTTCATGCCAAAGCACTGATTTGCAATGTGTTCTGTGCCATCTTTACCCTACACTGAAACCCTCCTGAGCCTGTCTCGCTGCTCCCTCCCTTTTATTTTCCTTCCTATTCCATGTCT
>NW_008825619.1:4119109-4133633 GCF_000699105.1 Pygoscelis adeliae | reverse complement strand
GTATCTCTTTGTTTTGGGTTGCAGAAAGAAATCTCTCTGCCAAACAAAGACAACCTACATAGTATGGAACAGGTGATAACATGGAAGACTTAGACTTAGAAGAGACTGAAGCCTGCCACTGGAAATTAAATGCTTGCAGTGCATATTTTAATCAATCTGCACAAATGCCAATATCTTCTATTTCACATAAAGGTATATCTATGTAAATTTACATCAGTCCCTTGTCTCACTTACATCTTTTCCATATATACATAATACAGATCTCAATTTGCATGTATTTCACACACCTTCATTCCACACCTGTTTTCCTTCTATTTTTTTCCACCCACAAACATTGCTCACACATTCACTCATTTCTCAGGCACACCTATTCCCATTAAATCAAAATTACATAAGTAGCTTTTCTTCATGTACCCTCCCTTGCCATCCTCAGTGTTTATAATCACAGATTCTACCTATACATCTTCTCAGTTATACATGCTCTTACACCCAGGTCCGTAATTGATATCACAACATTTTCCATAGAAAATGTAGACAATATTTCCCGCTGTAGGTTGTAGATAACAAGTTCCAACTTTCCTACTGTCCACAGGAAAAGCCCTTAATTCTGCATAAAAATCCCAACCTCATTTTGGCACTCCACTTCTTTCTCACAATTGCTGGAAAATGGCAGCCAGTCAGAACTGTTACCTCGTTGTGTATAATAACAACTCCATCCTCATCCTCTAGTTGTGAGCACTTATTTGCAATTTATTTCCCATTTCCCATATCTTCCAACCTGTGTGGGACCCTTACACTGCCCTCACACCTAACTAAAAATTGTCACTTCTCTGTGATCATAGATGTCTTCTGGAATGGGAGAGCGAAGGCCCCTTTGTCATCATTGTCCTTCTGATGGCCAGCTATCCCACTCATCCTGTAAGCTGGGGCTTGCTACTTTTCCCATATCCAACAGAACAAAAGGCTCACAAGAGACTGGGACGTATTAGCTCTGTCCCTCCAGGTCTCTTCTGTTCACCACACATACACATGTATGTAAAAACATAAATATAAATGTAAAGATAAATTAGAGATAGAGATGGATGCGCACACATATACGCGTACACATACCTCCAAAGAAAATCAATCTACACACTGCATATGACGACCTGTTAGCTGGCTGAATTGCCTTACTGCTGGGAAATCTGTCTCGTGGGAAGGCTCTCCTTGGGCTGCCGTACAGAGATTTAAGCATCCTCCAGCATGGTGGAAACTGGGCTGGCTGCCCCACTTTTGCAGCCGCAGGCGGATACGGTGTCTGAAGTTCTTTCAGAGGGTCGCTGGGCAAAGGAGAGATCTTTGGGATCGTGGGTTTAAATACGTGAAACAAGGTGGGACATTGGCCCTAAAGGTAGCAATTAAGATGGCATGGAAGGGCAACTGGACGAGCGCCAATTCCTGTGGATTACATAGGGATTTGGGGATGGCGTAATAGGCGGCACGGAGAGATAAGGTATGTAGTAGGAAGCGTGATCAACAGTTACCCACTTCAGAGGAATGAAGAGTAGCAAACCCTCAACCCTCGCTTGCTGTCAGCAGCCAAGAGCAGGGCTCCGGGAATAGAGGGTCTGTCGATGATCATTCTTTGGCTCAGCTTCAGGTGTGAAGGGTGCCGAGACGGAAAGCAGAAATGTAAAATCCCTGAGGGCTTTCAGGGTGGGAGGCAGAGGAGGGAGCTTTGTCTGTGTACACGGGAAAGAAGCAAGTCTTTCCCTCTACACACTGGGCAGGTCTGGTAAGATACTCTTCTTGAGAGAGTATTTCCACATAGAAAATAGACAGAAAATCCCAAATCAGGGGGAAAAACCAGAGGATAAGTCTGAATCTAACATGACGTGTAACTGAAAGATTTCATAAACAAGGGTGTTTCATCATAAGGCATGTATACGGAGGAAGATTTATTCATTCTGCAGCAACAAGTCCGTTTGAGAAAAGGAGTAGTCCTACAAGCTTTTTGTAGTCATTGGTATTTTTCCCCCTGCTTCTTTTCTCCATAGTAATTCCAATTAAATGGACCATGGAAGGTCTGTAGTTACAGTCTTTGGGTCAGTAGTCCACATCCAGCCAAGGAAATAATAACAAGCTATTGTTTGCTGCTTTACTTCCTGGTAGGGAAATTGCATAAGGAGTTGCATTGCCATAGCGCATAGTATGCATAGATGACACGTGAGGTAGATGACAAATAGGACAGTACATCTGGGCACATGAAGAGAATAGCCCCTTACAGTATTTTTAGTTCAAGTGTTAAGGGTGTGGTTAGCCTTTGAATGAATGCGAATCAAGTGCTTAGATACTCAGTGCAATGAAACGTATACACAACTATTTGTTCTTATGTAATTATGCCCATAAAACACTGAAATATAATGTGCTTTTATAATGCACATTTGAAATTCCGTCGTATGCCAAAATTCTTCATTTATGACATTGATTTAATACACAGTATATAGGTGGCATGATTGAACAGAAAATTTTAAAGAAAACAAATTATGTAGAAACAGTAAGATATGATAATTCTCTAGGCTTCACAGCTTGATAAGACTAGGGTAGCTACAAACAGAAAAGTTGTGAAATATACAGAAGTTAGATATTAAATAACTGTAGCAATAGATTTAAATATAGATCAATTCCTCTGAGTGCGCAGGCCTGCTTACATCCAACTTTCACACCCCTTTCTAATCTTCCGTTTCATGGCACCTACTCATCCATCTCTAAAAGGCCCGGGATAAGGGAATGTGAATTTCTCTTTATCATTCCTAATATAACGTTTCACTCATTTATCAGCTGTCAGTAGTATTTGCTTAGAACAGTGTAAGTGCGCGTACTCAGGAAATCGCACTGACCACGTTCCCCTGGACAAATCCCATTCTTCACGCTACACCCCAGCTTGCCAACCATTTAAATGCCCAGATTCAGCATTTTATCTATCAAAATATTTAGGATGTTTATAATTACGAAAAGCTAATTCTCACGGAGATGCAAGAAATTTTTCACGGCCCTTCCTGTGATACGCTCTGTCCCAGTCAGCTTTCAAGTCTGAAGCTCATCGTGAAGTGCCGTGCGTAAATCACACAACATTTAAAATCTTAAATTTTTAAAATTCTCTATAGGGATCTGATGAATCATCAAGCTAATTCAGTCAATATAAAACTCCTGCTCTAACATCCCACCACAGGGCTGGAGAGGGTACGGGGTGGTTACTTGACAGTTGCCTCTGTCTCATCTCTGTCTTCACTGTGAATACTCACCCACTTACTCTATTTGCAAACTTAAGTCTATTTCACTTAAGTGCTTTCCCAGACAACTATAAATAGGGTCTTGGAAGCGGTAATTAAGTCAGGACCACATTCACTCACAGGAATTTAACAGCTTCTCCTGGCAGAATACAATTGTTTTTTCCTCCTCAATCCAGATCTTTGTAACTGGCCACAGAGGACCTGGAACGCTTTAATGGTTCAAACCATTTGCAGTATGATTGTATACTGGCACGTTATTATTCCTTTTGCCTCGTTATTCATGCTGCTATTGATTTTTATTAAAAGAATAATGTTGAGAAACAGAATCGGTCTGAGCTCAGACTTGTCACGTGCCCAAAATAAAACGGGATGGTAGGAGAGAGGGTGGAACTGACCTAGAGGACCCTAAGGCTGGAGGACGAGATGGTGGGTGCTAGGGAGAACCTGTGGAGATGTAAGCAGCCAAAATTGTGAACTCCAGCGTACGAAAATATATTTCAACTGGCAGATTATAATTTAAGGCTTATTCTACTGTATTTACACTGTATTATACTAACTTCAGTGACTGCAATGACAATTTTGTGTTACTTGTGTCATCGTAACAAGTTGCTGTAAGGCAACTTGTCTAAAAAAAAATTTGTTGAAGTTAGCTTGATTTTTTCCAAATGTTTGTTAATTTAAACTTGGAGGAAAAAAGTTATCTGACGGAGTTTCGTTTCACTTTGTATCTAAAGTAAGGGAGAGTTATTTGTCCTGTTAGATTTTACAAAGAAATCTCTCATGCCAGCATGCTTTTATACACCCGGTGACCAGAGCCCACCGCATTTCAGCCCCAACAGGACATGTTTTTTTGCCTGCTGGCCTCAGAGCCAGCGTGCGTGCTGTGCCACCCCACGGCGGGGGGGGCCCCCCCCTGCTGCTGGTGCTGCTTACCGCTTGGACAGCGTGCTCGCTGGAAGGCCTCGAGACTGGCATGCGCCTTGTGTCGATTTGAAGGACAGTAAATGTATTCACTCTCCTGCATAAAGCTTTTAAAAAACAGAAATAGAGAACTTTTTAGATAAATTACCATATATAGGCTTTCTGCAGGATTCCCCAGCACATTCGCTCAGTGACTCCCAATTACTTCAACAACACTGTAGTGCTTGTTCTCACATTGACATCACCGGAGAGATATTTATTCCAACACAAGATGTTTGCTGTGCAGAATATGCCCGATTTTGTTTCACAAAAGCACGTTATTACAGTTCATTTTTCATTTTCATCCAAAGATGTATTGTCTGTGGTATTGCATACTACACACCCTCCTCCCCACCCCCCGAGAAACGTCCCCTTACCTTTCATTGTCCACACTCCTGAAGTCAGCTAAAGAAACATGCCAGTTCACATGCATTCCAGCAAGTATACATTCCAGTTCAGCAATACGAGAATAACACTGGCAATGCACGTTGTGATTCAGATACTGGAAATGTGCTATAAAACCTCTGTAACATGAGAATGATTCTATCAAGTCGAATCAAAGTCCATCCAGCCCAGTACTGTGTTTCTAACAGTGGCCGCTACCAGCTGCCCAGAGGAGCGTAAGACCAAATCAGACACATAGTGACGTTTCTCAAGAACCGTCTTCCCATCTCCAGTGAATTCCAGCTCGGGATGTTCTGACCCAGAGCTGCTATGCTTGTGTTCGACAGCTCCTGAGGGATTTTCTTTATTGAATTAATCCAATTGTTTTAGCATGCTCAATATATATGGCAAAGATCTTTATCCATACACTTTAAGAAGTATTACCTTCTGTTTTGAACCTTCGTGCTATTACCAGTTGATGCCTCCTACCTGTTGTGCTAAAGGAAACTCAGATTATTCGCTGTCTTCTCCATGCAGATGCATCATATCCCCCCTCCATCCTTGCCATGATGTGTTTTTTGTGATCTTCCCAGCCTTTATTTCACTCACCTTGGACAGGAGTGATCATTGCCCCTCATTCACCACGATGACTGACCAACAAACAGAGAACAGGGTTGGATAATAGTCCCCACTAGTCTATCCTTTCTGAAATGAAGGCAAAAATACAATTCAATGGTTTATTTTGGCCTTCGGTGCATGTTTCACGTGCGGTGGATGTGCGTGGAAGTGCTGAATCTCAGAACCCCCCAAGGCTATACCAGTTCAGAAAAGCAGAATTCCTTACAGAACTCCCCAGTATGCCCAGAGCAGAAAAACACAGCCATAGTACCACTATATTAATGTTATAGGAGTATTACATTCATAACCAGAATAGTTCCTCTTATATAGCAGTCATTGATATTTGTTCAGGGATTTTTTATTTTTTCTTTTTTGTTGGGTTTTGGGTTTTTTGTTTTTTAATTTATTCTGGACAGCACTGCCAACCCAGCTGGATGGATACTGTTCTTTTAAGCCAACAACACCCTCAGAAATCAAGTCAATATTTTATAGTGGTGCAACAGATCATTGCTAGATGCAGGATATATGCAAAGAATTTCTAATTTCTTTCATTTCTAACGTTCAAAACAGCAAAATAAAAATAAGCAAAATTAGTTTGATGATTGTCCTCTGTAATTTTTGTCCTCTGTCATCCCTTAGTGAACATCGTCTCATCAAAACTACCTAGACAAATTACTAGGCAGAAGACTTCTGTGTGCTCTGAGAGCTTTTAAAGTTCAGATATCCTCAAGTTCTTGTTAAGTTTACATTAACGCTTCCATTTAAACTGACGCCCAGAGATTATTTTTTAAATATAGCTGGATTAATAGTCTCAGTGGATCTCTCATAATGTTAAGGAAAGTTTAAATGATCATTTTGGCTGCTTAGAATTTTTTCCAGTGTTTAAAAAGCTGTAATTGGCTTTTAAAATTTAATTCTAAGATCTCTCAGCCCTTTAAAATCAAACTTGTAAAATCAAGGCTCTTTTCTTTTATTTTACCTTTACTATAGGAAAATCCGCAAGTTTCTGTAATGCCTAGTATTGTAAAAACCATATTGCTATACTTGGTATAGCAATAATACAGCCTAAGGAAAAGCATCTGCTGAGCTCACTATATTGAATTAAGAACAGTATCCAGCAGTGAGCTTCTGTCACTAAACAGAACAATCTGGCACAAAGTTAAAAACCTAGGGTTTTATTCATTACTTGATCCAATGCCTCATCTGCACAGAAAAGTACTTATGTCAAGGTCAGTACCGTCAGAGCGGTTTGATGCTGGGGAGATCGGTGCTGAGTTACGCCTTGTGTCATGCCAGTGTAACGCTGAAGATTTGGTCTGGCTCCAAGCAGAGCAAACTTCTCTTCCATACCCCTAGAAAAGTGAACGTATTTTCCTCTCCATTGACTCTACCAGCAATGTAGGCATCTAGTTCGGAAGCTCTGGATTTTTACGTCCAAGTCACACACTTTGAATTGCCTGAAGCGGATGATGGATACTATCCTTTAGTAATATCTGTTACAAACGGCTGCCCATCATCACAAAGAATGAAGAATTTTGTGGCAAAGGCAAGGCCGCAAGACAGTTCTCTGGGGCGGGAAGCAGCTGATTTAATCACCAGACTTTCTCTTTGCGCAGTGTCTTGCCTCATTCACTAAACACTTCCAGCTTTTGGGATGCAAAAGTGAAAAATGCAAAGTTCTGTCAAAACCAAAGTTGAAAGGTTTAAAATGACACCGAGTGAGAAGCTGATGATGGATGACCAGCATGGCACTGACCAGTGCTGCTGACATTAGACTCTGCAGGTCCAAGGGCCACGAGTGTTTCCTTCACAAGTTCTGACGCTGGGATTGCCAGAGGGAAATTTCCGGGGGGGGAAGTTGAGGGACTGCAGCTTTTTCCTTTTCGCTGTTGCTAGTATCCTGCAGACATCCAGTCGAAAGATGGAAAGGGGGCTGCCATGCCCAGCTTCCAGGCCTGGCTGTCCTAAAAAAGTGAGCTGCCTGCTAAAGTATTCCTTGGTTTGTAGGTCTCCGACACCACTTCTGCCAGTCACTGACATGACCGGGAGAAAACAAATCTGCGGGCCATTAAATGTTTCATGGAATTGAATCAACACAAAAAACAAGCCAAACCAAAAAAAACCCAAAAGCAAACAGTATGTGCCATGCGCCTTAAATCTGGCGAGACATAATTTTAATCTATGCCTGAATTGAAGATTATGGATTATACTGATTTAATTTCATTACCAGATCTGATAGAACAATAGGGAGGTCACACAGAAAAAAAAAAAAAAAGAAAAAAAGAAAGAAAAAAGAAAGCATTAATTTACAATGTTATTCAGCATGTGATAATTGTGTGCATGAAAGCTATGGTAGTCCATTGGATCTTCCTGTTGCCATCCAGTTGGCATACATTATTTGTATGTGCTTTTCTATAACCACTCTGCTGAAGTTTTGGTCAGCATATTTAGGATGTCCTATATTCTGCTGTTGAGAATAAAGGAAAGTCTAGAAAATGAGCAATGACCATTTCAGGTGGTGTTCTCTTTTCCGTTTTGAGATTCCTGACTGTGGCTTCTGTGTTTGCCATGGCTGACAACATTATAATGAAGTTTTAGGACTGCACTGTACAAAATATGCCCCTTGAAGCATACATGAGTGGTATGCTTTAGGGCTGAAATAGCAGAATTTTGCTTTTGGCTGGAAAAACTTATAAATGACATTTTCCTTTCCACAGAGGTTATTCCAATGCATTATTTTTTTTCTACGAGACAGACTGTATATGAACCAGGTTAATAGCAGTTATTTTTCCTAATATCATTACCCTTTGGGAGTATCATTTTACTAGAAGTAAAATGACATATAATCCTCCCCCCTAACACCACCATTATTTAGTACTACTCTATGAATAGATCCTGTAACTTGGTTTTATTAACGAAAGATATGACTGCATATTTGGTAGTAACTCTCTTGATATCAAGGCAAAAAGCCACAAGATTAGAATCATATTTTCTCAAAAACACTTTCTAACAATAGATAGAATTCACACCAAAGAACATCTTGCTAAGAATAGATGGAATTATTGTGTAAAAATGCTTCATGCACAATGGAAAAAATTCCAATAATTTTGGCTGGGAGGCTACGACAATTTGTGACAAAAAGCAAACGATGCTGTCACAAGCCCAGAAAAATGTTTTAGCTCTGCTAGGGTGCTGCTTGATTGCTCAACCTCAGCTGAGCGTTTCACACTTTTTTGGAAGAACTTAACCTTTTTAGAAATTTGCCACTTTTAGGTAGTTGTCTATCTCCTACACTAAAAATGCGTGACTACCATACATGAATGAAAATTGAGATTACTTTTTCTTTGGATCATTGTTTTTTTGAATCTGTATCATCCCAGTGTATCTTCTCTTGAAGAGGAGGAGTGCTTCAGTAGTATTTTCAAAGCCACCCCACTAATCCTTAAAACACAATTTGATGATATCTGCACAAAGTCTGACTGCAGTTAGACTTTGCCAGTGTGCTATGACTGCATATTACACTAATACTGTATCACACTTTCCTTATACATGTCTGTCTGGACTTTTCAAGCTTCTTCTTCAGCAGAACAGAACCCTACCATTCTTAAATGCTAGCCCATAATTAGCATAATTAGCAACAGCGTTTTTTTCATTCTCATTTTTAGCATCCCCCTTATACCTGGGAGAAAAAAAGTCTGGTGACTTTAGTTTAGAGCTGTGCTGTGTTTTTCAATGGCGACATAAATCACGTCATCCTGTTGCAATTACCATGAGAAAGGACAGTCTGTTGTTAGGGTGTAGTCAACATACATGAAACGTGCATGTTTCACATCATGTGAACATGACTTGAACAAATCAGTCCTTGACGCAGCTGTTATATCCTAACCAAAGCAAATGGGCTCACCTCCAGCTCCAGCGATACCACACTGAATGAAGCACCTGCGAGCAAGAGCCCACTACCTGCACCATGCGGAAAGGCGACGCTCCCCGCTGCCGCGTGCCCCCCCTTCCCTTTGCCTTGTGCCCCTACAAGTGAGGTGGGGAACCGAAAGCCGGGCAGCTCCGTTGGGGTTGTGAGAGCAGGACCCGAGCTGCAATTCACCCACCCAGGGGTCTGGCTGCAGGGCAGCACCGGATGGCAGCCAGCTGGGTGAATCTCAGTCTCAGCGGGTACCTGGTGGGTTGAAAAGCAGGGAGGCCCGATTTTGATTTAGTAAGCCTTTCCTCTGCCAAAGCAGCTGCGTGTAAATATCTCTGTGTACCCCATTTAGAGAAATTTAAAACCTACTGTAGAAAAAAGGGTACCTTTTATTAATACATTTTCATTTAGATGTGTTTTATTTAAATGTTTTCTTAATTTAATTTTGGACTTGTCTACCCATGAATTTGAAATGATTTAATGAAATCTGTTCCTGGCATTTCAAACAAAAGTGTAGGTTTGAGTGCCACGGCATCAGAAGTCCTGCTACGTTATACAGCTGATAGGAAGGTTAAGTTTAAAGCTCTTCGGAGGGCACACCTTCAGAAGACAGCTTAATTCCCTTTTTCCACAAATCACTGTGTTTTTTCCATGCAGATTTCTTGGTCTTCAGTATCTTCTCTCATCCTATGTGAAAAGCACTCCTGCATTTCAAAATCTTTTTGAAGAGTCATGTTTGGAAGCCAAATTTCCCTCTGTTAGTTTGCGGCTTCAACCTTCACTTCCCGTATTAGCCACAAAATGCAGAACTGCCTCTTTAAAAATAAAAAAAAAGTTAGCGAGCGTAGCTTGCAGTGATTTTTATGTTCTTTCACATTTTCCTGCCACACTTCCTTTATTTTTGTCTGTCATTAGGTTAATTGTAATTTCATCTGGCTTAGGCATCTGTCATTTTGTTTATCTTTTCTGTAGGATGCATACCAACGGCACTGCACAAGTAACAGTACAAGTGTGTTTATGTTAATAACAACAAGCATACAAGGAATTGTTCTATGTCAGGTGCTATCTTACAGCATCCCATTAAAAGAACAGATTACCAGTGAATACTGAACACCTGTTTTTTACATTCTTTAGTAAATGACTAATGTTTACATACAAAGAGAAGGTGACATCAATTGCAAGCTGTAGCAGCTGGCAATCACATTGCCAATTCCTTGCAAATGTTAGCCAGTTAGCAAAAACAAGTTTTATTTTTGTGACTTCCAACCGTCAGCTTTATTTGTTCGCAGCTAACTCAAATATTATTATCTATACGTATAGGATTGCAGGCCAAAGAGCTTCCTGCAACCGGCTGCTGTGACCGAGTGTGCCCCACTGATCGACAGCTAAGGTGGCGCGATCACAGGATTTATCTTGACAGGGGGCTTCACAGGTTTTCAGAGAAAGATCCCGTATGTAAGCAATGTGAAGCCATACAGGGTCCCTAGAGGAGGAGCAAACCCGATTTCCTGCCTGGCTGGGATGGAGGGCAGGCGGAAAGGAGGAGGAAAGGAGATACTTCCATTGTTTACAACAGAATAGAAATTCCAGCTCGCAGAGACCAAGAAGCAGAGGCCTGAAAAGACATAATGACATTCCTCCTGCCTCACGTGTTCACCTCCAACTGGTCTTTGAGAAATGTTTCCATAAATACCTTCCATGAGGAGAAGGTGAAAAGTATTCCTAATCTTCCCACGAAACACGCACAGAACACAAGCATCTGAACAACAGGCATTTCTAGAGGGAAGAATATTTCATTGACATGAAAATCAAGGCAGCACACTACGTTATGTTCAACAGACACCTCTAGTTTGGAGGGAAACAGATTTTCCATATTCCTACCCAAGCAATGCCAGAGGCAGAGGTAGTGGTATGATTCCCAAACCACAGCCTCCAGTTTGCCTGCTTCTGGTACTGCAGGGTAAAAGCCAGCGCAGTAACCAAGAGAAAACAGCTATCTTTCCAAAGGAAATCGCTTGTATTATAAGGAAACATTGAATTGCAATCTTCAGAAGTCTTTAAAAAAGCTAAATAGCCAAACAGATTCTTATGGCAGCACTGAAGTAAAAATCAATGCATTAATTATTATCATTATGTATATGCCAATTAAAAATAAACCAATTTAATTAGTAATATCGATTGTGGGTTTTTATTTCCTGGTTGTAAGAAAATAAAATCTTTTGAATGTGTTGGCAATATTGGCCACAGTCCTAGAAACTGTTCAATAGGACCTTCACTCATTCATATCCATGAGGCTGCTCACTCACATGGCATATGCATTTTGGTGATCAACCAATTTGAAAATTATGAACGAAGAACAGAAGTTCTACCTGTTTCATGGTTCTGTCTGTTGTTTCAATTCAGTATTTCATATTACATGTTTTGTCATCTTTCATATCATTGTATTTACTGAAAGCTGCCTATATATAGGTCTAAGATCTTTTCCCAAAACCAATGTTACTTTAAGTTCTTTCTTTCCATCTCAATCTAGTTTGGAACCCAGACCAAGCGTGAAAATTTTCAGCCAGAAAAAATGTTTATGCCACTAGGCAGGGCGCAACACATACCTATGTAAACGCAAACACTCCCTCTTGCTGCACAGTATTGCAATTTCTTTCCAGCTTTGTAGATCTTTATTAGAAAGTAGATTTATGGGTAATGCTTATCCAAATGAGAGCTGTCATGACAGCATCTGAGTTAAATTAGGTGTAGCACCATTCATTTTTTGGGCAGTATTAGTCTTGCATAGCTAGTTTTTGCCTTCTGTCTTCTGTCTTTTATTACCTATCAATGTCACCTGCTAAGGAGTTTCCCTTTTCCACCCCACCTGAATTTTCAGTTTTTCATTTAGATAAACACTTGAAAGCTGGAATGGAAGGGAACTTAAAGTTTTAGGTGTCCAGTACTGACTTCCAGTCAAAGAAAAAGAAAAGCTTCTGGTCAAAAGCAGTTGAGCACCAATCGCCCTTAAATCTTTTGAAAACTCTGAGTACAGTGCATTGTGCAGCTAGCCTCCTCTCCCAGCTTCCTTAAATCAATGTGGAATGACACCAGCTCGAGTAGCATGTGTTTAAATGGTAGAGCAAAGGGCAACTCATTAGCTGTCTTTGATAGATTTCTGCACTGTTGTGTTATCTTAATTCTGTAATATCTAATTATATAAATCCTTCTGAATGTTACAGTGGATGTCATACTCTGCTACCCACATACCTTAATGATAGATTGAAAACTAGAGACAATATGAAAAATCAGGTGTTTCCTACCTGGTCAAGGCTCTTTCTAGTTGCGTCTTTGAGAGAACCACAAGTTACTTTTAAATAAAAAGCTTTTTTTTTTTTCTTTCCATAAATTCTTCAAAGGAAGGAAGTCTTTACCAGAAGGCTCCTCAGGTTGGTTTCCTTTTACTGGCATAAGAAATGTCATTTGATGGTTTGCCTTGAAACTGAATCCAAACATCTCATCACCGCCTGTCCAGGCCCTCCTCCAGATTGACTTCATCAGCCAGATTAAGATGTGAACAACCTGAAACATTCGTAAGAGTTTGGCATGTGATACACAGTGTGTTTCTCAGGACTCTTTTTTTGTAATGTCTGCTTTCCTGAACTGTAGGAGATGTGGCAGCGCCGTGGAGGGGAGATTACCAAACAATGTCAAGCACCAGGAAAATTAAAGAGAGAAAGAAGAAAAATATCTCTGGCAGTAGGAAACTGAGGTCTTCAGAAGACAAAGATTGTCTTCTGCCTTAAAAACTGAAACAGAAAAGTCTTTCAGAATAATTGTAATTATTTTTTACACAGTAGTATCATTTAGGCATAAAAAAAAAGACTTGCTGTAAAATAAACACATCCTTTGTATCTACATCAATAAATTATCATGCAAGTGACTGTCTCAGCCCAGGCTGCAGTAGACAGAGTGCTCTACCATGGTACCATGTTCCTGTACTAGACCCATGCCTCTAAGCTTCAGTCTCAGTGTCACAAAGCAGAACCTTGGAAATGTTATATGTAAATTTAATTCTGCCCTGTGATATATACATAGCAGTACCTTCTCATGTAATACAGGAACATATGTTTTTCAAGTAACACTAACATCCTTTTACCACACCAGAGTAACATCGAGCAGTGTGGGAACAGAGCAAGCACCCTAGGAGGGCTCCAGCTCAATACAGCATGCCAATATTGCACGGTTCAACAGGCTTTATGGTCTCAGTCCTGTATAACTGGAGTCAGATGAATTTCTCAAATTGATTTTCTAGAAGTGCTAGAACTTCAAAGTCAGTAGAATAAGACAAAATGTATTGAAATTTCAGAAAAAAGTGTTGAGGGCATCTTTATTCCCCTTCCTGCGAATTCTAAGTTTGACCTCAAGAAACACTTTGTGAACATCAATAGTAAAAAATGTCCCTGTGTTCAAAGAAAAAAAAAAAGGCCCAAGTTTGTTAAACTATGTATTATTTTGGGGAAAAAAACTTTATTGAATGAATACAACTAACATACCTCGCACCATGTGCTGCAAAAATTCAATGAAACAACACAAGGAACGAAAAAAAAAAAAGGCATTCATTAATTAAATTATTGGAATCATGAGAAAAAGGGCTAAAGGGATGTAGAGGGTTTATCACATCTGTCCTGCATCAAAACCAGTTCTCCGGCGCCCTGGCCACGCATCTCCTGAGAAACGTTTATGACAGTCACTCATGGACAACCTCCATTGATGCACGCTCACACGCCGCCTCACCTTGTCTTCTCCGTGGGTGTGTGGCAGGGGGGTGACAATAAATCACCTTAAAAACCTCTTCTGCCTGGACAAGTACTCTGGTCTCCCCCTGTCGTGTCTGCAGGCCGTGGAGAGAGGCAGCCCTCTGAGGAAAACGATTAGAGGTAGGACTTCCAGGTGAAGCGCTCGCTCTGACCCAAGCAGCTCTGTCTCTCGTTACCCAGAGGCAGAGGCCCGGGCAGCTGAAGCCCTCTGGAGCACCTGCACGTGCCGACCTGGGCCTGCATCTCCCTCGCTCCTTCTCCAGCTGGTCCGAAGAAAGAGACGCTTCCTTTCCCGTACGGGCCATAACGGTCTGCCAGGCCTGAACAGGGAGAAAGAAGCCACCGCAAAGGCATTTTATTTGCTCTCCGTGGTGCGTGATGGAAGCTTAGTGCTTTGTTAAAATGCCTGCCACGCGTATGGATACAAGCGGTTAAATCCACCTTCCTTCTTCGCAAAGCCTTCGTTGCCGGGGTGTGGGTGAGGGGGCACGAACGGCACCGCGGTGCTCCAGCAGAAATACCGCCCTTTGGCGGGCAGGGTGGGGGTGCTGTTTCCTACCGCGCGCTCGCCG
>NW_008825619.1:4113487-4117832 GCF_000699105.1 Pygoscelis adeliae | reverse complement strand
GGCCGCGTGCCGCCCACCAACCCCAGATCCTCTCGGCAGGGCTGCTCCCCAGCCACTCCTCTCCCAAGTTATGCTTGTGCCCAGCGTTACTCCATCCTAGGTGCAGAATCTGGCATTTGGTCTTCTTAAATTTCATCCCATTAATCATTGCCCAATGCTCCAATCTCTCTAGATCCCTCTGCAAGGCCTCCTGTCCCTCAAGCCAGTCAACAGCACCTCCCAGTTTGGTATCATCAGCAAACTTGCTAATGGCACATTCAACTCCTGCATTCAGATCATTGATAAATATATTGAACAGAACTGGCCCGCCCTGGCATTGAACCTGAGGAGCCCCTGACATTTACACTACATCCTTTTCATAGGCTTTTCTCTCAGACCTGTCTATTTTTCCTGGACTGAACATCCCAATTATTAACCATATATATGGTTTGAAGCTATTTGAAGGAAAGCTTTGCTTTCTCAACTGTAGACCCCTCAGCAGGCCACCCCAGGATGCCCTGTGTAGTCCTTGCGTCTGTCTTTCACAAGCAATGTTACCGGCTCACTGCCCCTGCCACCATTGCTTGTATAAAGCCTTGCATGTGACAGCAACCTTTAATTCTGTTGCTGCTGATATGCCTGCCTTGTCTCTGCTTTGGCTTGTTCACAAATGAGCATGGTGCAGGCTGTCCACGCCTTTTTGTGACCCTGAGTCTGATTATTGTTTAAAACAGAAGTGCCATAGGGAAGGAACTGTGGGTTTACTGCCACCATCAGCTCCCAGACAAACCCTGGAGGGACATCCCAAATGAACTGACCCTCCTGGGAGTTTTTTTGTCTAAGGAGGAAGGCCCAGATAATGACTTTTGGGAAATCTTTGTCACCGCAACTGCTTTCCCCCAGAGTATGTTGGGACCACATTACCCTTGGGATAACCGGGAGTAGGTACAAAACTTTCAGATGCAGAAGTGCACAGCTGAGTCTGCTGGCCATCAGCTGGAGTCACAGCATCATAGTCACTGAACGAGATGTTGATGGGCCACATGGGAGCTCTGAAGTGCAGTTATGCCCTGTGGAGAACTGTAACCTCCCATGTCTACCAGTGTGGCTGGTCAGTGCAGGCAAAGCTGTCGTCAAGCCAAACTCTGAACTCTCTGCATTCAGGTAACACAAGTGGCAGATGCTGATGAGATCATGACACTTTTGCTTTCCATGGCTGCCCATGAGGATGAATCCCTTTGAAAGGCACAACAGCACCCACCAACAGAATGGCAATACCCACTGCCTCTCTGAAAACACTGATGTATCATCTGGTACATATTTAGAGTGACTCTTCTGATTTAGCTTTCTCAAAAATGAAGCAAGTTCACATTTACCAAAACCTCTCTGCAATACAAAACAACGGTGCTAGTGATATGCGATGTATGTGACTTTGCATTGACCTGCACATTTACAATGAAGTTTGCCATGTTCTGGGTATGTCAGGATAATTACTCCTGCATCCTGGTGCCCACCCATTGAACTGCCAGCTGGTTTTCTTAGTGAATCGTTGGCAGGTGTGTACCTCCCCTTACAAGTTCAGTTAAAGGCAAGAAAATTGAGTGCTAAACCTACCTCTTCTTCCTTTACTATGAAGACCAGGGTTGTGACTTAGCTGCGAAAAGAAGTAAGGTACAATGGGCTCACAACCGTGCTGCCTAAGGTTCCTTGCGCCCTCTTCTTCAGCCCCCTTGCACAGGCACTCAGGGCAGCCCTGAAGAAACCACAAAATCTTAGTGGCAATGCAGAAAACCACTCTAGGACAACCCCTTTCCAGACAGTCAAAGATTATTATTAAATTTTCTAATCCTCATACATTCTGAAAGGTGAAAATAAACACAAAGTTGTGGCTGTGGACATATACATGAGTTAAGCCATAGAAAGTAAAGCTAGCCTAAAAACCTGCAAATATTTCACATGGCCGTGGTGGACAATATTTCCCCAGTTGCTTTTAAAGAGCAACTCTACTAATTTCTTGTGCTTTTAAAGCCTCAAAACAACATAACATATGAGGTGCCATTCCATCTTCTGCCAAGCACAGATATCCTTCATTTTGTTATTCCGTTTCCAGAGATTTTATGAAACTTCTGTTTTAAAGATGCAGTTTGAAACTGGCTAGCCAAACTAAAGATAAAGATTTTCTCCATGAATTGCTGAAAGATCCATAATAACCCTTACATATGTACAATTTTGCCATGGAAGATATCCAACAGCAATGGGAGAGAGGTTGGCCTCAGGTTTTTGTTGCAAAAGTTCTTTTAAAAATGCAAGATATTTCACACACAGACAGTCCCAGAGCAACTATCGGTAACAAATACTTTCTTTGAGCACCATGAATCAATTGATAACCCAGAGCTACAAGGAGGACAGGTTTGTTCTGAGTCGACAGAAAGAATTTTCTTTTTTGGTTGTTTGCAAGAGCCCAAATTTAGACTATTTCATTTTATTGGTAGGATGTACCCTATAAAAAAAAAATCTGCCAAAGATCATTAAGACCCTACTTAAGAATGGCATAGCAACAGAAGTTAAATCAATAGAAACAGCATCCCCAGCTTCTTGAGGAGGAACCCTCCTCCTGGGTTGGAGGACAATTTGAATTCAGGAGAAAAAGAAATGCCCTGATTTTTAACTACTAATTGAACTCAAGATTACTGGCATCAAAACAGCATTGCTGGGAATGGCGTTTAGGATTCCTTCCGCTAGACAAAATGCGATGTATTTTTTAAACTCCTTGTTGGAGATATTCCACAGAGCAAAGAGGCCCAAGCACAGCGCTGCTATCTCCATGGCAGCAGCTAGCATAGGGCAGTCTTGGTTGGCAGTAATTTCTGTGGAGGCAGGAGGATTATAACACAAATGACAAAAACTTTTAGAAGAGTTCTTTCAAATAATGTGGGGCTTTCCAGAGTCTGAACCATAAAATGTCCACAGATGAGCTGAAAGTCACATCCTCAGTATACCACAGTTTCCGTTCTATAAGAAGCATTAATGCTATACACAAACCCCACCCTAACATACGGGAAGCAAGTCCAATTAGGCCATATAAAAAATGATGGACAAGAAATTTTTAACCTGAAGGTGATCAGTTGTTGTCACATTTTTGTTGGGTACGATACTGGCCGTGCAGAAAACTAAACATTCACTGAAAAACCCAGTGCATGTGATGAGTATGAATTTACAGAAGGAAAGGCCTGAGTTCTGGGGTGGTCCAGGGTCTACGTTGTGCATTTTGTGTCCTGCAAAGCTTTAACGATGCCTGAAGTTCTGTATTGAGCAAGAGCCCAAGACTTTCCTGGCCAGGTAGGTAACTCCTGCTAAAGCCCCATTAGACTCTAAAAACATGATCCATCCACAGCTCTGGAACACCCTAAAATGCAGCAGCCGCAGACAGAGCACATTTGACTCTTCATCAAGACGATCCAGCCCCTCACAACATGCAGTGACAGCTACTTTAAAAAATGCCTGCAAGGATGTTAATCACAATTTTCTATCATAAGAGCACACTTCTTTTAAAAGTGAGTGACCTGGGTCCAAGGCCCTCCTTATCTTGAGCAGCGAGACGGGTTCTGTGGTTAGCACTGCTGAGCCCCTAGCTATGCAGCCAAGCTTTTCTGTATGATCAAAGTCTTGCTTTTTTGTTTTGCCACTGGGTGACCCAGATTCAGCAGAAGGAACAGAGGAGTAGGATATCCCCAGAGCTTCCAGACGTTTAACTCTGTGTGGTATTTTGCGCTGTGCATAACGTTGGAAGGTGGTTGTTTTTTCAAAAATCCCATTGAAGAAAAATATTGAATTTTATTCCCATTCACTGTGCTGGGAACAAAGCTGTAAAAACTCAGGTTTCTGAACTTCTAAAATTCACATGTTAGAGCATGTTAACATGTGGGCATCCAAACTTTTGTCTGAAATTGGCACCAAGGCATTCCTCATCCCAGCCCAGGTCTCCAGTAGGTAAACCAAATGAGTAATTTCAGGAGTTTGTAGCAATGACAAATTATTGCTTGATATCACTCTAGTGGGCTGCATATATAAAAAATCCTCAACTTACTGTCCTAAGATTTTAATTTAGATATTTAACCTTTATCAATGATCTGGATGAGGGGATCGAGTGCACCCTCAGTAAGTTTGCAGATGACACCAAGTTGGGCGGCAGTGTTGATCTGCTTGAGGGTAGGAAGGCTCTGCAGAGGGACCTGGACAGGCTGGATCGATGGGCCCAGGCCAATGGTATGAGATTCAACAAGGCCAAGTGCCGGGTCCTGCACTTCGGCCACAACAACCCCATGCAGCGCTACAGGCTTGGGGAAGAGTGGCTGGAAAGCTGCCT
>NW_008825619.1:4098283-4113006 GCF_000699105.1 Pygoscelis adeliae | reverse complement strand
CCAGGGAAGCGGTTGAGTCCTCATCCCTGGAGGTATTTAAAAGACGTGTAGATGAGGCGCTTAGGGACATGGTTTAGTGGTGGACTTGGCAGTGCTGGGTTAACAGTTGGACTTGATGATCTTAAAGGTCTTTTCCAACCTAAATGATTCTAGCCTAGTCTAGTCTAGTCTAGTCTGAAATGATAAACTAACTTATTTAATCAACACTGAAATTCTTAAAGGAGGTAGATTTCTATTAAATTAATGTGGATGCAATGGATGGCAGTTGCAAGTCTGGCAGTTGCAAAAGCACTGCAATTGCATTTGTGGTCTAAAACACTTGACCAAATTATTTTAAGAGGAATCTTACTCTTTTAACAATTTTGCTTAAATATGTAAGAAGGAAACTTTCTTTTATGCCTTTCATGGGTGTAAAGAGTTTCTCAGTCAAGATCAACTCCTTTCAGTTTTTACAATTTCCTTCTGCAAGAATCCCCAGGCTTGAATCAGTTAGTTCTCTCAGCCTTTCAGCCTTTCAGTTGAAAGAAGCAAAATTTAGCCCATCAGAAATACCTTTAATAAAAAAAGAGAAAAAAGAATTCATGCAAAATACGTGAAGTATTTGACAAGTGATCAGAAAAGGGGATTCAAATACCTAGCACCGACATCACAAGTTACATGCGGGTTTTTTTTCCATAATCCCATTGCCAGGTGGTACTCCGAGAAGGCTGAACTAAGGTTAGTTGAGTTTTTAAACATATTTAATCTTCATGTATGTGTATTATAGGACAAGACCCAGTTTCTCAACTAACGTTAATTGGTTTCATTTTAAGATGTCAGCTGATAATCTTTTTCCCAGGGATGATTTGGCGAAAAGGCAGCCTGTCCTAAAACCAAGCTGGTATCTGTAGCTACTTGCTTACAACTCACTCTGAATGGTATTAAGTCACTGATCCTTAGTTCAGCCATCCAGGTGTTGTCTGAGCAATGCAAACAATTTTCTGAGTACTTCTCAGACATGAATGCATCTCCCAACAGTTGTGCGTCTAGCCATCGCACAGTGATTAGATCACTTACCACAGGAGCTGGGTAACAGCATTTTTGTGGTTCCTAATCCAGACTTTGGTCACCAACACCAATCTGCCAAAGTGGACTGAGATAAAAACTTTTGTTATTTGTAAAAGCTTGAAAGCAGAAGCTACTCTTATCATGTCTATCCACTCTGCTGTAAACTGTTTCTGCTTTAAAAGACAAAGAACTCTTTTTCTTTGGGACTTTCTGCTTTTTTTGTTTACTCATCAGCACTGAATTCATTAGAGAGAGCATTTGTAAAAGGCTGTGTTAACATGGACTTCCTCTGCTGGCTTTCCAGTAACTGAGCACAATTTCTAAGATTTTGTGTAAACAATGGATTAAACTGGCTTTGGGGTTAAGTCTTCCTCTTGCAGCGTGATACATCAGACTGCAATGAGTGGACAGAGAAAGCTATTAGTTGAGAGAAACTAACATGGATATACCCACTCAGGGTGAAGATGTTGCTCATCCCAAATAAGATGTTGGCCATCCATTTACAAACCCCTGTAACTCCGAAAGTTAATTCCTGAGAAAGGCTTAGGCAGATGAATACTATGAGGACAGGAACTTCCAAGACTCATGTATGCTGCAAAATATATTTTATATGTGTTATATAAATCTGCAGTCGTTTGCTTTCTCCACTGCCAGATGTACCAACTCTAAGCTCTCCAGATTTGAGTGCTAGGCCCTCTGTCAACCATGAAATCACAGGCCAGCTAAGTTATCTCTCTGTGTAACTTACTCTTTTTGTCTTCCTTCTGAATCTGAATCCCTAAAGTAAAAGTGTCCATTCTAATTTTCTGAGTAGAAGACCATTTCAGGCTGAATTCTGCACAGGCAAAAACTGTATTTTCTGAATCTCCAACCAGATTTTATCCTCTACTTTTCCCTGTCTTTGTTAAATCACCGTCCTCTTGCTTTCCCTTTCTGCTTCTCTCTTCTTCATTAGCATTTTCCTGCCTCTCTCACAGTTTTGTCCTCAGTGACTCACTCAACTTCCTTCTCCCTTACCCCTCACAAACTTTTTTTTGTAGTTCTGCTGTTCAGTGTGCTATTCTCCTATGCCTCCCATGGTTTGTCCTTCATTGCTCGCGTGCTTGTGTGTTCTTTTGTCTCACTCTTGATCTTCAGTTTGCACTGGTTGTTTAGAGAAGAAAAAAATCTTTTAGATCTCTTAAGACGTTGGAGTGGCCATTACGATAAGGGTGGTTTTAATTTATGTAGTTTAAAAAGAATTTGAGTTCCTTGTCAGATTTTCTAGAAACAACATGATTTGCAAATAGAACAATGGGGTAATTTAGGTGGTATGGACTTCTGATAGTTTTCTTCAAACTATCTAGTTTTTCTTTAGCTTAAACAGAGAAGTTCTGACAGCGTGTCCTTAGGCAGTTACATTCCATATCAGAGCTTAGCCTTTTTAGACTAGAATTGACGAGAAATCCTGCAAGATGCTGAATATTTTCCTAGATTCCCTTTGACTTCCAGGATCAGACTCCTGTAAGACTCATTTTCCAGGCTAAAAGCCTGAATTATCTTTTCACACTGAGGTTCATTTTGGTTATACCTACTCCAGAGTACTTTGTATTTGCTGCCGCAAGTACAAAGTTTCACAAACAAAACAGATTTTCTGAAGCACTGCTAGGTCTCTGAGAAGCAAGCAATGCTTTTGTCAGAAGCAAGTTTTTCTGACCGATAATAACAATCTTCGTATGACTGCTGTTTAAATGTTCATGTCGAAGCTTGTGAAATTTGTGGACAAAACTCCTCCTGGCATAGGGTATGGATGATGTCAATGCTGTCTTCGACTGGATTGATGACCAGCCTTTCAAAAGAGAGAGCAGCGCCTGACAGCAATGTCAGAGGCCTGGACTGAGCATGGCAGCTAGAAGGACTCTGGAGGCACTGAAGACTGCCACCAACTTTGGTGACTGTCTGCATCGGCTTTGAACGTCACCAGGACCATCTGGGAATTCTGGACTATCAGCAAACCAAGCAACGTTTACCATGTACAGCTGCAAAATGTAAGTCTCAGAATTCCTGAGTTTTCACTGGAAATGAAGCTATTTATAGAGAGATGTCCTGGCGGATACAAACATTTCTGAGAAACAGCAGCAAGAAGATAAGATATTAATGCTCTTGCAACTAATCACATTGATAGGTTCATGGGGTATGCTTTCACCGTCTGCACTCACATAAATATAGGGTGAACTGGAATGTTCTGGGTCATTCCTGCCAGAGGGTTATTATACCAGTTAGTTTGAAACCCTCACATTAAAAAGTACAGTCACTTCAACAATCCCATTTTACTCTTATCATAGGTTATAATATTTAAAGCTACATGAAACCATGGCAAATATTTTGTCTGTTCCCCTGCATAATGCAGGCCGTGATCTCTGTGTGAAATAGTGCAGGTCAGTTCTAAAACAATGTTATTTAAAAAAGCATCCTTTAAGTGCCTTTTGGAAAAGAGTCCATTGATACAGCATTTGGTTACAGTAGGCAAAATTCAATTAAATGAACACTGAATTTACATACCTCTGAAAAACAAGCAAAACAAAGGCTACCTATGCAGAAGGTCACTTTAGAAATAACACTCATCAGCAACACTGAAGTGAACTCAGCTACCCGACCGAGACATAGCAGCGTTTCAGAGTTAGTTAATAAGAAATAATGCTTTGGGTGAAAATCATTTGTTGCATGGTTCATTTCTGTTCCCCCGAATTCAAACAGCAAATTATGAATGTCACTGAAGAGTCACAGCTGTACCCAGAGAGCTCCTTGAGCAGATGAAGTCACTGGGTTGCTATGTTTATCCTCTAGCCCTGCCTCACATTTCTCACAGGCATCTGAAGCCTGTATTATCAGAAGGAACCTTGGCATCCAGCACAATAGCATGTTTATGTTAAAGAGAAAGGGTCCCACTCACGAGCGGCAGGACAAGGGCTGTAATCCCGGTAGGAGCGGCAGCACCGGCTTCCTGCGCCCCAGGCTGGCGTGGGGAGAAGGGGAAATGAGACACCGTGGCTGCACGCTGCAGAACAGAAATTGCAGCTCACAGGGATTAACACACATACGCCAGTGAACATTTTCAACATCCCCCCAGCTAGGAAAAAGCTGATACATGGATTCTGAGCACAACCCTTATAAATATTTCTTAAAGCAAAGCTTATAGGTTTTTCCTAGTGCTCCCAGGATCGTAGCAGCCAGTGAAAGCATCTGAGCAAACAAGGTTTCCAGGGGGTAATGTCTTCACTGGGTCTGACTCTGTGACAGACCTTTATTCAAAAGTCCCTGGAGACTCTGCAGCAACCGCTCAAGTTTCCCAGTTCCCACCCAAGCGGTGCTGGAGGAGATGATGGAGGTATCGTTGGCATGCCATGCTCGGCGCTGCTCGGGAGGTGACACCCAGCATCCAGCCTAGCATACCTGACACGGATCAGCTGAAGGTGGTACCAAACAGGGCATGGTCCAGACACCTCTGCAAACTGCCACAGCCATGTCATAGGCAAACGCGGCCCAGGATGGATGCATTGAGGGAAAAAAAATAAGTACAGTACATCATTATTTTATTGCCTGGCCTGAGCAGCACAGTGGGGTTCAACACATGCGGCTGCTGCCTGCGCTCGGTCGGTCGGGTCCCTGGTATCCTCAGTGCCGCAAAAGGACATGGTTTCCACCCGAGTCACTGCCATCAGGGAGGACTTTGCCAAAGCCGGTGCGGTTAGATGGGAGCATCCTGGGCCCCCTCCCTGTTCTTTTGCAGTGTTGCCTTCTGTATCATCTGCCTCTTTTTTTCCTCTGCCTTTCTTCAGTTCATTTTCACTTCTCTTCGAAACACGTGATTCCTGCTTTCTTGTTCATCTTTTTTTCCATATTTGACCCATCACTTGTTAGTCAGCCCTTCTGCCTGTTGTTGAAATTTTTATTAAATATTTATTATCATGATGTCAAATAGTGATAATATTTTGTATTTTTATAACATCCTGGAATTTGCCTCTTCTTCCTTTTCACTCCCTCCTTTTCTTCCTTCTTTTCTCTTGCTGTCCCTCTTCCCCCCCCCCCCCCCCCCCCTCTCCCTTGCCCCGGGGGCCCCCCCCCCCCATTCCCTTGCATGACACTATTTCTCTTCTGCCTCTGCTCCGTTAGTAACAGCAAGGCAGCTTCACACACCCAAGGGACTTCTGCATCCCTGAGCACAGCTTTGGAGTACAAACAAAACCCAGTGGTTCAGAAGATCTACTTCAGTGCCTTCTGTGGCTCCCATCATACTAATCTTTAATGTATTTATTGCCGTAACTTTTTGCAAGTTGCTACTATCTTTATTTTACAAATGGGAAACTGTCGTATGGAAAGACTATGGGTCAGACTTCATTTGTAATACTAAAACTCAGGCGTAAATAAGGCTCTGAGGTCCACTGATATTAATTATTCCAAAAGTTGCATATGGACAGCTTAAGATTTTCAGTAGGACTTCTGAAAGTCCAGTAAGCAGATGACCACATCTTTACACAGACAAATCACTAGAAATCTGGGTTTAAGTAATTTCAAATTCACCCCAAAATCTAGTCCTTTTTTTTGGCCATGGCTAGCTACTGGGTATTACATAGTTCTCTTAGAGATAGATGAAACATCTCCATATTGGCCAGTTTTATTCCCATACCTTCAAACTGCTATTTAGCAATAGCATTGATATTTCCAATCTCTTCCCCAAGCTGTGAATGTTTCATTTCCAGTTCCATAGCCTTCAGGGTTTTTTAAGCACTTCTGTTGTGCAAGGGATTTTTTCCCCTTCAATTTCAGTCAGCCGGCAGCCGCGATATACCTACGTAGTGGGTGCAATGCCTCTAGTTTCCAATTTCCCATATGCTTTCTCTCCTACTTGCCATGTCTTTCCTGAGGCCATGTGGGGCACACTGGATGGGCAGATACAAATTGTTCTCATCAGCTGATCTCAGGTATCTGGTAATATTCTGGCAATGTTAATTCAAAGCGAGATCTGTTTTTTTTAACCTTTACCAATTTATTCCATAATGGGTCTGCATATTCAGCTGCTGGAAACCAGCCTGCATGTGCAGTAGCCTTGGACGGTGCTGGGTATAAAACCCCGCCCCTAATGTGTATGGTTCTTCAAAATATCATTCTGGGAATTACCTTGCACTTGGTCTTTTCCACATATATCCCAAGAGAAAGGGGGTGACATGCCGTTTTGTGAATTGGATCTTAACAGTGCATACTGTACTCCATTCCCAATTATGAGCTGGTATTTATTGGGTTTATAATTCTGAGATGAGATTCACTTAAATTTTCTTGATTGGCATCTAGCTGGTTTTGACACAATAACTGAGAGCCAATACACTCCAAACCACCGTGCTAATTATTGAACGGTCTCACCTCTCTCAAGCAAGGGAAATAGAGTAAATTATTTGAGTAGTGGAAAGGGAATATGTCAGTTGAAAAATATGTTTTTATGAGCCGATACTGGATCTGACAATACAGATGTTGGCAAGAATGAAAGGAACCCTGTTCAGTTTTGAGACAGGTATATTTTTTCAGAGAACATGTCTCTTCTGGGAACCTTTAATTTAATGTACATTGGTTTCCTATTTTAAGACAACAATTTGCTGTTAAACACTATGCCAGGCAGACTTACATTTTTTAAGCAAAAACTCTTTGTCCTGAAGTACTTTAATGGCCTAAAGAGCAGGAAATTGTCTGTGACATTTCAGTTTTTCCATTCTAAGGGAAAAATGGTCCAAGGTCTAAAAATAGCTCTCTCCTGAAAACCACCCTCCCTCTCATCATTGTAATATACCATAAGCCATGTGACAACAAAGACATTTCTTTCTGAGACTAGCATTGTTTTTAATCAGCTAAAGAACTCACAATCGCAATTAAGACTCTATTCATGTAAAACTGCTGACCTGAATAAAAATTTTGTTTACTGACTTAACTCGAATAATTTGGTGACCTACTCTGCAGTACAACATCTCCAGTTCCTCCCTCTTCCTCTACCTGAACACAAATGATGTTGGTCAGAATTGCATATTCACCTGGGAAGAAAACGCCAGTAGATGCTGTGCTATTGGCTTGTTTTACTATTGGGCACTTTTCAGCTATTTGAGCATCCATCTTTGAGAAGAATATTGAATATATATTCACACACAGTTTGGTCTGCGGCCATGAACGGACAGATGAGGTAGGTGGTATGCATAAATAAGGTTAACAAAACACATCGTGTGGTAGATTAATGGCAAGGAGTGTGTTACGGAGGTCAAAGATGAATGCCTTACCACTATGCCTAGATACCCAGCAGAACTCAAAGGGAGTCTTGGTATTCAGATCATTCCATTCCCCCAGCAGTGAATTCAGACACGTGAGTGAATCACAAGATACTTGTTTATTGTCAACTCAGAAAAACTAAAGCGAGACTGGTTTATGCGTAGACTGAGGCCAGCGTGGAGACATTCCCAGACAGGGTGGAGCCCACCAGGCGAGCGGTGCTGTCACTGGGGAGGCAGCAGGTCCCAGTCTGCACTGAAGCTGGAGACGGAGCTGTGCGATAGGATCTCTTCAATGGTGAAATTTGCTTAAGAGGTTCTTGCCCCTTATCTCCTTACTTCAAGGCCCTGACCACTCACTCCTGTCTTTGCACTACAGCTCGCTGCCTGTCCTCAACTATGCTACTACAAATGATTGTGGGGCCAGGCTATAGCGTAGCTCCCTAAAGTAACCTAGGTTAAAAATAGCCTTCCAGAAAAGTTTTACATTTCTGAGTTTTAAACTGAAATCATTTCAGCTGCCTAATTTTGCAGACAACCCTAAAAATAGCTGTACAAGCACAACTGAAATGGTAACAAACCGACCTACTGAGAGGTAACTTAGCTTCTCGAATTCTGAAACAAACGTGTTGTGAAAATACGCACAAAGAAACTATGCCTCCTCGCTGGTGAAGTAAAAGCACGGGAGCTTTACTTTCCTCCAATACCAAAATCTTAATGAACACAAACATTCACTAAAATTTAATGAATCACACAGCCTTGAGGGATCAAGATTAGACAGGCTCGATCCCATTGAAATGAATGGAAGTTTTGTCTCTCCCTTTAGCCCTCTCCTTGGGCTAAGATTCTTTTTTTCTCCTATCTTTTCTTCAGGGAAGGACTGGGAGTTTTAATATAGCCTGGTATTTGACCATAGACTACGTTTTATCATATATCAACATATAATCTGGACCACGTGACTATTGATGGACTTCTGTATTAGAGACCTAGGAGGTACAGTGGGAAAGGATGCGAAGAGCTCCATCTAGATCACCCCTCTGTCCTGAGACAGGCTCACTCGAACCTACAGTCGCCGTGGCACTATTGGTCTAACCTTATTTTTGACAAAATGTTATTTTAAAAACCCACACATCTCCTTAGGTAATCTATTCCAGTGCTTAGGTGGGGAATTTCCTCGCCATCTAGCCTACGTCTGACACACCACCAGTGTTTTATAGCCACGCATCAGGACAGAGCAACAGAATCCCTGGTGGAAACAGCTGTGGCAGCAACGCAGACGCAGAAACTTGGCATGTGTCTGATGTTGTTTGTTGTTTTTTCTTTTAGCCAAGAAAAATAAATGTAAATCGAACCCAATCGTTTAGTGACTGTAGCTGAGAAATACAGTTGCGGTTATTGACATTTCTGTGCATACGTGAACTCAAAAAAAGTTGAAGAATCAGTCATTTTCTGTTAAAGTTCAAATTCCTTGCCAGGGAATATTGGTGGTTTATTAGTGTGGGGAAATGCTGGCATAAACACATGGATAGATTTTTTTTTTCCTTACAACTACAAGAAGATAAAATCTCGTATTATTTAGGCCCTGTGGAAAGAGATAACAGTTCTATTGACTTGCACATTTAAAAACGAAACCTACCAATGTTGTAAAGGGTGTATAGTGGAAATCAAACAAGAAACAATATAGAATAAACGAGCTATTAAATCACTCGCCTTCATTGAAACACCACTTGAAAGTCCTTTGCAGCATTGTAAACAGCCAAAAGATAAACCCTTGCAGCAGATGAAAAAATTACCAATGGTGAGATAAGCTGCTGTTTCAGAAGAGACTGGAAGACCGTAGAGGAAATGAAGGTGCTGTAGGGATTCTGCATAGACAGACAGTACAGCAAAGACAACAACATGTGGAAGATGTGGAGGAAGAGTTGGACTGCTAGGACAAGTTGAGGTAGGAACAGCCACAAGCAATAAGACCTGGTTTGCTGTCATTTGACCTTTTCTTGTCATGTACAAGAATTATTACATTTTTGTTACATTTTCTTTCTATGAATCCATGAGTATTTTAGAAAATGGAGGACAATGAAAAGAGTAAAACTACAATACTTAGATTCCTGTAGTGTTTCTTTAAAAATGTAATAACTTTTTGAGGAACCTGTTTTCAAGAGATCATCAGTTTGTCAAAACTCTTTACTCATTTCTCCCAAACTCTTAATTTATTAATTTTTTTTAAGTGCCCTTATTGCAGTGTTTGGGACATATCTCTCTTTTTTTAATGGCACTGGCATATGAAATGCCATTTAAGTGGCAGATGCATTTCACCTAACTTTATCTAGCTTGGATGAAATTTAGTTGTGTACGCCGGAGTCAGCAACTGTAGTTATTACAGCCATTACAGTGGGTTAAAAGAAACAGGTTTTTAGGGAGCAAGTCTTCTTCCAGCCATTCTAGGCATCTATTTTGGAAAAAGACTGTCTTTGTCTCTACACTGACTATAAACAGAGCCTGAAATGACCGGTTTAGGTATAGATGTCTACATCAGGTCAAATGAATCATAACCTGAAAGTTGCACTGAATATTCCCGGGTACCGAGAGCACTGATTTTGACAGCAGTTTTGTAATAACTTGTAGAAGTTGTTCCCATCTTTTGCAATACCTTTGGATTCAGTGAAGTGCCTGATGAAGAAGCAAACACTTGCAGACTTTTTGGCTCCGCCTAAATGAGGAACTAAGAGTGTACCTTGCCCACAGGCAAACGTGTTGCAACATAAGATGCAAATAGCTTGAAAGAAAAATAGAAGCATTAAAGACACGGCTCTTTATGTGCCCTGGAGGAAGAGGAGAAACTGGCAAGACCTTTGTAAGACAATTCAGGAAAGACTCATTTGACACAACCATGATGACACTCGTATTATTGGTATTAAAAGTCTTGACTTGTCACAGATGCAATTAAATAATGGAGAAAATAGTTTAGTACCAACAAGGAAACAAGTTCATATTTAACACGTGTTATTTCACATTTTTCTAACAGGACAGTTAATTCAGAGTCAGCTCTTTGAGCATGGTAAATATCTTACACAAAAAATAAATTAATCAATAACATTTGTATATACAAAAGAGGACAACTGGTAAAACTTAATCACAGTTGCTGCTCAACAGCAATTATCTCAAAGATGAACCTCTGGTCATATGTGACAACTAAGATGGTAATTCGGCTGGTTCATATAACAAAATAGTGTGGCTACTGTAGGCTAAAATTAAATTCTGTAGCTCCTTGACTATAAAATCACTCGTGCTGCCATCCTTATCTCTTGACTATGCTCTTGTTGTGAAACAGCACGGGGGGGATTTATCCTGTCAGGATTTCGTGATTGTGTTTGCGGTCACAGGAAATCTGTACGAGAGAGAAAAAGTCCCGCTTAGCAGAAGGAGGATGACGGCTACAATCCCGATAGGAATGGCAGCACCAGCTTCCTGCGCCGCTGGGCTGGAGGGCATGTAGTAAGAAGGAGGAAAAGCGATGCTCTGGTTGTGCGTTACAGAATAGAAATTCCAGCTCACAGGAATCAGGACGCACAGACCAGCCAGTATGTAGAAGAAGCCACCCACCAGGAAGAAACGGGTAATGAGAGTTTTGTGAGTGATTCCCATATAAACATTTCTCAGAGCAAACACTGTGGCACTCAGTCCCAGCAGCCCCATGCACATGGCGATCAACAGGAGACCCTGAGCAGCATAAATTTCATGGGGGATGAAGGAGTCATAGCCACTGAGTTTATGGCAGAACTGTTCTTCATAGCCAGGCGAGACGTGAAGGTAACTGATGAAGCAGACTTTCCAAATCCCCACCCAGGCAATGCCAGAGGAGATGATGGTGGTGTTGTCCACGTGCCACACTCTCCATTCCACAATTCCCATTGAAACCGTGCACAGGATCCAGCCTACTGTACCCAGAGCAAAAGCAGCTAGCTGGAGGTGCGAGGTGCTGACCAGGGAGCTCATCCTCTGGAGGTCTTCTACTCTGTCGCAGACACGGTTGCCATGTGAAGAAAGAGAGGCACTGGAAAGAAACACAGCATAAAATTACAAAGGCAGTTATTTGTGTGAACAGGCGAACCTGTTAGTGAAAAAACAGGAGCGAATACATGTACAGAGGGAGGATGGTAGCCATCTTTCCCCAACTGTAGTGATTTGTTGAAGTTTAATGCCTACAGACAAATAACGTCTAAGCTTTAATGCTGTATATTTCATTGTATCACCAGGAGAAGAAAGGGTCTCTGACTAGCTCCCATTAGAACCTCCATTTTGCATTCCCAAAAGGGAAATTCACATCTTTTTCCAAGTTATTTTCTTCCTTGGTAATTCACCGTTATGTTCAAAGGTCCTTATACACATTACATGTAATCAGGAGCCCTAGTGTTACTGGCTGGTAGAAACTAAACCTGACAAAATCCTCGGGGTCCCGTCTGCTGCAAGAGATCCTACAAAGCAGCCGCAGAAGCCACGCTCTTCTCTCCTGGCAGCTGTGTTTTGGGTGCAGCAGCCCAACCTGGACAGGGTTCTGCTTTTGTGCTGCCCTTACTGAGAGTTGCTGGGACCAGCGTTAGACAGAAAACGTCGTAGTTCAGAGGCACGAGCAAGTCCAGGCCACGAAGCCTAATAATGACCACTGAACTTTGACCATTTTTAGCTTATTTAACCGTGAATGCATTAGCAGAAATACTTGAATTCATCAGAAATATAACGCTCTGTGCAGGGGCTGGAGCCTGGATGCGCTGCCATTGCTTTCCCAGCTTCAAACTTTAACCAAGGTTTCTTTAGTGTTTTACCTTCACAAATCGCACTCGTTCATAACCTGCCCAACTTCTCCAGTTCAAATCATCCTAATGCTGTGTTGGAAAAGATTTTAGTCATTTAGTCTAGCAAAAGATTTTAGGTTTGTTTGCTGACTGTACTTTCTGAGTGCAAATCAGGGTTTTATTCTAATTAAAAAAAAATCTGTTAATTTCCCACCTTTCATACAACCTTCTGAACAATTATAGGAATGATTTGTGATCGGAGAAGATGTGGCCTTGATTTTCTTGTGCAGATCTGAAAGGTTCTAGGGATCTTTATATTTTATGAGTTAGCTAAAATACCTTTTTCTTCTGCTCCCATTGCATTCAAGACTGAAGAAATACTGTACCAAGTTCACTCTAATAACAAGAAGATAGATCTGCAACTATGTTTTGTTACTAAAGCAATAACTTTTCTATTTACTTATCTTAACCTAACAGATTCAGTGATACAATCTAGTTGCAAAAATCCAGCTGTGGAAATATTAAATAAAAAATGTCTTCATAACAATATGGCCTTAAGCAAACATTTTCCATCTTCTCATACCGGTGCCCACTACATACTTACTTCAGTCCCGAAGCTGATGCCAGTGTTAAGAGGATGGGACAGAGTGGTTTTTGACGCCAGCCAAACACGGCAACATCTGCAATTTTGTCATTTTGGCCTCCTGTGTTTTTACCTACTTAAAATGAAACTAATTTATAACTGCTATCTCAATCTGCCACGTTGTCTACGAAGTGATTATAACCCCCCCATCTAATTAACAGTTGTTACCAGCCATGCAGCATAGTAGCCCCACAGGAAATGATGAATGGTTTTCTTTCTGTCCCAGTTCCACATCAAAGCAGTGTCATTTCTGTACGTGTCTAGTGATGAGAAGATGCTAGACAGGAAAAAGCGCAATCAAAGGAGTCCTGCGCTGACTCCCTTCTGCTTCTGTTTGAATCAGTTGAGCGCACAGAGGCCAAACCTGAACCGTATTGAGACTCCATTTTGTGCAGAGCCCGTATTTCTGTAACACTTTTCGTATACCTCATACACATCCATTTGAACAACTTGCTGATATCAAGGTCATAAAAGATAGGCAAGCAGGCCGATCTGTGTCACTGAGAGCTGTTCAGAGTATATCAGTATATGTCTTCATGGATTGAATTTACTCACCTGTCTTCCCACAGAATTAAATGAGATCGTATCCATGATTACTGAGCCCTCTATCAAACCTTCATGTGCTAAGTTTCTTAGAATGGTGTCCAGAATTGAATTATAAAATTAAAAATTAGGAAAAGATCTTTTTCTCCCCATGAGATTCACAAAAAACACAGAACAAGCAAACACGCGGGAAGAAAGAATTCAAGGCTTATACAAAAATTCTGGAAACGTTGGAGAATAACCAACTAACAAAGATGAGCTTTAGATGAGGTACCAAATGTCTAGATGCAAAAAAGTGCTTACGTAGGAAATTATTCATTTTGGCTCATTTCTCCACACCCTGCCCACTGGAACTTGTTTGATCTAACCTGACAGCACTGACTGACTTAGAGAAAAATCAAGGTGAAGAAGAAGTACTTCTGAGATCGATGATGAAATTGAATTACAGTTACCATACTTGTCTGTTTCAGAAAAATCAGACAGAAGCCTATACTTACCACCTCTTGGTAGTAAGATTCAGCAAGAAAATAGGGAACAAAATATCAAGGTGAAATAGTTACAGGAATTTGCTTGCCATATGAAAATATGTCAAAATTAAAACAAAGATCTAGTTCCTGATGCCAGTCTCTATCATTATGAATATTAATAAACACACTATAGGTTTTGCTGGTATCATCAAATAAGAACAGATATGTATCACTTGTGTCGTGGTCTAACCTCAGCCGGCCCCCCCGGTGGGAGAGTCAAAGAGTAAAAGTGAGAAAACTCGTGGGTTGAGATAAGAACAGTTTAATAATTGAAATAAAATAATAATAATAATAATAATAATAATAATAATAGTAAGAAGCAATGCAATTGCTCACCACCCGCCAACCGATGCCCAGCCAGCCACCGAGCAGCGGCCCTCCCAGCCAGCTTTCCCCCATTTATGTACTGAGCATGACGTCCCATGGTGTGGAATGTCCCTTTGGCCAGTCTGGGTCAGCTGTCCTGGCTGTGCCCCCTCCCAGCTTCTTGTGCACCTCCAGCCTTCTCAGTCGGTAGAGCATGGGAAGCTGAGAAGTCCTTGACTAGTGTAAGCACTGCTCAGCAACAACTAAAACATTGGTGCGTTATCAACGTTATATTCTCATCCCAAACCCAAAACACAGCACTGTACCAGCTACTAGGAAGAAAATTAACTCTATCCCAACCGAAACCAGGACAACTTGCCAGAAGCATTGATTTTAAGGGAAGGCTCTGGATAAGAACATACTTAGTCTCGAGTTTCTGACATAAACCCTAAGCCTGAGCACTGCCACAGGTCACAGCATCCACAGCACCTCGGGCATGCCGTGGGATGGGGGGCATCCCACGGGGTGGTCCAGCCGCGGCACCAGCCGAGGACACGCCGTGTGCCTGCCGGCGGGGCCA
>NW_008825619.1:4076350-4097739 GCF_000699105.1 Pygoscelis adeliae | reverse complement strand
CCGCGGGAGGGGAGGCAGGCCCTGAACTCGGCTCCGACACCAGCGGTGCCCTCCCTGTAGCTGTCAGAGACAGAGGCAGTCCCCTTCAGAAAGGAAGAATTTGATCCGTCACCAACTTGCCATTCGCGTAAAAAAGCGAAGAGATGACGGGGGGGGGGGGGTTTAATAAAACCATTTGGTCCCTGTGCTAATGCCCTTTCCGGCCTTCTGACAGAAAAATGTGAAAGCTCAGTCCCTGCATGTTTAGAGCTATATTGGGTAAAATACAGTTCAAAGCCCAGATCATACAGCAGCCTGTGCTAACACGGACTGCGTTGGCATAATCTATTGGCTGGTTTCACGCTTTAGTAATTACATAAATACTTTGAATTAATTTAATTAGTATAGTAAGATTACCTATATGGTCTGAATAATACAGCGATGTAACACGATCACGATACGAAATTTCCTAAGGCAAATGAACTCATATTCAGTCAGCCACAGGAGGTCTTCTGAATAATTAGTTGGTGTTACTGGCATGCGGTTCTTGGTTTGGAAGCTCACTCAGAGCTGCAGATTTCAGCATTCAAAGTTTGCATGCCAGCTATTTCATGGGATGGAGGTAGCCTACAAAGGCGATCTTGCCAGGAGGAACAAGCTAGGTCTACGTGGTGAGTATGCCAGTGGGCGAAAAACATGACAGAAAGCCCTTTCGCCCAAAGAAACAAGAGAAGCGTGTTAAGAGGCGGCTACGGTTCCATCTCTCGGTGTCCCATGATTTCATCAACATTTTCATTTAAAATAGATTCAGTCCAATCCAACAAGCATTCCAGCAGCTTCTGGGGACAGTCTTTGGAAAGTCTAGAAGCAATAGCTAAAAAAGGAGAGCTGCTTCTACAGCCTTCTCACCTGGTAGTCCCTTGCTATCATTTTCTCTCTTAATACATCTTTCATTTCCTTCGTTTGGAAGCGCTTTCCTTCAGGGATGTATTTTTAACTAAATATCCTACCTGAGTAAAAGCAAAATGTAAACTTGCTAGCATTCAATGGAAATTTGCACAGAGAAGACAGAAGCTAACAGTAGAAGATGATACATGCTAGTGAATTCATCCAGATATAGAAACTTGAAGGATCCTTCCATCTTTATTGCTTATTTTCATTTAAATCAAGCATTGCACAGTGAGTAGCTGTTTATGAAAAGTGGGTTGAGCCATTTCCCATATACTTCAGGGACAGAATGAAACGTGACTTTCCTCCTCTTAGCTACAAGAAAGAGATGAGGATGCCCGGGAACTGTGTTGACTTTCCTACAGCTGCAAGCTTGCTCCTGGGAGAAAAAATGGAAGCAAGCCGCTCTCTCAACTGCCAGGTGGTTTCATAGAGGGTTTTTTGGGTCATCTGTGCATCAGGCTTACCTTTAAAAAGACTAAAATGAAATGCTGCAGTCGAAGAGGTAAAGGTCAGTTCTTTGTGGCCACAGTCCCACCTCCTGATGTTCTCGGCAGCAGGAGCAAAGAGAGATGGAGCTATACTTGAAATTTTGTCAACACTTCTTTTACTTCCAGTAATGGCTAGTGACAAAAGGCTGTGGCTATGATATCAGAGCAGAGAAACCTAAATGGCACCAAATGCATTTCACTTCTGGAATTAATACTGGGTCCTCTGAAAAGCTGTTTTAATTACATTCAGCAGTCTATATGCATCAGCTGAGTTTCAGATCCGCTTTCTAAAACTCAACCTGCCTTAAGCTCCTGAAACAAAGATTTTAAAAAACCTGCAGGTAAATGCAGGAAAAAAAGCTAGCATACTTTCTTAATTAGTGCATTTAAATATAACTAGGCCTTTCAGGTTACTGGGTCTCAGACTCCCTCATGGGGTCAGAGCCTAAGCCAGGGGCTGATGTCCAACCTGTAGGGTGGCATGAGAGAGTGGCCCCAACCGTGCAATCACCCGCAAGACTTGTCTTTAAATGCATCATTTCATATGACGGGTTGAGGGCCAGATGGCACCAGCTTTCAGCGGCACGGAGGGAGTTTGCCATTTAGCAGAAGTCCTTCAGAGGTTGGTATGTGCTAGGTAATACATTCCCCAGCAGCAGCATCACCTCTGCAGTATCTCGCCCCCTCTGGGACCTGAAGCACCAGGCAGAGCTGGGCGGGCCAGTCATCAACACCTGGAACATGAGATCTCAGACACAGGAAGAGGCTGCAGGGAAGTGTGAGATGGAGCTGGGGTCTGTCATGTGAATTTGTGGAAGTCTTACATAAATTGCATGATCCTTGACATGATACTCAAAGGCTGTACTAATGCTCTAGACCCCTGAGTTTGGATGTGTCTAGAAGAGAACTTCAGAAATGTTTTTTCTCCTTCTGTCATCACTGTTTCAGCACAGCTCTGGTTGAAGTGTGGCTTTATCTCTAAGGTTATATTCTTGCTGTGGTCCCTGCCACAAGAGCTGCCAGCAGTGGCTGCTAAATCAGTCTATACCTAGCTTCTTCAAAAGACATTTAAATAAACAGTGTGGGAATTCTTTTCCTCCTATTTTCCTCGATACAAAGTTAGCTGCATTTATGACCCCTTCCTTGAATACAGGTTCCCTGACATTCATGAAGTCTTGAACCCTGATGTCTCATGTTTAGGTTTCAGCTGTCACTAACATACTCATTTTCAATTAGAAAAGACAAACTAGTAGGGCATAGAGTCTTAAAAGTCATTACAGAGTATCTCCAGATTTACCACACGTTATGTACCCCCTTCCTCCCAAATGCCAATATCCAGTGGTATGAACTCTGCCGCTGCCACTTTCTCATTGTGTTTCAAAACAAGTAAACCAAAGCAATCTTCACTTCTGTTCCACCGAGTAAGAACACACTGAAATTTAGCTGTGTAAAAGTTCTTTGCCTATTTCAGGAAAAGATTTTGTTTGATTTGCTTTGATGGTAGGGTGAAGAGAAACTGATAATTTCTACATATTCCTCACTGTTTTTTCAGGCCCTAATTTACCTTTCCGTGGTTTAGCCCACCTTAAGCTCTTGTTAAGTAAGGAAATGTTGCAGGCTTGTAGGCAGTGAGATGGCAGCAGGCTTGACCCAGGACCCAGCTGACCCTATATTATCATAGTTTCTACAGATTGTTTTGCCTCTGCCTTGAAGGGATCTCCATTTAGAGCCTAAGTACAACAGTTTAGGGACATGCCAGGCACGACAGCCCCTGAAAAACCAAGACAGATAACTGGCTGTGTTGAGATGGGATCCTCTCAGGAAGCTTCAGAAAGCAGAGGGAAGCCCAAAAGCTTGCCTACCCTGGGCGTCTGGCACAGAGAAAAGAGCGCTAAGGGGTCAGGAGAGAGACTAAGGCAACCACATCCAGGTCCCAGAGAGCTCACACGCAAGGGGGAAGGTGAGGGCACTGAATACAGACTTGGGGCAAGGGAAGATGTCACCCAGGAGGAGTCACCTTCCAGCCAAAAGAATGGGAACTAGTGCTGCCTGGTGCCTGCGGGAGAAATGAAGAACACCCGAAGCACTCAGAGCATCAGCCTGGACGTGCTGCTCGGGCACCCGGTCAGGAGGAACGAGCATTGCCTGTGCCGACAGCGCGTGAGGAACTGCCTCCAGAAGGGGGAATGGGAGAGCACACGACCTGCACGCAGCAACCTGCTGATGAGATTTTCTTCGTAGACGTTGGGTGGGTGGTTGAAAGGAGAGCTTTCCAAAAGGATAGGAGGCAGTACTTCTTTCTTTGTAAGTGATAGCACAGCTAAAATAAAATACACTAAAAAATGTAACAATAGAAGAGCGAAGTACGAGTCTCCCTGTCTGCAGTCCGTCTGCCTGTTGAAAGGCGGTTTTGCTTTAGGAATTCTGCTGCAACTTGTAACCACCTTGAAGAGAAAGTTTGTGATAAACTCGTCCTATATAAAATATGCACAAAGTTATTTTTCCCAGCCTGTGTAAACAGGAATTCATTTATTTCCATTTATTTCATGTTTTAAGCAAGTATTTTTGCTTTCGATGTTGCCAGGCACCGCGTGCTTTTCGAAATTAACATTCAAATCCTGCCTTTGTAAAGTTTTATAGCCTAGATGCAGCTTTATTGGTCTATACTGGACATGGCTTACTAACCAAATCCTTTGTTCAATCTAAGTCTTGCAGCAGAAAGGGAGTTTAAAAAAAACCCAACAGCATAGTAATTAAGAAGGTCTCTTCTTAGCAATATCCCTATGATTTAATGCTTGAAAACGTAATTCTTCAGTTCCCAGTTGGGAAAACATTCTTTATAGGAAACAAATAAATATTTAAATCTCTCTCCATCTGTTCTCTATCAGCACTTCATAAAATAAGTCACATTAAAAAAAAAAGGAGACTTACTTCTGTGAGTCTGAGAGTTGCCTAAGGCTTTGAAGCAGTGTCAGCTGGATGAAGCAAGTTCCAGAAGGGAGTTGGAAAAAAATGCCCGTGCAAATTGTCCGACTTGTTACGCTACCAAATAGGTACCTCACAGTTCCTTGTCACTCTCCCACTAAGTCAAGAAAGATGTAGGAAGTCAGTTAATCATTAACATATTATAAAAATATGAAAGCTTTACCATACGCCGTTTTTTCTAATTGCTCTAATGCACTTACTGAAGTAGATAGATAACTTCCATGGAAAATTCAGTTTTCTGTAAGACACCCTTTCAGAAAATCTGCCTTTGTGATTACATGATTTTCCGGCCTGAGACCACCGCAATGTCCCAGCCTGACAGCCTGAAGGACATAGAATTCTCATCTGAAAGAGAATGAAGTGATTTCATAACCCTTTCTTCTTTGTTAGAGTTTTCCTCCTGTATTTACGCAACCCGAATTAGTGCTGCTCTGCAGTGGGAAGAAATGTAGGGGAGAAGGAGGAGGTTTTCCAAGGAGTAAACGCAAGCTGAACCGGTCTCCTGTTGGACTGTGGTTAGCAGTACCCATACTTTAGTACAAATATACCATGCTTGCTATCTCGGATGCTTTTTAGAAAAAAAAAAAACAAAACCCCACATTTTTTTAATTATGTTATGTTTGCCTTGCTTTGTGGTTTTCCCAGGAATGCAAATAATGGTTCTTACAAATGGTAGGAGAGTTCTTAACTCCGTTCTGGTTTCTCCTGCTTTGAAACCTAGAATAAACTATGCTAATCTCCAAACGATGCACTGGCTTCTACAGGGGGAAGACATTTGCAGGGCTGGTGTTGAAAGACGAGGAAGTTTATTTCACAGGAGTATCCTGAAACGCGAAGCCCTCATTGCAAAAATGCTTCTCACCCGTAACACGCACCATGGCTGGTGGTTGCCACCACTAAAGACGGCTGCAAAATGGCATTAACTCATATCCTTCAGTTTTCTGCATCACCTTTAATGCAGTTCCCCTCCTCTCTTGCTGGATCTTCCAGCTGACGCTGACTCACTGGTTTCATGTGCAGGTAATGCAGCCTGGCTATGGCAACGCAGTCTTCTCTTCTCCTGCACCTCATCAGGCTGGGATCTCCTCTCTGGCTGGTCACAGCTAGATGGTGTTAGCTTGTTGCACGGGCAAACTCAGCTGCTCAGGCTTTGCTGTTGCGTGCCAAAAAGCCCCAACACATACAGACCCCGATGGGCTTGTGTCATGCGTTAGACTTGAGTACGGCCTTTTGACATGATGATGGGTCTGCTGATTCAGAAGGACAGCATCCTTGGGCAGTAGGCAGCTGGCAGATAGCTTCCTTTCCTTGGATTTAATAACTGTGTGAGACAAAACTTGCAGGCAAACCTATTGCTGATTTTACATGTGAAGTTGCTGCACGCAGCCTATTTGACTAACCACGTGACAGGAGTGGCAACACCTACAGTACTCCTAGAACAACGCTTCCTTGCCCCCCAAATTCTGTATCTCTGACCTATTTCTTCTCAGCCACAAAAAACCGTTGTGATGTTTTAAAGACTAAATTGTACAGAAAAAGAATAATTTTGATATATTTGTCAAACGCCATCAGTGCGGTGAATTTTAATTCAACTGGAAATCTACAGCGCTTAGTCTATGATAACATAACCAGCAGCATAAGCACCATTACATTAGTGAGAAATACAATACACACAAAATGGAATGGGAGCAAGATAGGAAGCAAACGACAGTATTAAGTGTTTTTTCTACTCAGTATATGATTGTGACTTCTATAAATGTGTTCCTTTTCGGTGTATTAGTGACAAATTATTAGGAAGCAGATGGAAATTAAATAAGTTTGTGACTGCCTTATTTAAAGGAACACATTTTACACATCAGACTTGATTGTTCTTTGAATGCCAATGGTTAATACTTTTTCGGGCAGAAAACATTTGCTTTCTTCCTCCTGTGGCCTTGACCCAAAGCGCATTGAAATTGGTGGGAATAGTTCTGCTGACTTCAAAGACCTTTAGATCAAGCCCAGTCCCTTCTGTGGTTTACAATTTCATTGTTAAATACCACAGAAAGGAAATATTTGTTTCAAGTTATTTTTCCTTTCATTTGCCACGTTGAAAAAACCAGCCTGAAATCAGGATGCTGCACAAGATACATTGCCCAATAAGCGGTACCAAATAGGCATGAGACAGAGCCCCGTAAACAGCTCGGAGGCTCAGGTACAAGTACTTTCTCGCTTTTTGTTTCGAGACAAAGGTTACTTCTCCCAGGAAGCACAGCAGCCTCCCTGCACGCAGCTTGCCCGTCTGTGATCGGTGAACTGGGGATTAGAGCTGTTGCATCCTCACTCTTTGTACCTCTTGTCCTCAGCAGATCATCAGACCAACACCCCTCCAAATCCAACACTGAACCCAACGGTGGGCCTCTAAAACCACAGCTTGAGTCTGAGAAAAATATTTACATAAACACCTTTCCTAACTGTACACCTTTATGGCCAAACTAAGTTGTCCTTCGAAACCTGGGAAATTCAAAGATGAGACAAACAACTCTACCAAACGACACAACTCACATGACAAAGTGCTTCATAGCCCAGCCACGGAAGACTCTCTGCCCATTTTGCCTGTGCCTCTTCAAACGTGGATCACAAATACATTATCAACGGTACGTTAAATGACATTGAAAAGCAGGACACTGAAAAGATGAGGATGCGTTTTCAGAGAGCGCGCATGATGACCTCGTCGCAATCATTGCCCCACTGTTGAGGCTAATCCCATAAACAGCCCACTGGACACCCGCATAGATAAACTCTACAGCTATTGCAATAATAAACATCCAAAAGCAAGATGGGCTTTTGAAAGGGTTAAAACCCCTTGCCCTTCATCGTGCATGCCTTAGGAAGGGGGAAGAAAGCTTCCAGGCGAGGGGGTTGGGAGCCTACTAAGTGGGTAGGCTCCCTGTTCCTCTGCAGATGGAGGTTGCCGGGGTGGTGGGGTGGACGGGCCGCAGCAGGATCCTCCCTGTGTTGCTAAACACAACCCTGGGGCAGGGGTGCTCTTGTCATAGCATGGCAGAGGGCTCAGTTGTTAAACAGCTTGACTTTGGCTTTTAGAGTGGTTGTCACTCCCTTTGTCCTGCCAAGCCTGGGAGCCTGCAGCGGTCGGACTACCCAAGGCTTGCCTCTAAAGAGAGGCACCTGCTGCCAACCTCAACGGACTACACAGGGAAACGCTACACATTATCAGCTGCTCAACACAATCCTAAACTACGTTCACCCCATTCACAGCTGCCAGCAGGTGCTGCTTGCTTTTATGGTTGATCCTATCAGCTGGGAGGTTCTCTGGCTCCAGAGGACTTGGTAATGGTTTTAGAATCATAGAATAGAATCATAGAATCATTAAGGTTGGAAAAGACCTCTAAGATCATCGAGTCCAACCAACCTTTTGTTGTGCAACTGCCATTATGTCGTTGCATTTTGCTGGCTTTGATTTCTCTTATGTTTTGTGAAGTCCCAAATAAGTGTCCAAAATGCTCAGTCCCTGTCATCCTCTGTGTTAGTTCTGTTTATATCTTTTTCTGTCCAGCGAGGGTGAGATTTAAACACGTTTTAATCTCGCACTCCAGTGGACTCTGACATTATGAGGGACAGTATATGTTGCCCCTCCTACCAAGAGAGACGGTGTTCAATGTCCAATTTAGGCATTGGAAGCTGGGAAGCCTGTACTTCACCCATGTCTGGACTTGCTGCCCTCCAAACAATCTTGCACAGCACTAATATCCCTATCAACGGTCAAATACTTGTTTAGTGCTTCTTCTATCCAAACTATGTCAGAGATCTTTAGTCCACCATCAACACCACCAGTAGTGTCCTCAGACTCCCTGCTGACACACTAACAACTCCTTTTTTTTTTTGTTCTTAACTTTTGCCAGATTGCCCTTATTACTGAGCTAGAAGACTTGCAGAAACTTCCTATGAAGAAGTCTATCCTTTTACTGTCGGTCAATTAAAAACAAGGGGGAAATAGAAACAAAGAGAACACAGCTGCCCAGATTATCTCCAGCATGGGTTGTTTAGACGTTTTCTTCAGAGACCAGCAACCGTAGATCCTTTGGAATGGGCTCAGTATTAGTTTTTGAAGCAAAAGTGAGATGACAATTACAGACTCAATAATTCCATGAGAGAGGATTTCACTGTGATCGTGACTCAACATGGGGCTGATTTAAAACCAACAAAATTTGTCTTTGGCTTAGCAAGAAATCCATGTTTTTTCCTGGAGATGGAGAACACAAAAGCTCACACGCACAAAATGAAGGGCAGCTAAAATTAGATGCACTCTTGTAGTCTTCTGGTTATTCCCAGATACCCCAAAGTAGGTCACTCAAAGCTTAACAAAGACATTTTCCTCAGACTTGTTGACATTTAAGAGCTAGTGGAAAAGACCACCTGATGGGAGGATGTTATCAACATGTCACACTCGGGTTTTGCTCCGCGTTGGCAGCGTTTCTGCACTGCGGGAGCGCCGCAGTGTTACAACGCCAGGCTTTTTTCACGTCATTGGAGCTGCCTTAGCAGCTTGTTCTTACCAGCCGTTAGAAGTCACAAGAAAATCAAATTCCTATAAATTTCCGTTAAAGGGAAAGAAAGTAAAAGAGATCAATAGAAACCTTTAGCTTGGTAACATATCATGGGGGTTTTAAAGCTTTACAAAGCAACTTGCTGCACAAATCACGGGGCGCTTAAGGTACTGCTTTAGGAGAAACATGTGAATCACTGGTTGCTCATTAGCTGATCATGGCTATGACCTCAGCTACGAGAAGGTCTTCAGGATCTTTACTGACACCCTAGAAGGGTTTCTGTGTCTTTACCCCCCTTCCTGGTTATCGTCATATCTGAGCAATGACTGTGATCTTTCAACTGATCAATACGCCATTAAGACTGATACAGTAGGAAACAGATACAAACGTTCTGGCGAGACAGAACACAAATAAAATAGGATTCTGCAGAAAGCAAAATAGATTTCTTATGAACTATCTTGTCATCAAAAGCAGGGTGCTGCTGGGAAGCAGAATGATGCAGTTCCGTAAAGAGCTCCAGAAAGGGCATATTCCTTAAATACGTGAAGGGCAGCTGCTTTTCGAAAGCATTTTATTGCAGCAACTTTGCCTCAAAGATAAGACAGCTCTACTTTTTATCCTTGTGCTAGTCTGTCATTTACCCGGGCGCTGGGGGAAAGAGGTGTCAAACTGCCCCTGCTTTCCCTGAAAGCACTACGTAGCCAGCTTACAAATTAGAAGGCAAAGGAGATGCAAAGCCACTGATCCTCCAACGATGTGTGCTCCAGCACACGTGGGGGACAGTTTCAAAAAGGGGGGGCAACCACCTGGAAGGAGATGATGAAGTGAGATCAGCTTTATGTTGGCCCAGGGAGATGTTTTTACGGACAGCTGAGTTTGTCAGTACAGGAGCACTGGTAGGAGACTGGCCCGTATACAACGCGTTCTCTCAGAAAACAGGAGGAAAAACAAAAGCAAGCTTAGTAACTAACCGAACTAGTATATGGAGAAGAGTTTGTGGCAATTCCTGTAGGTGCAGGCGTGGAGAGGGTCTGTAATGGAAGAAGAAAGATCATCTGACCGAGACATGCCGCCTGGAGCACTCAAGCCCCATTTGCAAGCTGAGGGCTTGCAAACTCCCACCTATTTTCCTGACCTGTCTGTCTACAAAAGCCACATGTTATAATTACCTCTGCTCTTTTAAGACCCCAGTTATAAAACCGTTGGCAATATAAATATTTACTGAAGTAGTCACACCTTGGTATGTGACCATGTAATGTAAGAACTTCAAACACGAAAGGTGGATTTATGGTGACCATAAAATTTTCATTCCGAGTTTCCTGGCTTCCAGAGACTTAACGCCCAGCCTTCGCACCGCACGCTTTCCCCCCTGTTCGTGACATCGGTACTGTACTCCTGACACCCTTGAACATTTGCACCTAATTTTTATTTTCATGTGCCTGTCTTGCGCTCGCTGGTTCTTGACAGGACTTTCTCCTTGTCTGCTAAATGAGTCTCATTTTGTATGTGATGCTGGGTAGTGCACGCACAGAAATCTTTAGATCTCAGTTTTGATAGTCTCGCTGCTCTCTAATAATTTAGATGAGTCTTTTCTCATGTTTTCCAGTTTTTCAACACCTTTGCGTTGGATATGGATAGTAGACTTAGACACAATATTTTTAGAAAGTTTAGAAAGTTTTCAGTAATATTGCATAGCAAGATACTACTTTCCCCATGTTCCCCTTCTCTTCCGAGGCACTGTTTCAGCCTTTTTCCTGGAGCATAGAGTTCATCTGAGCTGTTCATTCACTGTGACCCCACGCAGCTTTTGAGAGTCACTGCTTTTTGGTCTATATTCCATCACCCCATCCATGTGATCTCCATCGCTTGCTCCTTGATTAATTGCTTTGCATGCCACTGTATGAAACGGCGATTTGTTTGAACACACCCAGGCTACCAATCTTGCTCTATACAGCTTTCCTCTTCATTGTTTGCCACGTAATGTGGCAAGTGGTGACCATTATCACTGTGCCTCTTTTGTAATCGTCTCTCTTATTTGTGTGGTGGAACTGCCCATCGCATAAAAATGCTAGTCTAAATAACTCCACCTTTGCAAAACCAATGTGAGAACAGAGTTTACTCACCTGGTTCTTTTTTTCCCCGTTGCTGTAAAAATAGGAGGAAAAGCTATTTTATTTACTTCTCAAACTATAAATGTATACAAACACACAGAGAGTATTTGGAGAACAGAGTGACTGAACCGAGCTTTGTAAGAATCCGTAGATCTCAAACCCCGGCGACATACAGTCTGTATACATGTCAAAAGGATTCAGTACGTGCAGGCATTTGACAAACGGACCTGCAAGTAATGCTGCGTACCGCAATACCTGGGCTTTTAGAATTTAACGCTGAGTTAGGCACCTAAGGCATGGATTAATCCCACTTTTGATTTCAGTGCCTAAATTAGGAGCTTTGTCTTCCTCGAGAAAGAGAAGGAGGTGGGGAAGGGAGAGGTATCTGGGTTGAACCAAGCTCTTTTGGTAACCTTATCTCAGCTTGCCTATAGAGGGAATCAAGGACAGTTAGGCTCCTAATTTAGGTCCCCAGCTATGTACCTAAATGGTAATCCAGGTCTAGCAGCCCATACACACTGAAGAGGAAGAGTTAGACTTCAACACCGATATTAGTATCAGTGTCTGCACCCAGGCACCTCAGACTAGAAAAAAACAGGAGAAAGGTGTACCTATAGCTGTATCCTCAACAGCCTTTGGCACTTACCTTAATGCTGCAGTTAGCCAGCACGTTAAGCTTGGATTCAGCGCCAGATGTTGTATCCTGCATCTGGAGGGTAGGTAGGGCAGCGGGGCAGATTCTGGTCGCCCTTCTCCCTGGACTAATTCTGGTTTTTAATTCACTGATTGCCAACCATGAACTATGTAAGTAGTCCTAGGTACAGAAACCCAAGATCCTTCACTCCCTGTTGATACCCAAATGCCTGGGCTGAATATTTAGGCCTGCTTTGCTTCTGGCTTTCTAAATCGTGCTTTCCTGGCAGCGCGTGATGGTCCAGCTTAAGCAGGAATTAGATATTGCTCTGCCCTCAACCTTTTGATTGGCAAAGCAAGCTCTTAAGAGGTGGCGATTGTGGAAGCAAAACCCCAGAGAACAAGCCAGGTTGGTCACTTGGTAAATGTGTGGTGTGCCGTACAAGATGGAAAACACCCCCATTTCACACCCCAGGTGACTTAAGCATCTCAGCACACCTAGCTAGCTGGGCTGTTTAGAGAATTTAGGATGACTAGAGCAGAAGGATGACTTCTTCTTCAATGCTGAGTGCTCGTTAGTGCCAGTGTCTCCCGAGCCAAGAAAGGGGCGTGCGTGAGTGCATTTAACAGCACGATGGCCTCCTCCTAACACGGTAAGAACTGAGAATCTGAAATTCCGAGTTGTTCCCCGTAAGTTTAAATTTCAAAGATGCTTTAAGGTTTTTTTACACCACGGTAATGAAAAATGCCTGCCCTAGCACATGGAGACGGAATGGTTTTGCTGTATCACGTATGGAGAAAGAGAAAAGCAGGAAATTCACAGCCCTGATGCACTTTACGGCTTGTTTAGTTTTTCTTCCTTCAGGGCACTGATCCTTCCAGGTTTTCTTAGTTTTCACTTCCTTGAGTTCTCTATCATCCCATTATTAATAAAAAGAACTTGACCTGCTCCACCCCTTTCAGGTCAGTGTTGGCCACATCGATCATCACAGCTTGATTTCCCTTTTTATCTTTGGAGGAACCGTTCTTGCGTGAGAAAGCTGCTGAATCTGTAACTCTTGGGAGTGGCTACGAATGGTACTCACAAGACTCATGCTTGTCTATTTAGATAACGAGATGAATAATCTTATCTTCCATTGCTTATTATTTAGTCTGCAATTGCTCATTGTATTTATATTTCTCCCAGGCTGTTAGAAAAGACACAAGCCTAATTTGTCAGTAACAAACACTTTGTGAAGACAGCTGGGAAGTGAAACAGATGTTGAAACTACACGCTTGAAACAATCTTCATCAGGAGGATTTCGCTAATTCCTCTCGGGCTTTTGGACTTTACAGCTCTACCAAAATAACGTTTTGGTAAAATTCTTGTAACTGTACATCCGTGACCCGGTTTACAGAATATGCTCTCCATGAGGAGGCGGCTCGCAAACGGTGCTATCGCAAGGAACAGCAGCAAACTAACCACTCCTGGTAATGCATGTCAGACCACAGCTTTTTCAGAGCGAATATTGGCTCCTCTTACGGAAGCTGCTCAGAATCAGTAAAGTCTGGTTAACATAGGTGCAACTTAGTATGTGCTTAAGAAAAGCCTTTCTTTCACTAACTCCATTAAAATATATGAACACAGATCTCAAATTCTTGAGCGTTCTCACCTGTGACTTGTAGCATGCAGGCTTCATTTAGAAACCGTTTTGCTGGAGATTTATGTTACTGAAAGTAAGAATGATTATTCTTCTGTATCTTTCAACACCTTGCACGTCTTCAGCTCCGCTGTCACAAATCTCTTTGCTTTAATTAAAATCTCTCCTGTGTTAAGACAGGCAATCACGAATAGCAAATAAAAATATTTCAACAAAAGCGGGTATGTGGTGGGAATCTGGTTGTTCTCTAGTGGTGCTATCGTATTTTAGGTTAACAACTCACACCTAGCGAGCAGGAGATGCACAGAATTCCTCGCGCTGCTTCATCCCGGAAGAGATGCCAGAAACCACCGCATTAGTAGTCCAGATATTCTCGGTATCCCACCCACGGCAGCAGCCAGCACCAGGCAAGCTTTTCGAAAGCAGCAGCAGGCAACAGGTAATGACAGTTAGCGGGTAAGTTTCTTGTTAACCTTACCAGTTAGCAGTTTGTTGCATCCAGAAGAATTAGAGGGAATGAGAATTAGATTTGTAGCAATAGACTCCACTAACACTGACATGTTTGGCAGTAGCGGAAGGCACAGCCTAGGCACAAGGCCATCTCCCCCTGCCAAATTTAGGAGACTGCCTCCAAGACAGAGATATCAAAGCACCTAAAAATGAAGCCATTGTGAGAATTTTTAACGTAGGAGGGGAAAAAAAAAAAAAAAAAAAAGAAGGCATTTTACTAGCCTTGTTCTCAGGAAAGGCTCAGCTGCTTTGACTGAAGTAAAACCCTTAGCCTGAGATGAACAACAGCCGTATAAGGTACCTGCCCACACGGCTACAACTGAGAAAAAGGTCCTAAGCATGGCCCGTCCTGAAAAGATTATACCTGCTCTGCTTGCAGGTGTGCTGTTGTAGTCTGGGAGAGGAATTACCTTCTGCTCTTTGAACCAGACTGAATTTACTTCAGTTCAGATTTTCTCCTGAGGTGTATTAAATTACAATTAAGTTAACCTATTTCAAAATGGAACAACTTTATTCATAGAAACATTATCAAAACAGTAGGCAGGGAGAATGAAACCCAGGATTTCAGAGGTGAACTGCTAAACCACATGGGTAACCCATCGTACAATTTGTGGCTCATTATAATTAGTTAAGTTACAGACTGGAACTGCGGTAAGTGAATGTGATGTCCAATTTACCACTGCTGACAAGTGACAATATACAGTCCAGCACTTTTAAGATGTAATTATTAATTTTTATAACATCTACTCTGTGGGCAGGTTCCGCCCAAGTATGTAGAAAAAACAATTTATACTCTAAAAAAATCCCACAGCTGAGAAGGCCCTAATTAGGACAAACCTACGAACTTCTACAATAAGTGACTGGACACCATTAAAATAGGAGTTACTATTCTACTGCGCACCCATCGTAACGCCTTGCTAGCTACTGGATTGCCAAAAGACTACTTCAGCTGTAAAAACTAAGACAATTAAGTACACCAGAATTAATCAACAGAGCTTGATTAGGAAAGAACACGGTGAAACGGCGACTCCTTTGAAAGCTGAAGGTCTCCAATACCCCACAACAGAGAATAAAGAGCCTAATTTCAGTTTAAAGAAAAGCAATTTTTTTCCAATTCAAACAGTACCCTAAACTAGACTGTTACTCCCCTATAGCTGCCATGCTGGATTATACCAAGTGCCCAGGAAAGCAGGCACAAAGAGGAGGGTCCACGTACGTGCTGAGGGAGAGAAGAAGGGGGTGAAAAGCATCGTTAGAAGTTTAGAAAAACCCTACAAATACCCAAGTATTTTTCCTTCCCTAACTTCCTTTTCCCAGATAGTTTCTACGATAAAGACCTTCACAGACAATTAATTTCCAGGATGATTTATCAAGCCATAAAACATTATCTGTGGCCACCTCTACAACAAATTTGTGCACACTTGACAGTGTTTCCCAATAAGGCCGAAGATTCCGCAGTTAATCTGAGAACCCCCATTAAACTGAAATTAAACAGTTTCTGTGGAAGTCTGTTAGAGATGGAGAATTCACAGTGATCTGTTCTTGCAAAAAATCTTGAGAACCACTGACTTCGGATATTTCCATATGAAGTATCATTCTAAACACGGGATGAAGCCAAAACAGCGTAATTGCCCAAGTGGAAAAATCTTAACTCCTTCCCCGGTATATACTCTGTAAGTCGTGAGAGACCGATTTATTTTATCCCCCTCATAACACGCCTTCCTTTCTGCCCTCTGATACTCACACAATTAAAATACTGAATGGACATGAACACATTTCTGGTACTTACTTACACTGGGAACTTGAGAATGATCAATTAGGTCAACATGTTAAATAATCTGTGAAAAGACGGCAAGCTACTTCAGAGCACCAGATAACTGGCCTGGCCTTTAAAAGCTACGGGCACCACGGGATGGCTAACACTGCGCCGCAAAACTGTAGGTCTTGGCAGTTAAAACTGCACGCAAAAACTAACTCTACATTGAAATATACAGTTTATTTTCTCAAAGTCAAGCAATACCATTTGTCAGTAGGGTAAGTGTTAAGTGTCAGGCAGGAAAACTGTACATTTTCACTCTGGGCTGCAGGATCCAAACAGTTGGAGAAACATAGTGGAAATCGTTCACTATACAAAGAGATCTAGATTTGAGAACAACGTAAGGTGAAGAAACAGCCATCCCCAGGATGCCAAAGGCAAAACATTAGCACCAGATTTTTTTCAAAAAGCAACAGTATAGCTATTTACAGATTTACATATAACATTGGGAGGCAGCCATCTTCAGGTTCCAAGGGTGAGAGATTTTCAACACAGCTTTAAAAAAGGAAAGGAGAGAATGGTGTCTACGCAACTGTTCTGTGAAAAGGATAATATATATAGCATTCACAATATTGCTACCTTTTATCAGAAGGATCTAAATCAAAGTACTGTATACAAACACATTGTAATTATATTATTATTCACATTTCACATACACATTTCAGAGTAACCACAATATGTAAAATTTTTAAAATGCCACAGATAAAACAATGCACACTTTTCTCCAAGCTAAAAGACAAGCATAATTTATTTGGGAATTGTTTAGTTTTGGGTTTGTTATGGTTAAGGGATAAGTTTAAGGACGAAGGGATCACTTGTCCTAGGAACATAGCAGCATATAACTGTGAGATGCCAGAGACTACGTTTCTGAACTAGGAGGAAGAAACTAAGGTCAGCTGTAGGTTTCGTGAAATGGTAGCTCCATTTGACCTCAGCAGATACACATCAACATAATTTCATTAAAGATTTGGTCCAGGTATACGAAGTAGTGCACTGTAAGGGGGGCAACAGTCCTTTTAACATTTGCATCTGTCTGTAAAGAAACCAGTTCTGGAAGATTTTTGCTCCCCAGTTCCCCAACTCGCAAGGAATTCGCTGATCAGTACCTCTCCGGTTCTCTCCCCGCAAAAAAGAGGATTCAGGTAAGAAGGACAGAAAACCTTTTGTGAATGCTGCCACTGCAGGAATAGTGGGAAGAATTATTTTCTCTCTCTTTTCAACACCTAACTACTTGTATTTTCAACCTGCTTAGCTACAGCCTGGCATTCACATCTGCCTCAAAAATGGCTTCTTGCTGGGCAAACCTGTTTGTCTACGGAGAGATAAATGTTTTCCGTACTACAATGTAAATGGCATGTACACAAAGTCATCCAAGACTTTCCTTTGCCTGCAAAACTTTATCTTAACATAGAACTTGACATTTAGACACTACAGAACTTCTCTGTAGGTATCTGAGCAAGTCAGCATAACCTATTACGGCGCTAAAACACGAGTTAGCACCTCTTTTTAGAGCTACGGGGAAATCACCTGTTACAAGTCAATGGCAGTATTTCTAGAACACAACCGGTAATCTGATACTGTGAACTAGCATCCTCTCATTTATCATTGTGCAATGGAAAAAACAAACAAACAAAACCCACTTATGTTCACAGTTACAAAGCAGAGTTGCTCTGAGTAATGCACAGTATTTACATGGCAGAAGTGTTTATATTGCATTTGGTAGTCTGAGAAAGAGGAAAGAACAAACAGCATTATGTAGGTCGACTTCAGTATAACTTAACTGTCTATATAAAACCATCACAATGTTGAGCAGTCAGAAGAAAAATAGAAGCAGTGTCCTTAGCCTACATTTAGTTTCATAAAGTGTAGCGGTTTTGGGGGAGGAAGAATAAAAACATGCATAAATAGCATAAGAAAGAGGAAATGAGCTTTCTAAATAATTTAGATGAGAAATGTTTTGAACAAAATCAGCACAGTACTTCCAGCCTGTTTCTTAAATCAAGTAAAACTTGGTAAAGAAAATCGCTTGCATTGCAGTAAGAAGGTGTACAACTATGTCTTGCAAAATAATTTTAAAAAAAATCTTCAGCAAGATAGCCATTAGGTGATTTGCAAGCTGGTTTAAGAAGTGTTTAACTGAGACTGATTGTAAAGTTATTTTCTGCACGGGGAAAGTGCCATCCTATATACAATATTACAAAAAAGTGTCTGATGCCACAGGATCAGAGTGACACTACATTTCAGCAATCTGAATATATTAGCTATAAGATGCACGCTTCCCCTATTTAATGTGTCTTTAAAAAAAAATAAAAAGCCACTAAATTTAGAGCTTCTAAATTTGTGTGCATTCATAAATTGCTGTTGGGTTTCCCAGCAGTCTGTACAGCATCTGAACATAAAGAAAGTATACAACCTATTCTAAAAAAAGTTGTTTGCATGCACAACTGCCACAGACTTTCAGCTTACTGAGCAGAAAGATTAAGAGTCTATCCTTTTCTGTGGAGCTGTCTGTAAGTTAAGCAATGAGAAACAGCTGTAGAGTCCAGCAATAAAAATGTGTTCTAAAAAATTAAATACATCATCCCAAAAAAATGAAGGAGAACCTTATTGCTGTTGTGAGAGCTATTTTTCTCTTGTGCACTTGCTTCTCTACGGGACACTCTACAGACAAGCCAAGATACTCATTTGTATACTTGGAAACTCCCCATCCCTTCCTTCTTTCCCGTTTTTCACATCCTTGGTCGAACTCAGTCCTCTTATTTGAGCCGTTCAGGTTGGAGGCTATCGGTAAGACACTTCAGTTGCTCTTCCCCCAGCTTGATCTTGTCCTCAAGCTCTCGCTGCTCGATGATAAGGGCCGACTTCATTTTCACAAAGTGCTCGTAGTCCGCTAAGTTCTCCTCACTCAAGTAGTTCGCCAAAATGTCAAAGACAATGCGCTCTCGACGATCCAGGTTTTCCTTCAGTTCTTTTGCATCTTCGTGTTGCTGGGTCAGCAGCTTCTGCTTCTCTACCAAAGTCCGCTTAGGAGAAAAGAGAAACAGTTAAAAATTCACTGGGTTCACCAGGCTGGGACAACAGCTTCAGTGTTTAAGTCTCAAGTTTGTTTTATCTGCAAAGACAAAGACTTTCCTGAATACTTAGAAAGGTGGAGTGAGATTGCTCCTTAACGTGTCGTCTAATAAAATGCATTAACAAACAGGAAAAAATGTAGTGAATCGATGAAAGATGCACCATTAATTTCTATTGGCCTCAACAGCAAGAACTTCAAAGACTACTTTACTATTTAATAGTTCAAAACAGTTACATAAAATACAGTTGCCTTTGAGAAACATCCAAGTTCTCCAGAGTAGGGCTTCACTCAGCCACAACTTACATCTTCAATACACAGCACCAAACTTCCACACTGAAACAGCTGTGGTTAGAGAACCCACGAACAGACTAATTAATGGAGCAATTTGTTCTTATGCAGCTCCTGACACTATGGCATTTCACAGTTCTGCTGCAATCCACATGGCTTCTCCACGAGACGCGAAGTCATGTCGTCTTAAGATATGAGCAAGAGCGAGAGCCGGGGCAAGACAATAGGAGGGAAGTAAAAAAAAAGGAAAAAAAAAAAAAGCATCATCTTCCCAAAAGGGCTGTAAACTTCCTGCTTCGTGCCCTCACAAGAGACAAAATAGGAAAAAGGGAGGTTGAACAGAGAAACACACAAAGAAAGAGGACAGGAACTATATCCCATTCACACAAATGTACAAGCATGAAGAGTGAGGTACATCTCACCCAACTTCACCTGTCTACTCAGTAGACAGCCACACCCAAATCACTCAGCTACACGCCTTTAGCAGAATATGGAAAGAAATAGGAGCATTATTAATCTGACCTATTTCAGATGTCTGCCTACAAGCAGTCTGTACAGCATCTGAACATAAAGAAAGTATACAACCTATTCTAAAAAAAGTTGTTTGCATGCACAACTGCCACAGACTTTCAGCTTACTGAGCAGAAAGATTAAGAGTCTATCCTTTTCTGTGGAGCTGTCTGTAAGTTAAGCAATGAGAAACAGCTGTAGAGTCCAGCAATAAAAATGTGTTCTAAAAAATTAAATACATCATCCCAAAAAAATGAAGGAGAACCTTATTGCTGTTGTGAGAGCTATTTTTCTCTTGTGCACTTGCTTCTCTACGGGACACTCTACAGACAAGCCAAGATACTCATTTGTATACTTGGAAACTCCCCATCCCTTCCTTCTTTCCCGTTTTTCACATCCTTGGTCGAACTCAGTCCTCTTATTTGAGCCGTTCAGGTTGGAGGCTATCGGTAAGACACTTCAGTTGCTCTTCCCCCAGCTTGATCTTGTCCTCAAGCTCTCGCTGCTCGATGATAAGGGCCGACTTCATTTTCACAAAGTGCTCGTAGTCCGCTAAGTTCTCCTCACTCAAGTAGTTCGCCAAAATGTCAAAGACAATGCGCTCTCGACGATCCAGGTTTTCCTTCAGTTCTTTTGCATCTTCGTGTTGCTGGGTCAGCAGCTTCTGCTTCTCTACCAAAGTCCGCTTAGGAGAAAAGAGAAACAGTTAAAAATTCACTGGGTTCACCAGGCTGGGACAACAGCTTCAGTGTTTAAGTCTCAAGTTTGTTTTATCTGCAAAGACAAAGACTTTCCTGAATACTTAGAAAGGTGGAGTGAGATTGCTCCTTAACGTGTCGTCTAATAAAATGCATTAACAAACAGGAAAAAATGTAGTGAATCGATGAAAGATGCACCATTAATTTCTATTGGCCTCAACAGCAAGAACTTCAAAGACTACTTTACTATTTAATAGTTCAAAACAGTTATATAAAATACAGTTGCCTTTGAGAAACATCCAAGTTCTCCAGAGTAGGGCTTCACTCAGCCACAACTTACATCTTCAATACACAGCACCAAACTTCCACACTGAAACAGCTGTGGTTAGAGAACCCACGAACAGACTAATTAATGGAGCAATTTGTTCTTATGCAGCTCCTGACACTATGGCATTTCACAGTTCTGCTGCAATCCACATGGCTTCTCCACGAGACGCGAAGTCATGTCGTCTTAAGATATGAGCAAGAGAGGAGGGAAGGCCGGGGCAAGCCAAGAGGAGGGAAGTAAAAAAAAAGGAAAAAAAAAAAAAAGCATCACCTTCCCAAAAGGGCTGTAAACTTCCTGCTTCGTGCCCTCACAAGAGACAAAATAGGAAAAAGGGAGGTTGAACAGAGAAACACACAAAGAAAGAGGACAGGAACTATATCCCATTCACACAAATGTACAAGCATGAAGAGTGAGGTACATCTCACCCAACTTCACCTGTCTACTCAGTAGACAGCCACACCCAAATCACTCAGCTACACGCCTTTAGCAGAATATGGAAAGAAATAGGAGCATTATTAATCTGACCTATTTCAGATGTCTGCCTACAAGCAGACATCTTGCCTTTTTCCAGCAACAGAGTACCTGTCCTGGTTTCGGCAGGGATAGAGTTAGTTTCCTTCCTAGTAGCTGGTACAGTGCTGTGCTTTGGGTTTAGGGTGAGAATAATGTTGATAACTCACCGATGTTTTAGTTGTTGCTGAGCAGTGCTTACACTAGTCAAGGACTTCTCAGCTTCCCATGCTTCACCGACCGAGAAGGCTGGAGGTGCACGAGAAGCTGGGAGGGGGCACAGCCAGGACAGCTGACCCAAACTGGCCAAAGGGACATTCCA
>NW_008825619.1:4071056-4076180 GCF_000699105.1 Pygoscelis adeliae | reverse complement strand
CTTCCGATTCTCTCCCCCATCCCACCGGGGTGGGGGGAGTGAGTGAGCGGCTGTGCGGTGCTCAGTTGCCGGCTGAAGTTAAACCATGACAGTATGGCTGGCCTACTGTCAATGATCCTGCAAGATCAAGAATTCCTGCACAGACTTCTGAACTTAAAAAGTGCCCCTAAGAGGTACCACTCCATAACTGTTAGCTTTGCTTCAGAGATGAATTTTCTTTGAGAACCTATGTCTTCACATAAACCACAGTCTGTTCAAATAAATACGTCAATTTTCTTCATTTGGACTTTATGTTAAATCACACATGCTGTAACAAACCGAAAGGATTTGCAGAAAAGTGTTTTTCTAGACTACAAAATAGAGTACTTTCAAGATAGAAGTATGAGACAAAGGGGGATACAGACCAGCAAGCTTTAATAGACCTATTTGTCAGAGCTGCAAATGTATCCTGTGCTGCCTCTTTTTCTATAGACAGCAACAGAGGGTGAAACGCTTTCAGACTTGCGCTCTCGATGTTCTTAAAATACACAGCCTAGATTAACTCAGGATTCAAGACAACTACGGAAGACAAGTCACAGAAATCACACATTATTAGAAAAAACACAGTTTAATCTTCCTTCGAGCTTATGCCAGGGAAAAAAAAAATCCCACCGCAAGTTGCAAGCAGAACTGTCTGCTGCAAAGAGATGGAAGTACTGTTCTCCTAAATTCACCAGGGGAACTAGCAGCCAAGCCCAAACCCGTGAGCGTGGCTACACCGCTACCCAGGGCAGCCTTGCAGCTTGTGTGTACGCCGAGAAACACAAGAAGAATTAGACAGAACGTGATGAACACAAGAGGGCATATATCAACCAGCTGGTAGCTCAGTTGTAGAGGTACCCGCCTAACCTTGGGATGAAATAGCTCTGCTTTTCAAGCCATTTGCTATCCCTGTCAACAGACAGAAGAACAACCAAATGTTTAGTCCTTCGTAACAATTCCTGAGATTGAAGTTGTATGGCTTCTTCTTACCAAGCCTATGGCACGACTTTAAGATGAACATGAGTAACCTGGCAGTTTAAGGAAAGTAAACACTACTTTTGTTACAAACTTTGCATGACACCTTAGTCCCTCTGCCCTTGTGGAGGTTCAGGGAATACCTACGAGTAGTGGGATGCAGAAAGGTAGAAGGCAAATGAGAAGCCTCTTGAATTTGCTTTTACCTCTGTCAAAGACGACTGACACTAGAAAGCCTGTTTTGAAGGGTAAAGTGAAACACACTGTAGCAGGCTCGACACTATTCTTGAGGAGGTTCTCTAAGCAATGGGTAAATGGCTCACCAGGCCTAAAGGTGTGAATGATATCAGATGGTTTCATCTGACCGACTTCAGCCAACCAAAGCCAAGCAGAGTGCAGAAGGGTTTTTTTGCAGTTAACGGTGATCTGAAGCCCCAGCCAAACACAGATCATCTGAAGCTCCTCTGATGGAACAATCTCTGGCTCTTCCTATTGAGAGTCTTTCTCAAGAATTGTTTGCTGTTTTCAACCACAGCCATACGAAGAGGGACTCCCTCTGTGTATTTGACTTACCAGCATCCAGTTCCTAACTACTCTCCCTGGCACTTGTCCCTAGTCTTGCAATAACAGGTCTTGTGAGTCTAGGCACTTGATCATACCTGTGGACTGCTGGTTCAGTGCTTTAGGGTTCTCAACACACTCTAGCTTTGATTGATAAGGAAAGTAAGGAGAAGACACTGGTCTCACTGTGTGGAAGGAAGTGGGCTGGTAGCTATTTCAGATGAAGCCCCTTTCAGAAGCTAAAGTTGAAATACCTGATACTGTTCCTTGTGGCAAAAGAGACCTATGACAGAGCATCTAATAGTCAGAATATTAATTCAGCAGTGATTATTTGCCTGCTGACAGACTGTTTATTTAGAAAGTCTGCTGAGCTGCTGCTGGTTCCTAGAAAGTGGAAAACTATCAGAGTAGTATTTATTAGACAACATCAGCTTAAAAAAAAAAAAAAAAAAATCAGCGATCACTAGGGATATGATCCCCAGGGATGGAAGTAACCTCCTCTGTTTTGTTTATATGGTACATTAGTAGTACACACCAAATATCATCATGTGACCTACAAAATACAAAAGGACAACCAAAAAGGCCACACGCACCAGTCTAAATTCAAAGAAATGGACATGTAATCCTACATGCATTGTATTTACAGTCAAGGTACCTGGGGACTTGATCCATCTGAGAAGCACCTCTGACTGACACTTTCAGATATATTTCTGATGTTACTATGGCAAGACTTTGGTGTCAGTGCATGAGAAGATGAATGGGGATTAAAATACGTCAGGGATTTGGATTTCTGTCAGTCTAAATTTGACAGCAGAGCACACAGACAATTTGACTGCCCTTACTACAGCACCTACTCACCTCCTTCCTTTTCCACACCTAGTCAATAAGCTATTTTTATCACAGCTCTCAAACTGTGTTTCCTATGCTCATATCATCTGGTAGCGCTTTCCCCAACTCACACTCCCATCTTTGAGCCCATTAGGCAACTGCAACCACATTTAGAAAAAAGAAGTCTAAAGAAGGATTAAATTTCTTTAAGTTTCAGAAGCTTTGATCAGCCCTCCAATAAACTGTCAAATACCTTCCCTTCACCTCAGTCAGAAAGGGGTCTGGGCAGCCATTAAACAAGTATGTTTGGCAGCAGCTAGGGCCAAACAGCAAAAACACCGCTTCAGACCAGTCCCAGCACTTACAGGTTCTTATTGGTGAAACAACGGAGCATGCTGAAGAAACACAACATGAATTTGTTGACACACCTGAGGAATGAGATGCCATCCAGAGGGACCTGGACAAGCTGGAGAAGTGGGCCCCTGTGAACCTCATGAGGTTTAACAAGGCCAAGTGCAAGGTCCTGCCCCTGGGTCGGGGCAACCCTCGGTATCAATACAGGCTGGGGGATGAAGGGATTGAGAGCAGCCCTGCTGAGAAGGACTTGGGGGTACTGGTGGATGAAAAGCTGGACATGAGCCAGCAATGTGCGCTCGCAGCCCAGAAGGCCAATCGTATCCTGGGCTGCATCCAAAGAAGCGTGGCCAGCAGGTCGAGGGAGGTGATTCTGCATCTCCTCTGTGCTCTGGGGAGACCCCACCTGGAGTACTGCGTCCAGCTCTGGAGCCCTCAGCATAAGAAAGACATGGACCTGTTGGAGCGGGCGCAAGGGAGGGTCACGAAAATGATCAGGGGGATGGAACACCTCTCCTATGAAGAAAGGCTGAGAGAGTTGGGGTTGTTCAGCCTAGAGAAGAGAAGGCTTTGGGGAGACCTTATTGCAGCCTATCAGTACTTAAAGGGGGCTTATAAGAAGGATGGGGGCAAACTTTTTAGCAGGGCCTGTTGCGACAGGACAAGGGGGAATGGCTTTAAACTAAAGGGGGGTAGATTTAGACTAGATATAAGGAAGAAATTTTTTACGCTGAGGGTGGTGAAGCACTGGAAGAGGTTGCCCAGAGAGGTGGTGGATGCCCCATCCCCAAAAACATTCGAGGTCAGGTTGGACGGGGCTCTGAGTAACCTGATCTAGTTGAAGATGTCCCTGCTCATGGCAGGGGGGTTGGACTAGATGACTTTTAGTGGTCCCTTCCAACCCAAACTATTCTATGATTCTATGAATCCACAGCCTGTAGAAAAAATTCTGTTACAACATTTCGGTGGACTGCTGGCATTTGAGTCCACAGCTGCAAGCCAAAAATCCCACTTCACATTCATTTAACTGTAGAAGCTAAACTCACTCGACACATACCCACCCCCTACCCTCTCTCCTTATTTTATTTATTTTAGCCTTTAAGTTTCACACACGTCTACATCTCTTCTTTGGTGCATATCTGTATCGCTAGATATCTCCTTCCCAGCTAAGGCCTGGGATGGGATGGGATTTGGAGCTAAAACAGAGTGCTGCCAGCAGAGGTGGGATCCAACAGGTAAGAGCACCTCGAACACTCCTGAAATTTTTACATCTGCTGGGATTCCTCCACATCACTACCGAGCTATTCTGCTTGGGTAAAACATGTTTTCTATTGAAAAAATTATTTTTGTCTATGCCTCCCTCCTCCCCCCCCCCTTATTTTTTTAAGACTTGTCCTTCTGTCATTTCTTGCTCTTGTTCCTTGCTAGGCATTGTGGAGGAAGCTGTAGTAGATGAGAAACATTTTCTCTGTAACAACCTTATAGATTTTTATCAAGATCCTTGATGAGTATAAAGAAGTCTAAGCTTTCTCCATTACAGCACAAAGTGAAACTCCTTTTCCCATCTTGAATTGTCAGAGTATTTTTGTTTGCCTCCTTTTTATGCTCTTAGCAGAAGTTTAAAGAAAGAGGGGAACTACTGATAAGAAGTCTGTTTTCCAGTATGTTGCACCCCAAAACACCACTTTCTCTCAGCAGGCCACTTGTAGTTTCAGTATTGCAAGCAAAAGCAAGGCAAAAAGTTTTAAGAAATCTAAAGAAAATGGCCTTATGAGATTTATCCATTCACTATCCCTCATCTTGAGCTCTGCAATTTACATAAACAAAACCAAGCAAAAACCCCCACACCAGGTTCACTAAATGCAGTGATATTATTATTGGCCTTTCTCACCCGTTCTTCTGGAGAGGTATTTTCATCCAGGTTATTAAGGGCATTTTCCACCCGGGCCAGACGACCCGATAGTGACAGCAGGAGGTTGACCACTTTGTCAAGGTCGCCGATAAACATCTTGAATTTGTCGAACTCATTTGGTTTGCAGACTTCTTTCACAATGGCCTCTACCTCCTCCCCCAGGATATTGTTTGCTTGGATGTCTTCCAGAAGTGTCTCCCGTGCTTCCCTCAGCACCTGCAGCTTCCTACTGATGCTGTCAATAAGTTCTTGCTGTGGAAAATAAAGGGGATGAGAATTTATTAGCACTGCTGCATTTTTCCCCACTTCTGAAAGTCATGTCAGAAATCTAGCATTTTAATACACTGAAACTCCCACGTGGCTTTGACAATGACTGCGTTACAATTAAGTATATGCCTAAGTATATGCCTAAGGTCTATACCTCTGGATTCAAAGGTTCAGGATGTAGGTCTACAATGCTCAGCTTGACACCT
>NW_008825619.1:4070791-4071025 GCF_000699105.1 Pygoscelis adeliae | reverse complement strand
CCTGCTTCTTCTTTGAACAGCTTCAAAGCCTGCCATGGAGCAGCATAAAGCACAGTGCATCCTTTTCTCTCTAAATACCAGGTCCATAATACCTTTCTGAAGAGCTACACTTCGGAAGATAAACAGTACCAGGAAAACAATCCTGTATTTTCCACATGATGCAGTTAAAACTAGGGCACTGCCTAGCTTTTTCTTCCTTTCTGCATAATATTAACAGCCCATAGTAGTCTTTCC
>NW_008825619.1:4068756-4070714 GCF_000699105.1 Pygoscelis adeliae | reverse complement strand
AGGGAACAAAATCTACTTCTGTATTGTACAAAGCAGCCCTGTGCGAAGCTGTGCAAAGTAGCTCTGCTAAAGGACCAAACAAGCATCTTTGGCTGTCACTGTCCTATGCCAGGTGAATATACCCCCTCATCTCCAGTCTGTCGGGCTTTCTTTAGTATAATCCCCCATTGCCTGGTATGCACATGCCCTGGCTTAGAAAAAGCACGTCAGTGCATCGCCAGCAGAGCCAGACCGAGAACCCAGACCTCCTCCCTCAGTGACCTGTGTTCCATCCATGCTGCCTGGCTACCTCTCTGCGTTTGGGCAAGAGGGCTTGGTTCTTACGTGTCCATCAGCTTTCACTTGTGCACAGGGGTGGAACTCAGTTCAGCTAGTCGTCCACACTAATGTGAGACGAATCACACCCTAAAAATGCCTCACTAATTTAAATGTAGATGCCTATTTAGTATTCAGCTAATTTCAAGTAAGAAAAATTCCCAAAGCGTTCTCTAAACATACACCTCTTAGTACAATTTCTAAATGAAAATTAACATCCTTTAAAATAGTCATTATTTCCACAGCATCCCTTCAATTTTTTTTGAAACAAGTTACTCATGACATTCTTTAGGAACTCTGCTTTCTAAATGCAAATCTGATTACAAGCCTTCATGATTACAGAGAAACATACTGATAGCAGCTACCGCTCTCAGATGCCACTGAACAGTCATTGCCAATTTATTTTGGGAACAACAACAAAAAAAAAGACTGCCATATTAACAGAAAGCAACTACACCCTGAAAATCTAACAACCTTTTTGAAGGCAGAAATTCAACACATGGGTTATCTGGGCCGGTTTCTCCTTTTTGATTTAATATACTCAGGCCAGGTTAATCTGGATTTGGGTTATCTGTCAGTCTGGGTGCCCAAGAGATTAAGGTAGTAAGCAGTTCTACAGATGCCTGCTTTACTGACTGATTAATCTGTAGGATTTGACACCCCCCCCCCAATGCAAATGCAGTTTGATTTGGATTATGTAGGTCACAGTGCTATGCTCTCGTTTCCCTCAGACGACACGCACATGCGCAACGCTGCTGTTTCAGCATGCGAAACACAACAGTATCCTGTTGTGCTTGATGTTACTATCTCGAGTTTTTCACTTCTGCAGCTGTGCTGCAACTTTCTTGAATGAAAAAAAGCCATACGAGTGCTCAACGTTTACCAATCTGGTCTGACAATCCAGATCAGCGCTCTCATAAAGTTTCTTTCTTTAAAAAACAAACAAAAAGCCATTTTCCCAGTGGCATCCTATTTAGATGTCCCCAAGCAGCTGAAGCTAGCCTCTAAAGGATCGCTTTTGCAGGTGAGAAGGCCGTAAGTACTCGCCCCTCTTTAAGACTATCATATCTATTAAGAACTGGATTATGATCACTGATTGCTTCCTACCCAGTTGAAGCAGCCTTTGGATGCGGCAACTGTGAGCTCACTACATGCTTTTGCTAACCAGCAGAAAGCCTGTATTACGTTCAATATCTACTGAGCCAGAAGAGCTCCAATCCACATCTTGAAACTGGCAGATGAGTAATTTATAGCTGTGAATTCTGTACCAGTAAACAAGAAAACAACAAAACCTCATCTTTTTTCCAGTAATTCTTGCTGACTAGCAACACAGAAAGTAGTTTAGCAGAGTGCTGCTCAGGTGGTTCACTGCTTGGCATGCTTTATGTAAACTACTCTGCTCTCAGCTCACCACCCCATTTCCCATGAAATTCAGGCCTAAAAGCAGAAGAAACTTGGTATTCCTTCAATTATTTTTACACTCTTCAGGAGTTGCTGAAACTTTCCTAAAGGCAAAGGAGACACTCGGCCACACATGGATTTTCCTTACTCCAAAACCCACTCCTGTAGTGTCTTCAACATCTGTTCAATATTTTATAGTTGTGGTAAACCTACACTAACTTCAGTACATGACACACACATTC
>NW_008825619.1:4061803-4068728 GCF_000699105.1 Pygoscelis adeliae | reverse complement strand
ATCATCCCAAATTAAAAAGAATAGAAATAAAATTAACGACTCTATATGAAATTCCTATACTTATTTCAAAAGAAAAAACAAAAGCACCACACATTTCTGGTTTGCAGAGCAGAGAACAACAAATATTACAACCATTCCACAGTGGACTGCAATTAAGATATCTCATAACAGAACTGACCGATTTCTAGGAATCGAAGAACAGGCTCTGGGCGTATGCCTCCTCTAAAATAATTGAAGTCATAAATTGTGCTATTAAAGTGTTCAGGTCCTTAATGATCCCTTGTTAAACTGTTGCCAAATATGTGAAGCTGGGCCAAGTTATATATTCTGGCTGTTTTATAAAGATGCCTTGACCCACTTACCATGAGTTTTATACATTTTCTGACAAGATCCAAGATGAAAGCCCACTGAACTGAGTGCTCGCATCCTAACGCATGTGGAGAAGCAGGGAGAAAAGTAAGCAGCAATGTGTGCGTGGCTACGACAATATGTATATTCAGAGAAGAAGATGGGGAAGCTCTGCTAAAAGCTCTTCACGAAATACTTCCTCTCTCATATGATTAGTGGTGTATACTGGGGCTGGCGGGATGGAGGGAGGAGTATGTAAAGGGTGAACATGATTTTCCTGTTAACAGACACCAACACAAATAAATGGCACTTTTGCTTATAAAAGTTTTAGTATTTAGTTTGTTGGGCAAACAAGAAAGGTTTAATTATAACACCCCCCCTATACATACACTCGATAATTAATGAGAAGGAAACTAATTCTAGCAAAAACGATGAACGTGACTGTCGTGTGTGGCACCGGATAAACCCAAATTATTCCAAATGCAGTGAAATCCTTAATTTGTCTAAGTAGCACAGCTGTTGGATTCAGCGGCTCTCTGGCGAGAGATTAAAAGCAGCTCCCCCGCTGCAGCCACACCATGCCCCCGGCAGTGCACGCCGTATTGAACTGTGCGATGCAGTGGGGGCAGAGGGAGGGAGGGAAGGCTGAGGGAGAAAAAAAAATAAGCAGAGCGGTAACAGAAAACACTACAGCCCCCTCAAATGCAGTGGCATCCACTCCTGCACTGAAGCAGAGGTGGGAATCTCCTAAGGAACCTCTCATTCTTAGCGACTAAATATATTCCTAATATTTAATTAAAAGACATTTCTTTGGGACTGGATTACCAAATGCACCCTGGCAGTTGATTATTAAGCAGAAAGCTGACTTTAACAGAAAAGATTTGCACACCACTGCATTACTGGCTTAGGTAGACAGAGTTAAACTACATCACTTTAATTGATCAAACAGACCATTTCCTCCAGCTTAGCTGTACTGGGAACTACGATTAAAATATTTTGTGCCAAATCACTAATGAGATGAGTGTGATGATTTTAACGTAGGACAACACTTTCTCAAACCACAGAAATGTCATTATATCATCATTTTAATGCCTAGGGGATTACGTTGACCTTAAACCAGAAATAAAACACCAAAGGATGGGGATGAACAAGAGTGGAGAAGACTGCCTCCCTTAGGATGAGTAACTTCCACTGAATCCACCAAGCTGATTAGCTGTCTCCCACCACTACTGTTATTAATTTGGGAGGTAGGAGAAATAGAGGGCAAAGTGGATTGTTGCTCATGAAAACAAACAAACAAAAAAAGGGGGTGTGGGTGGCAATGTGGGTGTTTTTTCCTCTCTCTCATGACAAACCCAAATCCTGGACCTAAATTTCAAAAATATGGAGCAACTAAAACCACCACCAGTTACAGCGGGATACATAAGCACTACTGTTTCTTTATATATAGCAAGTGAGAGAAATACACTAAAATCTCAAATGAAAAACAGTATTTGAAAATAACCTCCCCAAACCTCCCCTGGGGAGTATCAAGCTTGTATCAAGCTGCAAAAAGCACCTAATATAAAGTTTCTAAATTCACAGTTGGACACTTAACAATCCACCCCCCCCCTTAAAAAAAAAAAAACAGGCTGATTTTCCAAGTGAACCTGTACATCTAGAAGGCCTTTTACTTAGGGCTGTTTACCTAGCAAATTCACAGTTATTGAAATGCATGCAACGGAGAGCCTCCCATTACACTTTCAGAAATGTCTTTTACCTTCTTTTCTGACAAGTCATGATCCAGCTCGTCTTCAGAGTCATCCTCGCTCTGCTGCTGTTGCTGCTGCTCCTGCATGTCCTTCATTTTAATCAGCAGCTCTGCCTTTGGTGCAGATGTGCTGTAGTAAGTAGAACTGGTTGTCAGGGAGATGGCAGACGGCGCACTCTGCTCCTCTTTCCTGGTAAAAAAGTCAAAACTTTCATTAACTGCCTTGACATCCTAATCACTGAAAAGAAAGAACAATCTTTTAGAGCCATCATTTCACCAAGCAAGCAGAGGGTTCAACAGAAAGCCATTACCTATGGAAATAGGATAAATACATACTGGTTGTGAAGAAAATTTGTGTGAACTCAGCACATGCCCACCAAAAGCTAGAACTGAAGTAGTGCAGAAGACCTTTCCCCATTACAATGAGTGAAATGGACCTAAGATATCTCAGGTAGAAACAAAATGTAAAGTTACATTTTACTAAGTAGTGCAAAGACCTCAGTTGGCATAGAGAGTATCCTTTCAGACTGCCAAATGTGGGATACTACAACATAAGTATTCATCTTTGATTATGGAATTACACGTGAACTGCTTGAGAAGGCTACAACTTAATTTGATAACTCATATCAAGAAAACAAAAGACCCACAGAACATCAGCATCGATGGAATTTAAATCTTTTCTTACTTTGTTCTCATTCACTTCCAGGAAATGCCTCATGCCCACTTCAAGTTGCCTTTGTAAATTTTCATCACATAAAGAAGGCTAAAATATTGTTCCTTCTCTATGCAGTTACTAGACCGGATGATCTCGGTGAAGTATCTAATCACTATGACATGGGAGAAGTTAATTATTCCTTAAGTTCTCAGACAAACAGTTTTCAAGCAGGTCTTGGGAAACTTTTCGTATTGTACAACACCGTTCTTTTTCTGTCATTAATGGTACCGTTAGCAGTATTATGCTTGACTGCTATTCTAAAGGAAAAGTCTTAGAAAAGCCCCAAACCGCACCAGCAGGAAGATCCTCCCCTTCAGTCCCCTAGGAAAACCGACACACTTTGGACGGCAGCTTACAAGGAACCACTGGCCTACAGAAAGTAATACTCACTTCTCCTCTGAAATTTTTGGAGAAGGAACTTTTGGCAGGAGCTTCCTGCGCTGCTGAGCTTCTTCTAGGAGGTGTTCATCTTTAGGGAATATTCCAACCATCAGATCCATTGTTGTTTTTATTTTCACATTAGGATCTAGTATGTCTGCCAGAGATTTATCTCTTCCCACAATCTCTCTGGCTAGTTCCTCTGACTTCCAGTCTTCAAAGGTCTTCTCTTTGGCCTTTACATAGCTGACTGCTGGCGTGGCAGCACTGCTGTCCTTCAAGTTGCTCCCAGGTTCTTCAGCTGGTTGAGGGTCAGCTGGTTTGGTTCTGGCTTCTGGCTCTGGCTCTACACCTTGCCTGGTGTAAGCACAGAATCGTGAATAGGATTGCTCAGAAGTGCTGAGTGTTTTAATTTGGTCCTTTTCCAAACCGCTGGGTAAAGCAGGAGGCTCCATAGTACTGACAAGACTTTGCCGACTCTCCTTCTCTGCGCTGCTCTCAGAATGAACTATCTTGATGGGAACCATTTTCACTGTAGTATTGTTGTCTATAACCCTTTCAATTCTGGAAAATAATGAAAATTCGTGTTTAGAAATGGAAGAACCTTACATCTCAATTCTTATCTGTAAATCAGAAGGGAAGCCCAAACATGAAAAAAGGTAGATAAGAGATCTAGGTAATGGAATATTCCTTGCACTGTATCTCAAACCCTATTCTGCCCATGCACTTTAAATAGTATTAGTTCATTTGTAAGTAATCCTAACATCAGCCTTGTGCAACACTCACGGTACAGGACTTCTGTTCGTTTCCATGAACGTGAGGGTCCAATCTCAGCAGCCAGGCCCCAGATTTGAGACAGTGCTGCGGAGCCGCCTTTTACCCCTCTGCTGCCACACATACGGAGGAAAACACACCTCGAGCTCGACCTCATTGCCTCACACAGATCCAACAGTGGCCTCAGCTTTTGGCCTGACAGGCGGCTTAGCTGCCTGGGGAGTTTGTGATGCCCTCACATCAATTCCCAGCTCTTCCAAGGGAAGAGACAACAGACCATACGGAAGCATCCTGCAGGCTAGGTCTTTGCTGAGCTACAAGAATAACAAATAATCACACATGGAAAACCTGGAAATCATTACAAACTTAATTACATGATTAAAAAAAAAAAAAAATCTGTATTTGTAAAATTTCACACAAGATACACAAGTTTAATAAACAGATCTCACCACAGTGTCCTAGTTTTCTGCTTAAAGGAGAAAAACCAGCCACTGAAGAGGATAACACACAATTCTGGATACTCCTTTTAAGGGAAGCTTATAGCAAAAATTCTGTACTGCATAGCACAAAGGGTCACCTTGGACATTCACTAAGGCAAGCTATTTAAAGAGGAGGCTAAGTTAGATTTTTTTAAATTGGACAATAACATGTTAAATAACATTACTGAAACATCTGTACTATATGTAAACCATATAAGAAACTGAAGTCTAGTTTGGTGGTTTTGAGTTTGCAGAAAGTTTAAAATTATTGTCATAATGTGGGTTTGGAAGCTCTACAACAAGTAAAGGAACATTGCCTACTAGCTAAAATATCTGGTTTCATCTGGCTGGGTTGCTTGCCGCCTTTCAGATAAGTGAGCAAGACATACTACAGCTCTTCTCCTCTAAGTGTGGGTGTGTCACTTTCCTGAAAAATAAACTTATACTTTATCGTCCTGCACTTTTCTTTCGTAGGAAATCGCAAAATCTGTTTGACTTCACAATTTTCAAAATTATCATCTTATATTTTAAAGGTGTATTTGCTTTGAAATGAATGTGCAAGCCTCCCAATAGGTATGTACTTTCCTCAAGTGCTTTGCAGACGTGCTTTGGCACACTGATCCAACTTTTGGGGCAGGTTTTCCAGCCCGTGCTGAACCCCCCCACTCCCATTCGGTCAAGGTGTTTTCATTTAAGGCGACTGTCATTTTAAAGAGCTCGCTCCTGTGGCTGCCGCTCAGCCCCAGCTCCCTGCCTGCAGACACGGGCTCTCCTCCTGGCTGCAGCAGAGCTGGGCAGAGGCCCACCACTGACCCCGACCCTTTCTTTTGTTTGTTTTTAACTGAAGCCCACATCTTTTGGACTCCGCTGGACTGTGAAGAGGAACACATTTTTGAATTTGGGGGAAATACAAGACGCGTGCATAAGTGTGTGTAGGGCAACTGGAAGAGCTGACTGCAATTCTTTACCTAAAATGTCCAGTATCTGTTTTGAGATCTCTGAGTACATTCCTCTCAGCCTAGTAAAAGATTTTCCAGATACTTAAGGCATCATCAAGTCAACTGATTTCAGTCAGAGCAGAGACAGTTCAACACCAGGTGCTACAGAAATTCTGTTTCTGCAATCACTATCCTCCTGATTTCTGAAGGTTTTCCATTTGTGGAACTGTGGCATGAAATTTTGACTTGCAGCAACTCTGCTTGTGGCCATTACGAAGCTTTACTCCAACCATGAGCACAGTCACTCCTTGACCTGAGAGTACATTTACTGGAAATCTGCTGATACACATCTACTGATGCACTCTTTTCATCTTTATTATTGCTAAACAGCTGTCTTTAGAAATAGTTGGGTTCTGCACACGACCAGTATTTCTCCACACTACGTTGTTCTACCTAAAACGCTGCAGGAAACCCTACACACTCACTCAGTTTATCCTGTTGATAAACAGGACACCTTTCTTAAAGAAGAGTGAACAGCTACATGCTGACATCCTCAAACATTAGCTGCCCACAGCATGCAAACTGGCTCATATGCAAGGAGCCAACAGAAGCAATAAGCCAGATCTAATTAATTGCATATTAAGATAAATCTACTTGACATATTTTACTCATATGAAATAAATTCCATATAGTAAATACCATATAGAATGTTCAGAGGTATGGCCTGCATGTCTTTCATTTTTTGCTATACCTGTTTTATTGAGTAATGTAATTATTAACTGAGGACAATACATTGTGCACAAACAAGAGCTGTCTGGGCTTAAGAATTTTAAATGGTAACAAAAGATTTGCAGGATAAGTGTATTATCATTCAGATATGGGCATATAATTAGGTACACCTCAGTGCTCATTTCAACATTAAAGCTTAGTAAGAAGGAAGGACAAATACAATTAGCTTTCTTTACATCCTTAGTATCTATCCATAAAGCAATACATTAAGGAAGTCAAAGCACTACATTAAGGAAGTCATTACTGTCATCTACCTTTGCACACAGATACTAGGGTTCACATGACATGTTGCACTTTTCATAGTAAACTGTATTATTACTTCATGTTAAACACACTGCAGGATGAAATCTCATTTTTTTCCCTCTGGTTATAAGAGGAAAAATATCAAGGCATGTTTAGGAAAAAAGAAGTGATTTATGTTTTCTATGTCATAAGGCACACTGGAAAACAGCATGATTGAGTCTATTCAACTATTTACATTACAGCAGAGAAAAGTTATTCCAACTACTTTTGCTCAGCGAAGCAACCTCTGCATTCATTCAGCTCCGAGGTTTTGTTTTCATTCTTTAACCATGAATTATAGTGCTGAAGGATTTATAAAAACGAAGATTCCTGAGCTTCCTGGAAGAGTGTGTTATCTTGTGGGAGAATAACCTTTTATGATGTTAGCAGCATATGACAGACAGAGCAACCAATTAATTTTAGTCAGTTTGTCTAATTCTGAGTTTATCTAGCCTGGGAAAGGACTGACGTC
>NW_008825619.1:4037538-4061782 GCF_000699105.1 Pygoscelis adeliae | reverse complement strand
GATCGCAACACAAACAGTGCTGCGGACCCCTCCGCAGACTACCTGGAGTGCCACGTTTCATTGTAAAAGCAACCTGAAAACAGTCATGATTTGGCAGTGTACCTTACTGTGTGCGCTTTCAAAACAGATGTTGTCACAAAGGATACAGCTTCCCTTCCCACATCTATATTGTCCCTACACCAATTCATATTCATATTCAGACTCGGGTGGGGGAAATGACAACAGGGAGTCTTCTGATTTCGCCCAGACTTACAGTGGAAAATCCATCTGAATCCATCCCTTTCATTTTCTACTAACTACCAGCTGTAACACCTGAGCAGCGCCAGTCAACTAAAAGAAACCACAGACCAGCTGAAGGACTTTAATGGTACCAATTGGAATTTCACACAAGTCTTAGGTCTTTTTAGGACGTGCTGCGGTGGCTTATGCTTAATGAACCCAAAGGATGTGCTTTTAGTAAAGAAAATGAACAGTCAACCATTAATAAGGTCTAACTGGGCAAAGAGTGTTAATAAAATAGTAAAGGAGTTACATCTAGTACCTGGCAGGGTTCTCATCCTGTAAGGACACAGGAGGTTTATCAGTGAGCTTCTGCGGTGCAAACTGAGGAGAAGGGGACCTTGATGTCTCCATGCCAGGTTTTTGAAGATACCGATACTTGGAAGATAATACAGACTCAGACCTAAGGTGCGTTTTTTCTTCTAAGTGCTGACAAACATTCTCCGTGGATGATGCTTGCTGGAGCTGCTGTGGATTAGCACTCTTCAGTTTTCCATTGAAAGCTGCAGGACTCTGACAGAGAGAGGAGTGACTGGCAGATACTTCAGCAGAGCTGGGGGACGAGGACGGAAAGGGCCGGCTGGGCACTACCAGCAGAGATTCAGAAGAGGCGCCGAGCAACGGTGCAGAATTATCCGGTCGCTTGTATTTATCTCTTTTAGGCGGTGGCGGCCTCTGAGGAGCAGGTCCACGCTTCTTGTTCAGCAGCGCCGACTCTACCCTATGGTTTTCCTCTCCTTTGCCCCGGGACAGACAGGAGTGGTTCTCATTCAAGGTCTGTGGCTCAGAGCAGGGGAGATGAGGCAGGCTACGATCCTTGCTCTTCTCATTCACGTTTTCCTGAGAGTATCGGTAATCACTAGGCAACGTCCCAGACCTCCCCCGGCTCTCATGAGGCAGAACCGTAGGCTCTCGCACATGCAAAGGTCTGACAGATGCCTTCCACTTGTGGCCTAAATTCTGGTCCAGCTGATCCCTCTTCTCCCGTGGGTTTTCCCTCAGGGCCCCTGCGTCAGCTTGCCTAGAGAGAAGAATACATCGTTAGTATGCTGCTGATTTATTTCCTTCGGCACGAGGCCACCGCACTGATCCAGGAAGCTTGAACATTTGAGATCACATCCAACATTTAATTTAACACCAACTCCTCCGATCTATGGTAACTGTACGGCACAAAAACATCCTCTCATGTACGGGCACACACGGCGTACCTAATCTAACGTGATGAGTCAAAGCATAATGTCAGGCTATATTAGGGTATGGAGCGCCACAGGATGCGACACAACCTTTGGGTAACCCGAGGCGCTGCACTGTGCACAGCGTAGTTAAATGCACAGCACACCTCCAGCGCTGATCTATGTGGCACAGGCAAACGTGCAAATGTTGGGAGAAAATACAACTGCCTCAAGAAGAGGAATCCTAATCCTAAAATTTAATTCTCTTCTTGCTTTATAGCCGGTAACGAAGTGCAGAAAACAAGTTTCTTCTCTATGTGCAGAATTAATACCTCAGTGTCATTTTAAATGTGAATTGAATACCATGAACTTTAATTATGAATCTGGAGGTTGAATTTTTGCATAACTGGTAAAAATGAAATGAGTGCAAAGAAAATGTTTGCCGAAGCTAAAAAACTGGGATAGGGAAAATGAACATCTCCTGAAAAAAAGGCAGAAAAGGAAATTTAGAAAGGACAGTATTTTCCAGTTGGGCTTATTTTAAACTTGAACTTCTTTTGCTCTGTCAGCACAAATGACAAACAATGGCCAAAAAGGCCTTATCTTAGACAGAAATATTTTTGGGTTTCTTCCAATTTTACACTCTACTTCTCTAGCCAGTAAAGAGGCTTTCGCAGCTCCAGGCTTGTGCTTTGCCACAAGACATGTAGTTCATTTGTGCTCACCAGATAGAGACAAATTGGGAAAGAAACAGAAGGCAGGAAAAAAAAAGAAAGTACCTCTGGAGCCCTGAGAGGACACAGGTTTGCTCTCTGCTTAAAGAAGGCTGAAGAGACACTGTGAGCTTAGAAAAGAAGCTGCAACAGAGAAGTAAAAGGCTTCAGAGAGCTGCTAACATCATTTGTGCTACCAACAGCGCTGGCCTCTGTATTTTGAAATAGTAACCCTGGAGACATGCACTGCCCAAGCTTTCTTTCGAGGAGACTGTGAGAGAGGCATCTTTCTCAGCCTATCTGTGAAGTAAGGTTAACTTGAATTTTCAACGTAAACAGATTATTAACCTTACTGTACCAGTTTTGAGAATAAGTCTATAGGCGGTTAACATCAGTGTGTTAAATGAAAAATGAAATTTGAGATAAAAGCACACAAGTAATAGGTTTTCTTAGATAAAATTATATAATTTTATATATAAATATATAAAATAAATTTATATAATTTTATATATAAATATTATAAAATTATATAATTTTATAAGTCCATTATAAATTCAAGAAGAAAAAACATTTGGAGCAATTACACACTGCATTGCTATTTTAATTAAAACAAATCTTTAAAATGAAGTATTGTGGGAAGACAACTGATTAAATATGGGTTCTACTTTCACACCTGTACGATCAAATTACATTCAAAATTACTATTTTTTAGTCCTTGAATCTGTGATGTTTTAGCACTTATGGAAAAAAGTTCTAAAAAAAATCTGGACAGTGTCATTAAACTGCCTGATGTATGGGATTTTTAATAATTGCACTTCACACTGATTTTTACATGTCAGTAATAAAATAGCACTGTAATTCCAAGAGAGATGGCTTTTTCACAATTTAATTCCTGAACAGTCACATACACAATCTCTCTCTCATGTAAAGTGTTAAATTTTAAAATTCAATTTTAATGGGTAAATTTTCAATTTAACATGAATGAGGAGTTGAATATTGTTTAAACTCAGATCTCTTCATATTGCTCTTAACTAAGAGCAGTTGGTTCAGACAACTTCAAGTTGTCTGACAAATTCAGAGTCAATTCTGTTTTACAAAACAGTATTTATTGACTACTATTTTAACACTAGACGAAGGACAGTTTTGTTAAGTAAAATGGTGTAAGGCCAGAAAGACCAATGCTATTCAGATTTGGTTACACGGTGTCTCTAGAGTCAGCTGGTTTTCCCTAGTGAGTTCAATGTGAGCAGAACTGGGCCTGTAGATAGGTCCACTGATTTTAATGGAAATATTTACCAAGTGAAGACTGCAGGCCTTAAATATGAAATACTGTGTTTAAATCAGTGTTTTTCATTGTCTAGATAACCCACGTAGGGCACAATTTTCTCCTAGTTAACCTGTGCCAAAAAATTCTTCATCTTCATAATACACAAGCCATAACGTAAGACAGTATAACAGCCGCACTTAGGTGCACGGAAGAATCAAGGGCACGGCACAAAATGTCGCAAAGACATAAATTACATGCACTACCTCAGCCAGTTTGCAAAGTATACATTGAACTTCGCATGCACATCAGGAGTGGGTGTGCTGGTGGAAGCAAACAGGACAGAGTATACCACCAATCTGACACGTTTACATATCCAAAGCATGTAACCAAATTTGTTTAATATTACCCTTGCTCAGAAGCAGTGAATCCTTTCGTGGTCCTGCCACCTTCCAAAACAGAGTAAAAGGAAATAAAGAATCACAGCACAGAGAAATTTAAAGATGCTACATTTGCAAACGTGGAGACAAAATTCAGAGATTACATACGTGCCTTCATACAGCTTCCACAAAATTAATCAAACATTTTGCAGTGCCACGGAAAATGGGTCTGAGGAAAGGTGGCTACATTCAACACAGGTTAGTTTGCATTCAGTGTGAGTGGGTCCTCATGCAAAACATGCTTATCACATTACTTTGGAGAGATTTGAGCTTACTGTTCAGAAAGGAGGAAAAGAAAGCAAGCTTCAAGCCCCAGGAGAACACAGTAGCAAGAACCTGCAAAGGTGTTACATTATTATCAATACCAAGAAGTCCACTAAGCTACTTCAACTCTGTCGGTGCTTCCTGTAACGATATGCCCAGAATACAGCTATTTGGGAAATGAGGCCCATAGGATTATGAAAGGATAACGTACCACTGAAAGGAACTTATCATTTATAACCAAACATCACAAAGTGAGACACAGAACAGTTTTAAATCATCTGAAAACATGACAATTGACTTAATTACCACTTTCATTCTAGATAACAAACCAGTCATCATTAAAAACATTAAACTCTTAAGTTACCTTCAAACCCAAAGCTCCCCCATCCCCACGATCCAATGCCAGAACTATTCCAATGCAAGAGCCTTCCTGATGCAACAGAATCGGGAAAGCTCACACCACGTTCTCCATCTCTGGCGTGCGATGCCATTACAACTTTGACTGTCAGATGACTTACTCTGCTCACTTAACCTGAACTGCAAAGGAAGTGTAATCAACAGAGTTATGCTGTCGATACAAAGTGGTATTCAGCGAGGGTGAGTCTAGTACAGGAGGCTAACATGAGCCTTTCCTACTCTACCTGCTTTTGGTATTTAAGGTATATAAAGGGAATTAGGTACAGGAGCTTTCACATCTAAACGGTGGGGAGCAGAAACCCAAAATATGCTTCTAACCGAAAAAAGGAGGAATTGCTTCATTACAAAAAACAGTCCTCCACATTTTTGAGAAGCTCTCATCTAGAAGAGGGCTCAGCTCTCCCAGAGGAGGTCTGTGCGGAGAGACGAGAGGCTGTGCACTCGTTGGCCAGGTGAGCTCGGGAGGAGCTCTGCTCTGTGGCACCTTCCACATAACGGCCATAGCCACCAAACACACCACCACCGCTTACCACTGTGGGGGTGGAAATGTGTATCTCCATAATGGCACTACGTATTTTCTACCCAGATGGACAAGTACATCTCTCGGTTTCCTTCTGGCTCCATTAGCTTGGGGCATACATGCTCACGACTGAAATGTAAAGGCCAAGTAAACACGAAGCCGGGGAAATCAACCAAGCCTCCTCCCCAGTCCAGACACCCTAGCCCCCCAGCAATGACACAACAGGCTCTTCTAAGAAACCAGAGACAGGTAACACTAGTGTACACTATTACAGGTAAGTTAAACCATGGAGAGAGGTATATATATACACATACATATACACACGCGCATGCGTCAATAGGAGTCTGCCAGTGGAGTCAATAAGCAACTACCAAAATGAATCGTTATGTATAGATGCCTATCAGAAGGATAACATTTTTGGTTGCCATAAAAAACCACCCCAAACCACTTCTTCATTTGCCCCATACTCAGGATTTGACTAGATCTGGACATAGAGGTAGAATGATCTGATTGAATGTTGTATCTCAATAAATGAAAGTCACTCCGATCAACTCAATGTGTCTGATTTTTATCTGTCTGATTCACAGTTTCTTGAGAATGCTTCAGGCCAAGCCAAACAGTGCCACAAGACACTCCAACTTTAAAATCCCAGACTAGATAAGCTTTGCAAAAATGCATTAGCCAACGTTTGAAAAATGCATCGTTTGTTAAAGAACTGACCTCTGTGCAAAAGTTTCACCATACAACATAAGCATGGTTACGTAAGCAACAACGTGTCCTGCACCAACTTACGGACAAAAGAGAGCAAACAGAGTGGCTGTTTCTGATTTAGCTTAAATTCCTTCTCAAACACTACATGCTACACTGGAAAAAGGCCTTCATACCCGAGTAAGAATCCTCCGTAGGAGTGCTTATCCTACAATAGCAACAACCCCCTCATAATCAAGGTCACAGCTTTGCAGTCCCTTTAAACTGATCTAAATGCAGATATTTTGCCAAAAGGGGCAGTCTCCTTCTCAGTCCACTCTGATTTTGTCTTCCCGCTCTCTCCATTGTATTAGCAGTAGGAATTGTACAGCCCAACAGAAAATTTGATCAAGGAACTGACCTGGCTCAAGACAGATAATTATGTGGCTTAAAGCACTTGTGAAACACAGTCTTTGTCTATGCCAAAACTCTGTTTATAGGCAGAGACCTTGCTGATATGCTACTTTTTCAGCTGTGAATTTTACGTGCTGAAATTGTGTTTTCACTGTGTATTTGCCTAGCACTTGGTACAGTGAGATCTAAAAGCACTTCTGCAACAGTTCTCAAATAAAGAGCAGTTTCTTCTACCCAGTATAGTTCTGCTTGAGACCACAACAGGATGCTACAAAGTTGGAATGGTATGCACAGGGTAAGATTGTTGGAAATTTGGGAAAAAGTTTGTGGTCTAATACCACATTTTAATCCATATTGATACGGTCAATGCAATCTAATAGATTCAGCTCACCCTAAAGTAGTCTCTACAAGCAAATCACGCATTGGTTTCACAGACTAGGGGATCAATTTAATTACCCAAACATAGGCGTGTCATACCATTTCAGAAACTTTGAAGATTCAAAGGCATCAGTTCCCCTAAGAGCTGGCAGCTGGAAGCTAAGTGGGATATGCTGGGCTATCTCAGGTCTCACTACACACCTGTGTTTAGCCAACTGAATCAAGCCCAAGATCTCTATGGATTATAACTTGAGTCAGCACTTCACTCATACGCAGACATCTTCTATTAGGTATCTGAATCCTCATCTGAGTCCCACATGCTTTTTCTTTCAGACGCTCCAGCACCCCAAAGGTTTTTAAATCCTCAAATTGGTTTTACTATTGCAATGCCAAGGAGACACTAACACCAGAACACCACAATTTAGACATTCAGTACCAGGGCAATTATATTACCAGTGGTCCATTTTTCTGATGAGCACTGTATCTGCTATTACTACTGAATCAGTACAGCATGCACTATCCACCATATAGTGACACATGAAGCATATTCCAAAGATGCCAAATGAGACCTTGGACTACAAAAGCACTTAGAAATCTCTAAAGACAAATGCATAGAATAAAGGTCCCTCCAGAAAAGAGATCATTTAATCACCATGATGACTGTACCATAATGGTCACTCCAGGAAGAGGCACAGCACATAAGTCACTACCAAGAAGTAGAGCTGTTCACTGCCTTGGTCTGAAGAGAGAGATGATGGCAACCAGCATCCCAGAAGCACTACTGAAGCAAACAGTCTTAAAACCAACGCATGTGTTAAGACAAATAGAATAACGAATGCTGAGAGAACACTCTCTCTCTCTCTAAAAAAAAAAAAGAAAAAAAGAAAAAAGAAAAAAGAAAAAAGAAAAAAGAAAAAAGAAAAAAGAAAAAAGAAAAAAGAAAAAAGAAAAAAGAAAAAAGAAAAAAAGAAAAAAAGAAAAAAAGAAAAAAAAGAAAAAAGAAAAAAGAAAAAAGAAAAAAGAAAAAAGAAAAAAGAAAAAAGAAAAAAGAAAAAAGAAAAAAGAAAAAAGAAGAAAAAAGAAAAAAAAGAAAAAAAAAGATAAAAGAAAAGGAGATGCCCTGATATATTTCAGAAGAAAACTGAAGGTAGAAAACCAGCACGGTATTTCACAAAGCATACCCCATGGCACATCATTGTTACACTACAACCCATTTATCGTGAGTCTTGGTTTTCCAATTCTGTCTCTGAATGCCTGTTAACATTATCTGCGCCTTGATGGCAGCTATCTGTTTAGTCAGTCACACTAAATACAGCTTAGTTGTTGCACCCAATGTGATAAAGCAAAATGTCACTCTAGCTTAACAACCCTTGCATTATCACCTGGCTTTATCACAGAATGAAATATGATAACAGACACTGCTTGCCAGTCCATCAATCCCACCAGAATCTCTCTCCCGTCCTGCCTGCATGGCAACATACACAGCAATGGGTTTTCATCTCACGTTCTTTCTCTTTCTAAAAATGTTACCTCTCTCCCCATGAAAATCAGAAACAAATTTAACAGACCCACTCTATTTCTGCAGTAGATAAGCAAAGATATGTTGATGGATGAAATGTAGGCCAGTCAGTCACAGGTAACAGCACAATACATAGGCCCACAGTAAAAATCAAATCTGATTAAAATTGAATTTCTTATAACAGCATAGGGACCTTTCTGCAGAAGGGAAGAATCTTGTGGGAAAGGGCTGAGGGAGGGATGTTTTTCTTTCCTTAGTTCAGAAGATAAAAGCCCCTCCTCCGTTCTGCTGCACATCAAAAATCAATGATAAAAGAATAATTTTTATGGCTTTATTCTTACTTGCTTTATCTATTGCATGCCTGTCCTAGCACACAGGGGATTGCCTGCATGGAATTAAAATTACTTCTGCTCACTTAAGTCAACCAGTTAATATGTTCTGTACTTACATACTGAATTCAATCATCAGAATATCCCAACAGTACAACAAGAGCCATCATATTACACAAATGGCAACCACTGCAGAGACAAAAGACAATACTTTCCAACACTGCTAACAAGGAAATCACAGTCACGTTAAAAAAAGCTTGAAGAAGAATGATTGTTTTGTCAATTTATTAAAAAAAAACAACCCAACCCTACATTCCAGTTGCCACTCCTTTAATTTATTTTTTTTTACATCTAGACTTTTTTTTCCTGATATGCTGTTGCTATTTTCTTGTTGCTATTACTATCAAAAACAGCTGCTTGCAGCTGAACAAAAATTCGGTAACAAAACAGAAGCTATAAAATGAAACACTTTGTGAATAATAGCTAGGTCACCTGGGTTTCTCAGGCAGGCACCAAAATGAATACATAGCTCATCTCCAAAGGAAAAAAACCCACCCTAAACCAGTTATTTAAATTAATTAGCATGCATATGCACACATTTCAATAGCCATCTTTTCACTCAGAGCCGCACTCACCGCTTGCTTCCAATAGTCACATCCAATTCTCTTACACTCCCAGCTAATATCTCCTGCTGCTGTGGAAAAGGTCTTCGTGCGAGCCTGCGCTCACAGTAACAGGCTTGCCAGGAAAATAACAAGATGAAAAGCTCTCGCACCACCCCTAGCCGAGAGGAACCCCGAGCCTGGCACCCCGAGCCACAAAACCGGCACTGCAGCCCTCAGTCCAGAAAACAAACATTTTCGAAAGGCACTGCCTTCTAATTCCAGTGTGCGTGATGCCAACTGTGAAAACAAAAGCTGCTAAAAACAGCGCTTGTGTGCGAACATATGCACACAGAGCATCTTAGCTGGAATTAACTCACGTTTTCCCCCTATTCTCCCAACCCGTCAGTGAACAGAGCAGTCGATTATGCTAAGCAAAATAAAATTCTGTACCAAGCATTACATCGTTCCTAATTTGCTACTGTAGCTTCTGCTGATAGGGACAGAAGACGCAGCCTGTACTCAAAGACCTGGAGAACAAAAGAAATACTGTATGAATTAATACTGCAAATTTCTGTTCAGAACTGACAGCAAAAGGTAATTAAGGCGCGCGCCTCTAGCTGTTTCTCTCACGCTTTAACGCTAAAGACAAGACAATCTTACCAGGATTTACAGCTGTTTACCCATATTCACTGGATACATGAGCTTTGCATCCTTGCAAATGTGCCAGCCAGTTTGAAAGCCTCGCAGAACTGAATCTGTCTCAACCTCTGCGTCTCATTTACTGTAACACAGAGGATTTTCAAAGCCATGCCTCACAACAGCTGGCTTGTTTTTGCCTGCTTCCTATGATTGACAAGTTCATACAAGCTCCATCAACTTTAACCTTGATAAGTGAAGGCTTGGTCTGTATTGTATGTTACATCATCAGAAACTTCTGACCTCAGGGAAAAGATCTCAGAGACTTCAAAGCTCTTCCTTTCCCCCACCCCCACACCCTGGATTTCGTTATTTAAAAAAAAAAAAAAAAAAAAAAAAAGATTTTAGAAGTCCTTTAATTTTTTAAGGGTTTTTCCTTTCATTTGCGAAAATCGTGATCCGCATTTCAGCAACAACAGTTCCACAAGTTTTAAATATTTAAAAAGATTTTAAAAGATCAGTGTGTTACTAGGCTCCTTTCTGAACAGCGTTCAAATAACCAAGTCTTTAATTTTATAGGAGAGTCTTCATCAACAGCCCTCCAGCTTGAATTTTTTTGCGTGCGTTATGTGTACAGGCACTCTCTCTTGCAGGAGATTCTGCAGGGAAAGAACTAAATGCTTTCATGCTACACGAGCAAATTACCACCCCCATGCTCCATCTTTAGAAACCAAAGGCATCGTGGCCTTCATCAGAGCAAAGCTCAAGCTCCTTTCAATTCTTCTACGAGAATACATTAAAGACTTAATAGAGAAACTGTGGATAAGGCTTTAATATGTATTAAAAGATCATTTTAAAGATGACCACTTTAAGAGGAAAATGTTACTTAAACTGCATGCAAAATCACATACAGCGGATAGATACTATGATACAGCACTGCTATCCAGTTAATATCCTCCCCTAACATTTTTTAATCTCCCAAAGCTGTCTATTTGATTTCAAGATAGAGAGAGAATGACTTCAAGAAAACTCACCCATTTACGTGATACAACACAACTAGTTAACAGACTGTAGCAAGTCTGGTTGGCCCATGCAGAGAAATGGAAGTTATAGCTGTCACGTTACTTTTTTAGCACAAAACTTTACTCAAATTTACTGGCATAAACAGTCTCCTGCATGACAGCAAATCATAATCCATGTTGCCTAAGGGCTTATAGCAGAAGGTGAACATTTCACAGGCTAGCTTTTAGTATTGGAACATCATAAAGCCACTCCATATGTTAGAAATATATGAACTGCTGCACTGAGGAGACAAATCAGTCACCTATTTCCAAAGATGCTTTTCATCAAGTAACTTAGGAGAAAATAAAATCTACAATACATCAGCATATGATGCTTTTATGAGTATAACCGCTGGAGACTATATCTTATATTACCTCTAATCTCCCTACTCAACTGTTATCATTAAAATAGCCACAAGAAGATAGCTGGATTTCAAGCGATGCAACAAAAACTTAGTCTTTAGATAGTTTTCATTCTAATCCTCTTTCCAGGGAAAGCAGTAAAACTAAACCAGAACACAAAAATGGACTAATGCTTACAAAATTATCTCTGTTTCTCTCTCTATAAACTTTTTTGTGTGCCGTTCCTCTTGCCTGCCCCCAATTTCAGTACCTTCAGAATCACGTCTAGGACTTCCCCCAGCTTCTCACACCTGGTAACACTTACCTTTGGGGGCAGGGGAGGAAACTTTCCATAAGAAGCAACTACCCTCTGACACTTCCTTTTATCAGGCCACGGTGGCCTCGCATACCCGTAGCTGTCACTGCATGCACGGTGGAGAACAGATGCGCCAGCAGCAGTTAAGTGAAAGGAACTTCACTCAGTACTAAAAGCTGGAAGTAGGAAAAAGGAGGTATGTAAGGTGGGGTAGCTACCCTCAAGTTTAGAAACAGGGATTCAAAATTCACCTAACAAAGGTAGAGGGAGAAGCCACACTTTCAAGGGTGTGGGAAATGAGCAAATTGAATGGGGGAAAAACAGGGCTATATTACTGTAACTTACTGTAAACCAAGCGCAGGCTTTGGAGACAGTCCAGCACCCACTTAATGCGATTCAGCAGCTGCTGGTGAGCCACAGTGGAGCATCACACCAACCTGCAGGACATGCACCTGACAGCCGCTGGGCTGAGCACTGCTAGGAGAGTGAGGAATGGGAAGGCAATGGGAAGAGTCTGCAAGGTTTAGCACTCATTTAGCCACAACCAATCCTAGATCCCAAGATAATGCCTTTGGGATGCTCTTGAAGAACCACACATCTCTCAGCTCGAGCAGCCTCTAAGTTTTAAAATGCACAACAGGAGGAAGAAAAACACAAATGGGACAATTTATCATGCAACTCCTGCCTTTATCCTTAGATATGAGAAGAATCTGGTTCAAAACTTTGCTACTTGAAGAGCTACCCTGTGCCAGTGGCCATATGTATTTAGATTAATCATTCTTGAAAGATCAAGAATCCACACTGTGGTATTTAATTTTGAAAAGGGCATTTACATACATGAGAGAAATATTTTTAAAAGGAACAAGCCAGATGGTATAATGCTAAGAGATAACATGCGACAGAAGATACAATATATGAAACTCAGAGAAAATGCATAACACCTACCAAAAAAACCAGAGGACCACCCTTTTTGCTCCCCTCTCTCTGTCCCCTCCGAAGGCTGGATTAAACAGTAATTAAAAGGACATCCACCAGAGAACTAAAGTCCTACCCAAATGAGGAAAATCCAGAACTACTCTAGCAAACTAGATGTAAAAACACAATAAGGTTAAAAAAAAAAAAAAAGGCAAAAAAAAGCAAAAAAAAAGGCAAAAAAAAGCCTGCGGTACAAATTCTTAAAGGTGTTAGAACAAAAAAAAAAAAAGGGGGGGGGGGCCAGGGGAAAAAGTGCTTTTTCAAACACAGGTATCTGCCAGACAGATTATAGGGCCAAAAGTACAAAGTAAGAATATGAAGAAAATAAGGCCGCAACAGAAAATTGACAGGGACTCCCCTTCACATATCCATGAGCAAAGAACAGCCTATGCGGGAATTATTCTCAGATGCTGTCCACCATTAAGTGGGTAGTCATGAGTTACCTGGATGATATGATAATCACCTGAAACTCCCATAGGAAATTGCTGAAGTAGTAGCTGTGATGCACAACTACCCATTCCTCTGATATTTGGGCAACTGCTTGAGCAAAGTGACACGTGATGTCTGGGAAGGGAAGGTGTGAGGGTGTTGAAGAGAGAGAATGAGAGAAAGAGAGCAAGAGTTAAAAAAAAATATATTATGAGTCTGGAGAACTTCAGAACCATAAACTTAACATCTAAATTAAGCAAACAGGTAGAAATCATATGAAGAGATTCAGCAGCTGCACTTACTAGCTTGTTAAAATGACAAAGAATCATTTGGGCTCATGCAGAAAAGCCGTGTCTCGGATGCATTACTATTCTTAGGAAGAGTCACTACACACGTGGACAAGTGATCTGGATGACAGAGACTATTTGGATTCTTAGAAGATTCTTTAAAAAAAAAAGAAAAATTATCCTCACCAGAGGCTCTTAAAAATTTGACTGCCATGGGATAAAGTCCTCACTTGCATCATCACATGATTAACAGAACTGGTTAGATCTAGATGATTTACAAAAGGGGTGAAAAAGAAGGTGGCAACAGTTGCTGCTGTGAGGAAATTATTCTGAATAACAAAGACACAAGCCAAAGATTTCCTATCATTGAGCGAATGGGCCATAAAATAACAGATGAAATTCAGATGTAATAAATGCAAAGTAACTCACAGGATAGCTCTTCCTATACCTCAGCAACATATACAATGCTGTATAACTGAAATTACTGCTATGCAGGAAGGAAAAGCTGGATTTCACAGACCGTTCTATGAACATATCATCTCTGTACTCAACAGCAGTAAAAAAAAAAAAGAAAAAAGTCAAGATAAAGGAAACATTATGTTACTTTATGAATTCATAGTGCACCCTAACGTTATTGCAGTTCTCCCATGGCTCCAAAAGGAACATATGAGAATGTGGAAAGACACAGAAGACAAAAATAAGGATGGGCAACGCCATACAACAGCTTTCACAGAGGAGACATCCCACACCCCTCTCCCACAGAAGAGGTGTTTTTTCTCACAACACATCAGCACAAAAAGCTGTGTATGTCAAAAGTTGATGCAGGTCCAAAACCAGACACTTTTCTGAAAGAAAAATTCATCAAGGGCTGTTAACCACAAATACTTAAGATCACACCTCTTAGGTGCAGATCAGCAGAGGCTGGGCAAGGATACCCAGCAGCACGGCTCGGTGTTTGCCTTGTTTTTGTTTTCTCTGAGCATCTGCTACTGTTCGGTCAGAGAAAGGAAACGTGCTTAGGCAGAGCTTTGGCCTGCCCTAGCATGACTGCTCTTAAGAATCAACTTCCATCAACTTCCTTCATGTATCAGTGATTCAAGGTTACACTGTCTCAAAGCGTGATACTTTTAGCTGTTATTAGGCAGCCACATACACTAGTACACTGGAAAGACATAGTGGTTCGTGGCAATGAAACTTGTGCCAATTATAAGTATTTACAGAAATCTAAGACGACGAAAGGTGACAGGGGACTCCTAATACATGAACAGATGCTGCTGGACTCTCTCTCCTTTGTTGCCTCTGTATGCATGGGAAGAGCCCCAGAAGAGTTTTCCCAGTTTCAGACAAAATACAAACGTTGAAACAGCCCAAGACTGTACTGCATCATCCATTAGTCCATATGATACATACAATGACATCATTGGCAAAAAAAAGTAGTCTGACAGATGCCTGAATAATCCATATCTTAATGATAAAGAAATGCTAATGTAAATAGAAAGGCCTTCAGCAGCTCACGTTCTTGAAGTCTTTGTTAATAGCTAAGAGCCTGTGAGGATGCATGTTGGCTCTCCTGCACTTCCTCCAGATGCGCACAACTTGCTGGAAAGGGAAAACTGCAATTTATTTTTTATTTTTAACTTCATGCAAGAAGGCATTTTCACACGTAAATTCATTATCATTACGAATTCAGATACCTGAAGCATTACTTCAACCAAACTGGTATGTTCTGGCTGCATGAAGAGCATGTTTTCTTCTCTGTTTAACTGAATAATCAATCTCCCTCAAAAAAGAGCACTTAAACCTTTATAACTGTCCTTATTATATTTAAATTGATTTTAAAAAGAGGACACTTCACTTTATAAAAGCTCTTGAATAAAACGAACGTAGAAATTGTTAGTACACTGCACATTAGATAAAAAAAGTAATCATTCCTATTTTATAATTTATTTCCTACAAAATACTACTTGTTAGGTCATTCTATACTTAGCAAACTGATAGGAAATATTTCTTTCCTTTAGAAGAATTTACGTGAAAAATGACAACAGCTGTAGGTGAAGTATAGAACAGAGAACTTGGACCTCTTTCACACCATAAAATATTGAAGCTTGTTAATACATGCATGAAATGTTTGCCAGTCATTTTTCACTGATTTGTAAGGAAGCAGTTGCCCAAGATTACACCATTTCTTCCTCAAGAGGAAAAGGGAGGAAGGTGAAAACATTTTACTTACACAGTTCTGGTTAGAACATTAAACAGGCATTTAGGTCAACTCAGGCATCAAGAATGACTTTTACTTTGGTTTTGTATGGTAAAGGCTGTTCCTCTGTCTTCAAGAGCTGAGATAGGAGCAACTAGCAAGGCATGAAAGGTCTAAAAGAAACGTCTTACGGTGTTTAATTAGAGTTGAGTCATGCTGTGGTCCCATACTCGACATGCACATGCTCTTGTACCTGACACCTATTAAATGTTGAAAGATTTTCTGTGACCTGTGATCTCATAAATCCATTTTCACTTTTGAAATTATGTCATTTTCATAGACATCGCTGAAACAAATTAATAGAGATACGAGTCAAATGTTCTTAGAAAGTAAATAAGAGCAATGGCTGTGAACATTGCTAGCAGATGGCAATCTTAAGAATTAGATCATAAAGCACTATTCTTTTGATGCAGATTGACTTTTATGTGTGCCGTGTCATCCTGCAGGAAGCCACAGACTACAGGCCAGAGCACACATTTCCATCTTTAACCTTTTGAAGGGCTATGTCGGTTTAGAAATTGTGGAGACATCTATAGGGAAATTGGTTATATATCCAGCATGTGTCATTTGACAAATACAGAAAGAGAGACCTGTTTAAAGGAGGACACTTTACATCTGTAAAAAGCTAAGCTTTTCTAACTAGTTTGAAATAGAGAGAGTAGCATCATTGGGGGGGGGGGTCAACTTTCGTTTTACAGATCATCAGACTCACATAACACTTTTAAAGCAGTCCTAAAGTTAAAAACATATTTATAATTGCATCAAGCCTCAGTATAAAAATATTCAGCTCATGTCAGATGACTGTTTGCATGCCTGTAAGTTTGTAACAAGAGCAGCCTGGTTCTTGCATGAGAGATGATAATGGCTACTATGGACCATGGCTTTCTCTTCCTATAAAAATAATACTCCAAGCTATTAAATACTGCAATTCGGAAGAACATGTTGTAGCTTTTCTAAAAAGGGAGATGAAACAACCTGAATTCAGTGGAAGCACTCAGTAATCTCAGAGGGGAAAAATACAGCCCAAAGATGAAAGGAGTTCACAAATTATCTTCATCAACTTTATGTCAATTTAGGTTTTGCAACGGTGTGCTAAAAAAAGAGCACCAGAAAAAATACTGTAGCAAAATGAACCAGTAGCAAAAAGCCCGGGAGAAAAAAATTGCTTATCAAGCACTTTTTTTCTTTTTAGTTTTTAACAATTTGCTGTTACAATACTCCAACCCTTTTTCATTTTAGATTCAGTGCATTAAAGAGACTCATATTTCTCCTGAAAATAATCAGGTAAGCTTTAACAGTAAACATTCAAGTTTATTTAAAACCCAACTGATTCATTTTTTTGCAAAACAACTGGAGGGGAGGAAGGCCAGAGGCACCCTGTAGCGTTGGACAGTCTCTAACCCAGAGAAGGCACCCGTGGACTCCACAGCTGGCTCTCAGCTTGGGTGCCTGCACATCTAACCCACACAAATGCTGAAGGGCCGCTCCTGTGTCCAGCACGGTCACGCTGGCTTTGGTAGCACAAAGGCAACTGTAGCACACAGGCCTCAGTAGCACAAAATAAGGGTCACGAGCAATATAATCCAAATGCAAATTTTCAAAGAAAATATTAAATACGACCACAAGGAAGACCTTAGGTTTGGTTAATATTCATGTTCTAGAATATACCATGGATTAGGTAGATCTCCTAGCCATTTGCAGATTGCTAGCTTTTAAAAGTAGGAAACTAAATGCCTTTAGGCCAGCTCAAAAATCATAAAATCAATTCATGTCATGGTGAGTCCGGTTCCTTTAGGAATGCCTTGTTAAAAAAAGAGCACGTGGAAATACATATTCTTTCCCATAGGACAGCCATTCATCATCATGCTGAGGTAGTTCACAACACAGGAATTAAATGCCCAAATGAGAGACTTTATTTAGTTAGTTTTTTGAATACGGAAGACATATAAACCCTCTGCATAACACAAGTGCTGAGGGAAAGACTGCGAAAGAGACCATTTTACAAAACCTCCTGTAACGCGGTGAAATAGCCGAATACCACATCTGAAACAGTATGTCAAAATAGGTTTTGGCTTAAAAAAAAAAAAAGAGTCATTGCAGCTGGTGCCCAGTCATGTGATTTTCATGGATTCCGTGATTATAAAGCAAGAATTGTGCTGCACAAACACTGCTAAAATGCTGGCGTAGGAGTATTATTCACATGCTTTTGTGACTAGGGTTCAGCACTGGCGGATGGAAATCATTTTACTTGTCCAGAGATGCTGTCTGCCTACAGAAGCACGTCTGCTCCCGGCTGATTGTGCTGCCGCCTCCCCCTCTCCCTCCCCTCCAGCCCCATCTCCCCTCCACACGCGTGCGCACACGGGTGCACACATTCACACCCTCATGGGCTATTCATTTCAAAATCACTACGGTAAGTACAAAGGGCTACAAAGAATTAGAAAAATAGCAGATGGTCTCTTCAGCTGGGCCACAAGCAATGCAAAATACAACTGTATAAAAACACAAATACATACTAAGTTTTCACAAGCTTTTACGGTCACGACTAGAGTACATGTTTGCTACAGTTCATAATTTTCTCTCCCCTTGAAAGATTAATACCACTTATAGAACTGAGGAAAGCCCGTAGACATTTTTCCTATACATTCGTTTCTTCTGTTACAAAAACTGGAGCTATCAAACCTGGCAGCGTGTGCACAATCTCAGTTCAGCTGCCACAGGCCACTTAAGTAGCCGCAGTATCAGCGGTCACTGAAATCACCGCTTACATTACAACAGCTCCGGCAAACTGCGGGCCAGGAGGAGGGCACCCCCCTGCGTGCTAGACATTTAAGGACTTGAACTGCATTGTGCGTACAGTCGTACATTTGAAAAGGGTCTGAAAATATTGTACAGTTTAATTAAAACATGAATTAACAGAGAAAAGCAGAGCTGATCAAATGGGAAAACAACTTTTGGTGGCTTCTGTTCATGTACTGCGTTCTGTAAAGGCACAACAAATAGAGAAAAGTCCAATTTACAGCACTACTGTGTTCCAGTAGCATGCTGCCTTTGCCAAGGATAATACTGGAAAACTCTTTTGGGAAACCTCAAGAAGCGTTCCCCACCCCCCCACCCTCTCCAAAAACCTGTAACTGATAAATATGAAAAATATCTGAATCGTTTCATGCACACTAATAAGAATCATCTGGCTGTTATTACAAACTGTAATACACTCAACACTTGACAATTTCTTCAAGCTCACCCTAGAGTCCCCATAAATTTCAGTCCCAACATTAATTCTACCATGCACGTTGAAGTACGTGGGGAGAAGGAGGGAAACAAGGGAAAAAGGCATTGCAAAAACTCCGAAATCATCATAGCAAAACTTCCAGTTTGGGTCAGGAAAAGATCAGGTCAGAGGTGTCGTAAGAAGTCTCAAAGTCAGAAATTAAGAAATACTTACCTTACAATGCCGTTCCTTTCATCCAGATTGTTAACTTTAGAGAAAATACGCTCCCCATCCTCCTTTAAATCCTCTGCTTGCCTCCTTACTTCAACTGAGACTTCCTAAAAGTGGTTTATAGCACAAGTAAGACACCAAGTCATCATGTTTCAGACTCCCAAAAAAATCTATGATTATGGAACCTCTTATTTGTGGGTTTGCTCTGTTTGAATATACATGAAGTCAACAGCATAGCATGTCTTAAGCTTCTTTGGTTTTAAGTGGTACAGTATGCTATGTGACCTCTTGTGCAGCACTACCGACCTGGCTGTGCTCGAGTTACTGCTCTACTTTGCTGATCTACTGAAGAGCTTAACATTTATATAAACCTTCGCAACTTCCATTTGGCAAAGAAAAAAATGCGGCAAAGAGGTTACAGAAGAGTTGCTCACATTTTAGAAGAGGCAAGTACGCACCAGCTTTTGAATCCCTGAGCGCGTACTTTAGTTTCTCGGTAAAACACACAAGATCGCTGTTCCAGAATTTTTATTATCTCACTATCTTCAAACAACCACACCCAAAGCATAGCTTTGCATTACAAACACTGAACCTACAGGAAATTTAATTGCGCATTAGCACTGGAATCGTCTGAATCATATATGTGAAACATCATCTTTATTTACTTCAGTCTGTTGTAAGCATCTTCAATGCACTTATCGCCATATTTTCCAGGTGCCTAAACAGGTGTCTGTTTTTTGCCCCAGGAGGCCTATACTGAACCTAAAGGCACTGACTAATAAACCAGAAATGCATACATGGAATAGATTACATGATGATTTTTCTGCTGGGTAGGCAATTACTTAATAATTTAGTTAATTTAATTTTCAAAATAACTTCCAGGTGAATATTTCCAGTGCTTGGAATCTCTACCCTAGTAAATTATCCGCATAGTTAGGTCTGCACGCAGAGTTCAAAAATAACTTTTGCAAAACTTAGACACAAAAAGCTTACAGAAGAAGAGTCCACAACTTTTAGAGATCAACATATTTTGTTTCTTTTTGAGCTATTCTCATTCTACTCCCTGTATATACACATCCACACATACATACACATCCACACAGCACCTCTGTGTGTATGCAATGTTTTTACCAAGAGGAAAAAGAAAAGGAAAAAATAATACACAACTGCATTGCTTCAATTCTTTTCTTGCATAAGGTGAAGTTCAACACAAGTTGAACACGCTATGACTCCTTATACATATCAGGCAACCTTGTAGCAGCTTGAACAACATCTCTTAAACAGAGAACTTAAGAGACTTGGTTTCTCTGTTTACTTCCCCTGCCAACCATTCCCTGGCCCTGCTCAGTTAAAAATTAACTTAATATTTACCTGCAAGTTGAACAGACATTTGGCATCTCTCTAAGGAATAAATTTATACATCTTAAATCAAGCAAACTGACATAAAATAAAATACTAAGCAGTTTCATGTGTTGCTGTAGTGTAGCTTTAACATTAACAGGCATATTTTTAATCTCTAAACTTTATTAGGCAGAAGTTTTGTATCAAGCAAGTTTAGAAGAAAAGAGGAAATCCATGGAAAATGATAAGACCATTAATAAAATTAGACAAAAGTAGGTATTATTTCCCCTTGGAACATTTTTCTTCATAGTTTCAGAGAACTGAAAGCATTAAAATGGGGAAGGCAGCCACACCAATGAAGAAATAACTCTGGGTGAAGATTGCGTTGATCCTCCTATACCTCTACTGTAAAAAAGAGGATATTATCAAATCAGCCAGGTTGCTTTCTTCCATCTGGCTACAACACACAAGAAATTACTTGATCCAACTGCTCTTTGCTACACTCAATTCCTGTGCAATACAAACTTTAGCCTTCTTAATTTTACTTATGAGAGCTACCTAGAAACAATTATTCCCTTACTGACAAAAGGCAAACACCGTACTACATTGTATTCCTAAACCAGAAATTTTCATTAAAATTATCTCTTTCCCCCTGCACCACTCTCCTGCCTGCCCTGGGCAATTTAAAGGATAATGCAAAAGACACTTGTACCTGTTTGTAGAAATCAGTAGATGGGGATGATCGAGACTCCTCATGGGTGTACTGGGGTTTCTCATGTTGGTCATGGCCTGCATCAAGGATATTATCGGCTGAATGGTACCTTCCTGAGCTCCTTGGCTCTATCTGCTTCCGCTGCTCCTTCCATGATGCCTGATACTCTGCAAAGGTTCCCAGGCGCTGCGGCTGTTCAGATTTCACAGTCCTATCAGCAGCCTTATTGCTGCTACTATGGTGGACATTATCTTTTGAAGCATGTGCAGTTTCAAGTCCGACAGAGGCTGCCCGACCTCTTCTCTCATACCATGACTCCTCTCCCTCTTGTCCACCATGAGCTTTCCTATCTGGCCTCTCAGGCTGTCCCTCAGCTAGACCGTGGGGAGCTGGTTTCTGTGCCGATTTCCTATATGCAGGCTTACTTGTTTCTTCAAAAAATTTCCACCTGTCTGCAAACGAGCCCAGGGCTTCTTCAGATGTATTTGGACAGCAATGAGCATGGCACTCATCCTCCGACATCCCCACCTCGTTCATCTTCTCCGGTTCAGAGTAAGACTTCAGTTTTTGCTCTGTTGTGAACCTCTTCCTGGCTCCGATGCGAGAAATGTGATGAGTGCCACTCCCTGTAGGGTTTGGTTTAGCTTGTGTAGCCTCAAGAAATCCAGACACATCCTCAGAAACCAAAGCCAATAACGAAGAGTTGTAACTACCAGTTTTCTGCTCCGGTGACCTGGGGAGATATTCAGCGGGGCTGGGCTCCAAGTCCCGCCGTTTGAAGGATGTCGCCCTCAGAACCCTGGCCTGTGCTTCCTTGAGGTGATCTTTGTAGGTGCTAGTAAAGTTAGTGTCTGGAGAGGCGGTGACGTTTTCTGCTGACTCTGGCTTCCAGGTCTCATTGCACTCCTCTGTTTCGGATGACCCTACTAATGTAGCAGTGCTTCTACTTTTCTGCAGCTTCGCTCTTCTCATTTGGATCTCATTTCTCAGGGTTGTTGCAAAACGATCGCTCCTTCGCGCCTGTTTAGACAAGTGAGCGTCAAATGGGGCCTGTCGCTCTGTTACTGCTTCTGGGCTGTTGTCAGACTGCTTTTTCCCTTCCTGAGCTAAAGAGTGCAACATTGGGGTCTTCTGAGGAGAAATCTTGCTGCTCTCATCTTTCCCCCACCTAAAATCTTTCTGAGCAGATCTGTTTTCTGTGGTAAGGACACAGCCCTTTACATACTCCTGTTGACTGTACCTAGTTTCACTTTCCTCGGAGCTGCTCTCAAAGTTTTTCTTTTGTCCAGACTTTTCAGTATGATTGGTTTTTTTAGCTTCTTCTACTACAGCACACCTAGCATCCCCCTCTCTGTCCACTGGGTAATGACTACTGTTCTCACACCCTTTCAGTGAAGATTCAACAGATTGCTGAGGTAGATAGTATTTTGGTTTTTGGACCATTGTGACAACTGCAGGATTTTCGTGAGGTCCAAGCAATGCATCAGTCCCCACTGCAGATTTCCAGCTGTCATCCTTGAGTTGTAGTGGCTTTGAGCTTCCCTGAGCAGGCTGTTTTGCTGTCACGCAATAATAGCGACTCTGTCCAGTGTTGTCCACCTTCTGTTCAGCAGCACTGTTCGAAGAAGAGGAAGTGTTGAGCAGACTGGCTTGGTTTGGACTGTAGCCATGAAAATGATTTGTAGGTAACTCCTGAATGCCACTATAGGACAGATAATGTTGCTGATCTTTAGGCGCAGCTAAGAGTCTTGCATTGTGAAAAAAAGTGCTTTCATCGCTGTACTGGTGCTGGTGGTGGTAACTGTAAGCAGGCTGTGCAAACCGAACATCAGTGCTGGACAAGGACAGCTGCAGTTTGTTCACAGTCCCTGCATTACTGTTGTACCTTTCACCAGTGGAAGAAAAAGTGTGTTCTGAACTGAGATCAGATTTATAATTTGAGCTGCTGACCCTCCTGTCACATGCTCTGGAGGGCCGCCGCTGCTGCTCCACAGTTTCCAAGTTCCAGTCACTCCTGGGCTGAGACCGGTTCAGGGCTGTAAAGTGCTGCGTGCTGGTACCCTCTGAGTACACAGGGCCATGGGCTTTCTCATGGCCTTTGGTAGCAGCAAAGCTGTCACTACGAAGAGGTGGAGGTGGCGGGGGAGGAGATGAAGACTTCTTCTTATCAGGAACATACCAGACAGGTCCAAAACTGGATCTTCCAGGGCTAGTGAGCTTGCCATCGGGGTGTTCCTCTATTCTAGGACTTTTGTTGTTCTCGTATTGGATGGGAGCTGGCAAATACGCAGGTTTGTCCTCTATTCCACTGTTGTCATTCAAGAACTGGCCAGACTTGTTTCCATGCTTAGCAGTCTCCCAGTGGCCTACTTTGTATAGCATGTTCTCTGTTGAAGAAGTGTCTGCGGTGGATAGAGTGTGGTCAGGGGTGCTAGAACTCGTAGAGAAAGACCCATAGGCTGAATCCCGCTTGCTTTGGCTCCCTAGATGATCAATGCTACTATTAGACCTTGCAGAAGAAAGTCTTCCGTACTGGGCTACTTGTGGAGTGTGGTCCCAGCTGTCCATACTTCCCAAAGAGCTGAACTGGTCAGAAGTGCGATGTAGACTTGACTGATCCCATGAGTTTGACAGGTCATGAGAAGAACAACTATGGTAGGAAACAAACAAAAAGCATCAGCATAAATATACCAGTCAAAAAATGCTACAACATAATTACAAATCTAGAGCTACCAATTTCACTAACATTGGTTAAGGTCCATCTGCATTGCAGTTACTCAAGACAAACAATCTAATAAAATTGGAAGTTTGAACACAAAGTCAGGGCTTTATCTTTATACTCTGCCACTGATTCAAAGCTTGAAACCTTAATAACTAACTCAACTTCCCTTTGTAAGTTTACCAGTAAGTAATACACATTTATTTCCTTGAAGGCTCCCCTCTCCCTCCACAAATTGTTGATATTGCTGACTTTACTTTTAGACAAATTTAGTTTGAGCTCCATTGGCTCCCTCTTTCCCAAGACAAACACCAGCTTATTTTTCAGCTTATTTTCCAGGCACCCCGATTCTTCCAGCTATTAAACTCACGTACTTCCCTGTTCATCTTTTGTAATCTCACTCTAAAACTTCTTCAGCCCATGAAGTTATTCCCTTGTCCTGCTTATCCAAATCTGCCCATTCATTTAGTATTTTCGTTTCTAAATGGAGGTTCACTAAAAGCATTTGCCTCAAATGCCACTATTTTAGTCCTGGGCCTCCACATGCACCTTGCCAACCAGTGGTTTCAAACCACGCTCAGGTTGACACCCTTACAACAATGTCATTCAATTCCACCCAGTTTCACAACACTGACAGGAAAACATCAGGAGGAGATGCCAGAGCAACGTAAGCTCTGCATGGCCAAAACTAAACTTCTGACCTTCCTTCAAAAATCCTTACCACCA
>NW_008825619.1:4025668-4037507 GCF_000699105.1 Pygoscelis adeliae | reverse complement strand
TCCTCTACAGAAACGTCATCTTTGACATCGTACTTTCTCTGGATCATTTGCCTAGGACACTATTTCAAAATCTTGCTGCTGCTGTTGTTTTCCTACCCAATCAGTTTTGTTCTGTTTTCTTTCTTTTCTTTTATGTCTTTCACAGCACCCACCTCCTGTCAATTCAACACACTGATGCTGAGACGATAGTCTTTCCAATTATTCTCATCATATCTCCCTGTTTGAACTTCACTGGCAGCCCCTCCTGCTTTTATATACCAAATTCAAATTCTTGCCCTTGCATGCAAAGCCCCTTGGTAGAGATCCCAGAATTATTCCAATTCCCTGTAGCTATAATTATATGAAGCATCTATCAAATCTTGTGCAGTAAAGAAACCTGTGAAAGCTAGCAATGAAGTTAGATTAGTCCACATAAAAAAATACAAAGAGTGATATAGATCTTTTTTTCTGTCAAAAATATTGCGAAGTTCAACTAAACAGTTCTTTGGAATTCAGTATTAACATGAGAATGCTTTCCCTCCTGCCATTACTATAGCCTTTGTAACTTTTTTTATACAACGTGGTCAAAAGCAATTTATGTAAAATAAGAGAAGGTATACTTTGTGCTTATTTTCTAAAAGCATTTTATTAACAGGATACACTAGCATTGGCCTCATCTTGTAGGTTTTTTGTTCTTTCATTCTTTTATTTTCAGCATTTTAAAACACCTTGCTGAATATTTAAAAAGGTCTTAATTGCCTTCTTAGGCAGATACTGTGGTTCATGTAAAAAGTGCTTTGGTCATTATTAGGATCTCCTTTGTTAATGAAAAATGTAAGCCAGATATTGCTACGAATTGCTGATATTTTTCCCCCTCTTCAGCACTAAGGAGCTACTTGGCATCGATTAAAATAAAGATGACACTTGTGCAGGAAGGCCTCAATTTACAAGTCTCACGTAGATCTGCCGGTATCAAATGTGAAGCAGAGATCATCAGCACAAGAGGTCAAAGCCCTGCTAGAAAATGCCTAATGGAAACCCAGCAGATGCAGCAAAAGCTTCAAAGAAAGGACAGGAAAGTTTGTGATGGTGTGTTACTGCAAAGCATGGCCTCCTGTGGTCCTTAACTGCAGGGCAATCCTCCCACAAACCCTGACATGGAAGAGAATCCAAAAGCCATTTCTCTGCCCGAGCCCGGCATCCCAGGATATCCTTCTCTCAATAGATTTTTTAGAGTGGATTCACAAAAGCACCTAACACTGCTGGTCGAAGTCTGGCAGGTAAAGTCCAGGAATAATCTACAAACACCATCTTTGGCCACTTCGGCCAATAAGCACTGCCCTCCCAACCCTGGGGTATGAGTTTCTGCTTCTGGGCCCTCCCAGAAATGACATCACCTCAGCAAATCAGACCACATTCAGACCGCATGGGATTACAGACCAGATGTATCTGACCCTAATTGCCCAAAACTCAGTTTAAGCAGGCTTCTCAAAGCACGCTTGCCTCACACCCACACCTGTGAGGCCAGAACGAAGTACAAGAGGATGTTGGTTTCAACTGCACACCCAGGGGCACACAAAAAAAAAAGATTATAAGGTTCTCTATTATAATATATCCTACTGGAAGAAAATGCAGGGTCTAAACTTAAGATAGTTCATATCCACACCTCCCAGAAAAGTGCACTCAGCCTTAGTCTAGGGTGGGCTAGGAAAAAAGTCTGCATCCATGTCGTTAAGGCATGACTTCTATGAAAAAGTCAGCAGAAGACTCACAGAGGGAAATTAAGGCACGAAAAGCTTACAAAGTCTAACTCTTTAGCCTTGCGTGAGAAGCGCCTAGACCTAGCCTAGTGCTCCCAAGATAGCTTACAGTTTTTGAATGAAAGTCACATGATAAAAAATACTCATATATTGGCGGATATGGAAAGCTCAGCTCCAGAACTACCCTCTCTCCTATCTACACCGGTACAGTCTCTTCTGGTCGGTCTGTGTGTCTTCCTCTAGCTTCATGCACCTTCTCAAAGGTCCAAATTCAGTAGGCTGGCAAAAAACTCCCACCAAAACCAACAAAAAAAAAACCCCAAACCAAACCAAATCAAATTACCCATAGCTTAATCTAGCATCTACCTAGGTAGTAAGGACAATTTTCAGAGGGTTGTTTTGTCCAGCTGTGCCCCACCCCCCCAACACACAAAATCCAGGTATATCCTGCTTGGAAGAGAGCAAAAGCATCTCTCCTCCTGATCGAACTCTCCATGTTTTACAAGTGATTTAGTTTTCACACTCACAGAGAGAATGCAGGCAGGCACATTCAGAAGAGATTTTAGGCTGTGAATACCAATCTCAGATGCTTAGCTCACGGAAGGACAAGAAATTCCAGAAATAGAAAATTCTAGAAATATACCCTCCTGGGGCTACTTCTATTATCTCCTTGCATACTGCTGTTTTCAGCTACTGATTGCTGCGCGTCCCATTCAGCTTGGTGCTTGAATTAGAGTGCACGGTGCCTCTCAGTTTTCTGAATTGTACTTTGAAAGTGGGGAATCTCTGAAGCTGCTCACCTTCTCTTTTTGCAGACGAGCAAGCCCAAAGAACACCCCCTCTGCAACTGGGATCCTCAAAATACCCAAACCCTTGGGCTGGCACTCTGGGAATGCTGGGCCTCCAGCAGCCGCAGTCTGAAGTCAGCTCTGCCACTGAGACTGTCTTGGGCAACAGACACCAGGACTGGCAGATCTCCCAAATACATCACCTTTCAAGTGGGCAGCACAGGCAGCCAAGGGGTTCAGGATGGCCGTGCCCTGGGAACCCTGGTATTAGACTGTGCTAAAACCACTAAATCTTTCAGCAGCATCTGAGAAGGCAGAATTTGCCCTTTCTATTAATATTGATGTCTACCAGCAATTGCTGCTATTTCTGATATGTGGAGGGAGAGGATTTTGCTCTATTCCCCTCCCCCTTTTCCTTTACACCCACAATTTCCTGCCCAAAGCTCATTTCAAACTGGCCTTGAACCAAATTAATATTTTTCTTTTTTAAATATTGTGATTCACCCAGCTCCTATCAAATCACACTTTGAGACATGTGTCTTGTAATATTTTACTTTCACAAGGTGCAAGGACAACCATCAGGAAGAACAGGAAGCATATATTGATCTACAGCTCTGTCAGAAGACTCAGTAGACCGAAAGTAGAAATACTCGAGTTAGCATTGCAACCAGGAACTCTGTAAGTTTTTAGAAATTTCTGAATTTTATTTCTATGTTCAAGGACTTCTACTGTCTTCAAACCTATAAATCTAATTCAGCCCATCTACATGAAATTTAAATACAAACTCCCTAAATCAGTGTAAAACAGCAGCAATTACAATTGAGGATTTGAGAAATATAACGTACTAAAACTTCTGCTAATGAAGTATTACAAAATGCATTTTAAAAAACCTTTCTGTCTATTTATTTAAGGGCAGATAGCAAGTTATTTTAAAAACAGTAGGGAGCTTCTAAAGGAAACAAACAATGTAAAAATGATTGTAAAAATGACACAAAAAATAAAATAAAATCTTAAAGTATGAATGTTCTTCTGTTTTAACTACCATGATAAATGAACATCAAGAAGTAATGACGGAGAATGTACAGCAGTAAGTATAGAAAACACAAGCCTACTTTCCAAACTGGGACTGTGTACCAGACTAATTTTCTTTAATGCTCAGCATAACTATGGCCCAATGGGAATTGAGAAGAAAAAAAGCAACAAAAAGAAAAAACAAACAACAACAAACAAGCAACCCTTGTGAAAATGCTGAAGAATGTCACCTACGAGCAGGAAACAAACAAGAACCTGTAACCAGACACAAACAGGCATTACCTAAAAGTTTAAAGTTTCACAACTAAATCTGGACGGGTGCCAGCCTTTCTCCCCTAGTGCTGAATGCGACCTAACAAATGTTAAGGTGCTTTAAACAGAGACTGAAAATCATTGGTCTTATTACCTCTCTACACAACCAAGAGCACAGCTATAGGGAAGATGAGATGACAGAAAGACAGTTTAACTAATAGAACCAGTAATACCTTAAAGTCCAACAGGAAAACATTCTGTACTCTCCCTTTAGGAACAGGCTTTTTAATAGTCTGAAACAGTATTTCTCAATTTCTTCTCCCTTTACTATTTCACTTAAGTATGTTAATTTTGATGGTTTCTTTTCACTTATAAAGGTTTAGGATTTTACCAGTGGACACTGAAAGGAAACGCAGAGCAAGAAACATAACCTTTTGAGTGCCTTAAAGCTAGTTTCTTACCTTTCAGTCACACCCACATATCACATACTGTTTCTGAAATCCATATGTCAAACTTCCCATGCTCCCCCTTCAAGCACTGAAAGGACAGGCAGTACTAAAGACGTACAATACAATCATCCTGCATTCGTGGTTTTAAAAAACACTCAATGTCATGACCTACATTATTATTGTCTCGCTGTTGGAGCTTAATGCCTGTAACTTAAACAGAGACTCACCTTGCATGATAGCGCGAGTGCCAGGACGTGCAGGCATTGGAGGAGGAAAGGTGTGACGTGGCTGTCTCAGGCTGACTTTCCGTAAATTTGGTTGCGTGCCAGGAGTGAGGCCTGCAGGCTAGGTCATTCCTCCTGAAAACGAGAGAGGTAGAGTGTACTAGTTTAACGCAAACAGTTCAGTAAGGTGACATGCAGCAAAAAATACACCAGGGCAGTAGTCAAACGCTATACAGATAGGACAGAGGCATAATGACTTTAAATGACAGCAAATGAGACAACTTTCTACATGCATGCCGATTTTGAAAAGACAGCAGCATTAAAATGCTTGAGATGCAGCGAAACGTCAATACTCTCCAATTTTATTTATTTTGGGGGTGGGGTGGTTTTTAGGAGGGGTGGAGATAGGCAAACAAATTTTAAAGTACCTGACGTACCCAGAGCTTTAACAGTTAAAGCTAATACTGAGACTTATGACTCTTTTACAACATGTCAACAGTACAGTAGGGCTTTGGCAAGGTTTTACTGTAGGTATGTGCTTATGGGAGGAGGTGGGAAGAAAAGAGTTAATGACAGGAAGGAATAAAGCCATGTACATTGTTTCATACAAGTTAGTAAGAGTGATAGAACTAATAATTTTAACTCCAGCCAAGTTCTGCTTCAGCTCTTGAAATGTCTGGCACCCCAGGTATGCAGAGTTTTATTGTTTATTTTGTTTGGTTTTGTTTTTTAAAGAATACACCTCAAAAATAGTTCAGCAATTCAAAGTCCCCAAATATCTACTTGGATATCACCTCCAAACGCACACGCTCATGTAACTGAAGAGATCCCTTCTAAGAAGTACAGCAAGAAGTTGTTAGAGCTTTGTACCTTGCAAACCTTTCTGCAAAACTGCTCTACACTCCCTCTGCCCCTTCCTTCCATTCAGGAATTAGTAACAACAGCTTGTACTTCCTTCCAAGGACTTGCTGTTTGTAACACCTCTCGGCACTCACGAAATAAGTGCATTCTTTTTCCCAAATGTTAACTAAGCCTTCTGGGTGGAATTCAGCTATTTCTGTTTCAGTGAGCAGATGCTGAGCACAGGCCATTTGTCTAGACCCTCTCAGTCACCCGGGAACGAAGCAGGAACTTCTTGAAGGTAATTCATCCTGCCCTTCTCTTTGGCCAGTCTTGGGGGAAGCGTAATTTAAAATTTAGACAAGGTATAAGGTGAGACAAATCCCATCCTTCCAAGCCACAGTCTGAAATAAAGATTTACAGGACCTTAGCTCTTCAGGGTTTTTTTTTAATGCACTTAACTGCAAGGTTAAGTAATTTGTCTAAGTTACAAAGTAATTTGCTAAGCTGAGAAAGTGTTCCCTATTTTCAACTTGAACTCTAAAGGCAGTTCTAGATTTTTTTACTCATTCCCCCTTTTTATAAATTTGGGTTATCAGACAGCCACTGGATTTAGAGAACAAAACTAAAGCTCAGTATAAACCCAGTATCTTCAAAACAGGTCAAATTTGAGTACACAGCTTTTTGCAGTACATTCAGGAAGACCTGATGAATTCAATGATGAATTGCCTTTCCAAACTCGGCATGCAGGACTACAAAAGGAGAATAATAATTATACAGGGAAGCTGTAATTTCACTAAGAAGTATAGCATCATTACTGTCACTAAAAAAAGAAGTAATTGTTTCCATAAACAAAAGCCTACTCTTCCCAGCATGACAAAAGAGGAAACAGTTAAGCGGAGCATCACTATGTTGTTCTTTCTTGGCAGAATATGAAATTCAGAGTCAGTGGAGGAGCCCAAATACTCTCAGTACAAACAAGTGGAGAAGATTCTGCTCGGCCACCCGATGCTGGGCTCCAGACGGTCCTTGTGTACTCCAAGGGCCCAAACCTGTGTTCAGGCATGGAAAAAAAATCATTCCAGTGTTCAGCTGCACAAAACATTGAAGGTTTTTTTTTCCCCCACAGCTCACCTCTAATGGTATTGATACCAGCTCAGCAAACCACAAACACCTATTTAGGCAAATTCAATAGATTCAAATTCCTAGGCATCAACTCAGCAAAAAGGTTTATCTATTATGAGACAATTACTTTTCTAGGATGCACCACTAAGGAAACACAAGACTAGACATCTAGCACAATACAAGCAAAGTTTGGAGCGTGAGGAAATAAAGGTTGGGAAGGAGGATTTCTGTGACGGTTTGCTATGAGTTTGGCAAATGGTAGAGGTATTCAATCACTGGGAAGGAACAGAAGGGATGCACTTGTAAAGTCAGTACTGTACCTCATGGAACTTCTCAAGATCTTCATAAGATAGTTTCTTGCCACATGAACATCATTTTCAGATGGCATTTTCTGTGCTACAATATCCACCACCACTTTCATCTTCCTGAGCAGCCAAGCAAGGAGAGGAACAGACTGGACTGAGTTGTGATGTGAGGCAAGTCAAGTGGATAAGAACTTACAAGTTCCATTTCATTTTTTGTATTCGTGGACACACGGAGATTTCCGAGAGGTTCTTTTTTTTTAGACATCATAGTCTAAACAGCCTAAAAATACTGGTGGGATACCTGGAGGGTGGAATCACTTAGACAACTGCTTTCGTTGAAGTCCACAACATGACTAAACATTAAGTTACTGTGCATAGCCAACAATGCTTTCCGCTGGATTCTCACCGTTTACTTACATTTACTATTTCCTGCACTTCAAGAAACAAATTTTTCTAACTGTAAATGGAGCACAACATGGCTATTAATTCCAAAACTCAGCACAAACGGGTAGAAGGACTGGAAAGAAAAGATTAAAAAGACTCAAAACAGGACTATTTTGCAGGCAACTAAAGATGCTGGAAGCTGAGCATTTACATTCTAATGTAATACCTCTGTATTAATTCTGAGTGACAGAATGAGTTCATCTGAACCTACAACCCAGAAAACCTCTAGCATTAATGGAAGCATTAATAAAAGCATTTCACTGAGAGTGTCTTTCTACCAGTGCTTTCACAAAAGCTGCTGGAAGGAAAATGCTGATAAGCTTTGAAGATATGACACAAAGGAAAAAAAACAATTTCTATGGACTATAAGCAATCTGTTAGATAGTGGTCTCAATAACATGTGTGTGCAAATACTTTAGCAATAAAACAACCTTTCCAATGCAGTTTTTCAGAATAAATCTGTCCTTTTATAGTTACTGCTTGGAAGTCATTAAAAAAGACATTCTGAATTTCACAGGCTGTAGAGATTAGAGATACTGGCTTAGATTGCTGCAGCAATACCGAGGAGGTTGACTGGATATGAGGGGGGGAGGAGAGAAAATGTACTTCCTTGAGCAAGAGAGAAAAATAATTAGACTGGACAAGCAGATTTATCTGTAAACAAGAACAAAAGTCAGAAAAGTATCTTTAAAATGAAAAGTAGACAGGAAATTGAATAAAGCAACTGAACTACCTCAACATACAACAAAAATATCAATGAATATGAGCCATTTCCTCTGTTTTCAGACACATTCTGAATTCCTGTAGGTACCGTTCAGATAAAAGGCCAGCAGATACAGAGGCAGGTATTCCGCCCCCCAACAGAATTTATGTTTTATTCCCATCTACCAAAGAGCACCCTTGTTGTAACCCTACCATACAGGCTTTTGCATTTGGAGTCCCAAAGCAAAAGGAGGACAGGCAGTCCCAGGGACTTGCATCCAGGTGGAAAGCAATCACTAGGATTTATTTGCCTGTTGATGTTTCGTTCCAGCCCTCTGCTGAATCAAAAAAGACGGAAGGCCCGACTCCTGGCTCACATGTAAGCGTAAGGCTGCAAATCTTTCACTGCAAGTAGCGGCAACTACACACGACAGAGGCTGTACAGTATTTCTGAAATAGAAAACTGGCTGTCATTCATCTCGTTACTGGCCCCTTCTCTTTAGCTCAAAGGAGTGTTTTTAATACCAGCAGCGCTGACATACCCACAACACAAAGACATTCTGACCCATCTCAAGAACAAGGTAATGAACAGTTCCTACAGGGATTTTTCAGGTAAAACTTTGGAAATGTGAAAATGAACGAAGCGTTATACTGATGGGGCATTTTAACCAGGACTGCCCAGCCACTTCCCTTTTTAAAGGCTATCTTCTGTTATTTCATGTCCTTACGTTGCCTGGAATTTACCGATCCATATGATTACTTTTCATGTTAAATCTAAATAATTCTTCAAAATGGCTGAGCTCGTCTGGAGGGGAAAAAAAAAAGAAACTCCTTTCCGGTTCACAAAAAGCCCCCCCCCCCCCCCCCCCCCGCCGGGTTACGCTAATAACGGCAGCACAAAGCTGCCATACGGAGGTTTTTAAACCTCCACGCAAACACGGAGCAGCGCGTTGCCTGCGACTACCGGGAAGGATTCGGGGCGCGGGCAGGACCTGCCAGCAAACCCTGCAGGCACCGCCGCCCCCCCGCGCCCCCGCCCGGCCAGGCTCACCACGATGAAGGCAGCTACTCTGAAAACCAAGTAGAACTCAACTTCAGCTTTCCTATTTGTTTTTTTATTATTATTACTCATGATAAGTAACCATTGCGCAGGACATTAAAGTGGTACACTGCTCTCCTCTGACCCTGAAACACATTGCACCACAGTATTTGTTCTCTGGCGGCTGCAGGTCTCAGGCCGCAGAACTCACAGCACCGCTTCCAATCAGTAGTAATTGTTTATAGCCAGGGTTCCCCCTACGGCACATCTAACCAGAAGAGGGCATTTGATGCCAGTCCTTGCGAACACAATGCTTCCTAGTGTTCATCTGTATCAGCTGCACCAGGAAATAAAACCTGGGTTCAGACAAGAATTCCCAATTTTTCTAATTTAAAAGGAAGGACGAGTCAGTGGCCTCAGTCAGAACTGAGCTGTATCTACAAAGAACTGTTACACACCGTCAGCACTAATTCTCTGAGTTAAAAGTGTTTTAGTGATTAAAGATTCTTTAAAAAAAGTGTATTCAGTTTTCAGTCACTTTAGTTTCTACAGAACATTTTTGTTCGCAAAGCTGCAGACCACTGTTTCACAGTATAGTCCCCGTGTTTCAAAGTACAACTTCCCTGCAAGCCCCAGAATTTGGGAACCAGTCAATGCAGTTAAATTGAACAGCAGCTATCAAAATAAAACTCTTCTCCCTCCATTCACCAAGCTGCGACTCAGACTTTTCAGCAGCGAAGCAAAGCCTCTCTCCAGCGCTTTGTTTTTAATATCGCCCATGTTCACATTTTGACAGTTGCAGCAGGAGGTCCAAACTGCCTATTTTAAACCAGGAATTTGTCCCGATTCCAGTGTAAGGTAAATGGCTGCAAGACTGCCCTGCCTGCACGCCAAGGATGCAATGCTAAGGAAATGCAGACAGGCTGCAGCACTGAGATAAAATGGAAACCTACACGTCCTTAAAGGTCAAATGCACAATCCATTGGCATTCTCAAACAAGAAGCACGCTCGGACACTGCACGTACTGAATGGTACGCCTCACAAGGTGCCCTTGGATTGTTCCAAAGCCAAATAAACCAAATCATGCTGCAGTTGTTTGTCCTATGGAAAAAAAATCCTCTCATACATCATTAAGACGGTTAGTTACGAACAGCGTTGGCCCGCGCCACCCAGACGAGTAACTACGAGAAGCTCAGTCTTTGGGATCTCCTCAGCAAGCCGCTCATCCATCGTTTTTTATTCCATGTAGAGAAATTTCAAGAATTTGTAGTGACAGCACATGTGCCCTTGCTTGTCCCCTCATAAATCCCGCATGACTTCATAGTTCCCAGCTTTCTCACCTCACCTCCTTTAAAATAACATGTGTACACTGGGCCAGACATGCCAACACTTTAACAAATTTTACAAATCTGTATATGCTGGGGGGAAAAAAAAAGTCCTTCCAAGCCATGTTTTTTTTTTTTCTTTTTTTTTTTTCAGTTCACCAATCTTGTGCTCAATGGATTAAAATATACTAGAATAGCAACATACAATGCAATTAAATGGGTATGAAAAAAGCCACTGTAAATAAACTACCAAATCACTCACTCAATTTATGAAAAACATTATTCAGATATTTTCAGTCTTCTGAATCCTTGGGGGGAAGAAAAAGGAGGGTGAAAACCACCATGAAGTTGCAGTTACCCACAGGGGGCTCAAATAATAGGACGAAATAACAATGTCATCAGTTTTCCTTCCAAAAATAGTTCCAATGTATTTTTCCCTTCAGATTGTGATGACCTCATGTGTCCACCTGCCTAACCTGGGAGCTCACAACTAGAACAGGATGATTTTTTTTTTCCTAAAAAGAAAAAAAGATAAAATTGCTATCTGAAAGAATCAACTCTTTTTTGTGAATGAGCACTTATTTGGTCAAAATACCTCCTTTCTTTCTTCTTACCCTCCCTTCAAACAGACAAACAACATTCCTTTCTGTAGAGTACTGAAGGAGTCGTTGCCCTCGGCAGACAAAGACATTAGGTGTTTTCTCTCTCAGCCAACTATATTCATAGAATTCAAATTACTTCCCGTTACTTTAGTCACCACTGGCAGATCTATCTGCCAGGGTACTATAGGAATGAAGTACCTAAAATCTGGCAAAAGACTAAGGTCCAGCAGCAAAGCTATATAAGGAATGTGAACAGCTTCTTGTGTCATTCTCAATAATTCAATACAACCATGAGTTATCCTAATCTAGGCTCAAACCGTTGTTATCAATTCCATAAAGAAGCTTTAGGTTAAGTGCAATACAATGCCCTCCTCCTTTCCCCTTGCCATTTTCAGTGTTGTCCTGCCTCCCGACATACCTCTCTGTATCTCTGGATGTAACGGAAAACCAAGCAATGGGTAAAAGTGATTTTAAAAGGACAAAGCATCCAAAACTTGAGGTTGAACATCTTTCCTGAACACAGTTACTCTCCCACTTTATTTCTTCTTCATTTTCTTTGAAAATGGAGAAAGGAAGGGGTGGTGGTATGCATGTGCGAAAGAATATGAGAAAGAAGAAAAATGCAGAAAGTCCCCTGAAAATTTTCATGCAACAATCCTATATTAAAGGATCCCCCCCCCCAAATTAAAAAACTCCCACAATATATTTTGAAGTAAACCTTCACTGTCTGTCATTCATAACCAATACAGATGATTCAAAAAAGTTTTTCATATATATATACACACACACAGATGCGCACACACACACATCTATACGTACATGCAAAGTCACTTTTTAGGCTTTTCAAAACTCAAAATATGCCCACAACATCTCTGTCCAGGTTGATGGTTTTGCACTTCAACCACCGGTTTTTGGTCTTCCCAACATACCAAAGTCCTGCTAAAACCCGACCCACAGCTCACTTCTGAATTTG
>NW_008825619.1:4019253-4025631 GCF_000699105.1 Pygoscelis adeliae | reverse complement strand
TAAGGGTGTCCTACTGCCTTTCACTCAGATTCAGCCTTGGATGCCCCAACTTCTGGCTGTCCTGAGCTTAGACAGCAGCAATTTAAATGCTTTTTCTAAAGTACACTCTATGCCAGCATTCACACCATCTATCCAGGAGAGCCTTAAATTTCCTTTCAAAGAGGGACAGTAAATTCAGGCTTAGTTTGGGTGAGCCACACAGTGACTGCATAAACCCCTCTCAAAAGCCAACAGAGGGCCTTCCTAGCTGAGACAGAAACATCAGGACTTGAAATTTTAAGTTAACTGCGTGGAGACATCACACCCTCACTTTTATAGAGATTAAACTTAAAACGTGTAAAATGCCTGTTCATGCTGAGCAATAAACCTGAAAAACGACTGGTAAATATCATCACGGTAAGTATTTTAAGGCAATGCCTTTTACATCTGCAGATCTATAGCGAGCTTTATGAAAACAACACACACCACCTCCTCTCTTTCACACTTACTCCCTGAATAAAAGAAATGCCTGACTGGAACATTATTTGGGATGAAACTTTGTTGAAGTTTATGATGTTAGGTATCTGCTGAAGATGAAATGGAAATGCTTTCACATCATAATTGATCAAATGCTGCTTGTATGAGATTTAAAAAACTAGTATGCCAGCTCAATAGCCTAGGAAAGTGAATTTAAAGGTAAAGCTCTTAATATCAGAAATTGTCAACAGCAACATTACTGTTAGCTTGCCAGCTGTGCACTGTTTTCCAAAATAAACACAGGAGGGCTGACATACACAAATTCAAATTACTACTGGCAACACTCAAGCCGTACCAGAGTTGTCTTGTTTCAAGACTGCTTCTCTCCGTTAACAGCAGCACGCACCCCATCTGTTGTCAGAACCACCTCTCCTTGCGTATTAGCATCTATTCTTTTGGGAAAATCCCCTGTGACATACTTCACTGGAATGGGATGAACCAATGATGAAAACTAATCAGCCTGGTATATGAAAAAACTCTTCTCTGACCTCAGACAGCTGAGTCCCACTGCCTGCATTCCCTTGTCCAGTGACAGCTGGATTAGCCACAGGCGAAAAAACCCAGACATCCAAGACTGTGCACGTAACATGCACAGACACACAAACTGCAGAAGATGAGCAGTTGAGAAAGAGAACAGTTGGTAGTCTCAAGCAACACTGAAACCCATGTATAGAAATTAAAAATAAAGAATAAAATTTTCATGCCAAAAAAGTCATTAGCAGCCTTGTCATCCTAAGACAAATCTACGACTGCCCTAGCATACTCAACTCTTTTCAAAGTTTAAATGATTTTGATGAGCAGAAAAAACTAAATGAAAGTTGGGCTCCTAATCAACTTTGTGAATCCCTCTAACTTACCAAATAGTAAACTATTATCCTTTCTGGTTAAAATGTATTGAAAACACATTATAGTTGAAGAAAATTGTGTCTTAATGAAGGAAAGCTGTTAACAACTGAATAAGCATGAAGCAATGAACAGGCCCGGTCTAACAGCAGTTCATCCAATTCCTAATCCCTAGCAACTACAGAAGCTCCTTGCGACAAGTTTTCGTATGCTCACCTTCCGCGCTGGCAGCTCTTCGCTCAGCTCAGCCATCTCCCTGGATGGAGTCACCAGTGCGATTCCCCCTGGAGCGCCGTCACTGCCTCCGTCTTTGCACCCTTTCCTCTCTCCAGCCCCTGTCCCATACTTGTTTGGGGTTGGCTGTTCCTACCTTCCCCTCTCCAAGAACACGGCAAGCTCACACACCCTTTGTGGGCCCATTCCTACACAGTCTTCTCCCACCTGTGTCTTTACGTTGGGAGCCACACTGGCTTTTCTGTGGCTCTACTGCAGTGTCAGAAGGAAAGTTGCAATGATAGAAGATGGTGCTGGAGTCACTTAATAATCAAGTTAGAACACGTAGGAAAACACTGAATATGTATTAAATCCAGCGTATCAGGCTGGCTAATTATACCAGATTTAAGAGCTCTATCAACGGCTGGTAAGAATTATTTAATGGTTTATTGTTGTGGTTTAACCTCAGTCGGCAAGGTTTCTAGGTTCCTAGGAAGGAAATTAATTCTGTCCCTGCCGAAACCAGGACATTTATATAAACTGCCTTCAAAATCTATTTAGTTTAGGGACAATTTGCAGGCCTGAATTCAAATTAGGCTTCAGAGCTGAACCTTCCAAAACCTACAAAACTTCAACATATCTACATGCAAACCCCCCACATTATCTACGAGCTAAGAATAATCAACACAGTATGCCTAAAAGAAAAAACCACCCAATGCATGTATTGACTGACCTTTAACATGAATGAAGAAAACACAGGAAGACAGGGATCTGCCTTGTGTTCCATCAGAATCCACAGGACATTTCAGAAGTACATAGACAAGATCACCAAACAAAATACTCTTCTCAAAGAGAGATCTCTGATTCTCTCAGCTCCCTCTGCTCCAGTCCACCCAACCCCAGTTTACTCCTGACATACCCTACACTGGCAATTGAGCTTTCTCCAGCCTGTAGACCTCAAAAGCAGCATCTCGAGCTCTGTAAAAATCTTACTCTCAACACCTCTGGATTCACAATACCATAACTATAAATTTCCATGCATAAAAATTAAACCCAGTACCTGTCCTTCCTTAAGGTGGGAATTATTTATCCAACTTCTGAAACGCAGATGCTAGAGGATACAGCACTACCAACCCTTAATAACGAACCACCTTATTCCTTAATCTAAAACCGGTGCAAACCGGCCACAAACAGCTTCTGTTTTCTTCAGGGAATGACTACCAGCCCCCCTTGTCCAGTCTGAAGCTGTAATATCGAGATCACCACCACACTAAAAAGGAGGTATAGACATCCTGACATTACAAGACCAACAGTGCTCTACCAGGCACAACGCAGTTTCCCGTTTCTTGAACTTCTGCATCAGCATTCTAACTCAATCTTCCCAACTATTTCTATGTCAGAGCAACAGTCAAATTCTGGCTTTCCCACAGCTATTCTGAAACCTTTTCAAGTGCCATATCACATTTTTTCTTCCCCAAATATAGCAGCAGAAATAACTTGGGTTCAGCAAAATCTAAGAGAAGGAATACTGAAAATAATACCAGCCAACAGGACCAGTAAGGGAATTCATAGAGAATGACAAACTTGTGGCCCAATTTAGACTTCCCTACCCAAAAGACTTTTTGAAACCTCTGCTGAAGCCATGCTGGTAGTGGTGAAACACAGAGGATAATGCAACCTCAATACATTATGTGGTAAAATTGTTCACAAAAAGGAATGGTATTTAATGAAATAAATAGAGAACAATACATTACCAATGATATAGCCCTTTTTAGCCAGAAAAAACACTGGAATAAAAAGTAGAACCAACTGAACAGGCCCACATGAAGTCTTTTTGCTCATCTATTTAAGAGCTTGCATTTGTTAAGTATTCAAATATTGCTTCTCGGCCTATTCTCACAACACTTGGGATTCTCAAGTAATCTTCCAAATAAATACTGGTAACGTCATACAGCATCCAGGACCCATTTATTCAGCTTAGCCATAACTGAGACAGATCAGTGCAATACTGTAGAAAAAATTTACAATATTTTCCACATTAATAAAGAACTGAATAAGCTTTTTATACAGAAACTTTCCCTCGAGGCATCTTGGTCTCAGAAGGACAACAGAGATCTGAAAGGAAAAACTGCTGCATAAAAAAAAAGGGGGCGGGGAAGAAAACCTTCTTCTGGAAGAGCCCCTTCTGGACTACACATACAAGTTTATGTGAAAACTTATAGTGCTCCAACTGAATGTGACATTTGGAGATAGCTATGCAACCACAAATCACACTGTGATATATGGCACTGTTTTTAAAAAATGATTTTTATTGTCATAATAACTATTTTCAGATTAAAACAGACAGAGCTTTGACACATTACAGAGCTCGTAATTTGGGCATGAAATCTCAGCTGCCTTAATGTGTTGGAAGCCCGAGGCATAAGGTGGTTATAGTTGCACAATCATCTCTGAGGTAACCTCTCCCTCCTTACCTCCCAGGGGCAGCTCAAGTTTCAGGTGGAGAAGCTAATTGTTCAATTCCAAGTTATATGCCCTTCTTAATCTCCAACTGAGGACTGCAGCTCTAACAGCATTATAACAAGAAGCAGTACAATTGGAAACACGCATCCATCTACAATTTTTCCATTGGCAAGGGGCAGATATTTTCCTGCAACTTCTTGGAGCATGAGCTCCTCTCCTCCCATGCCTATATTAATCCGGGCCCAATTTCTTCAACATTGTGAGTAGAGACTCCTCATTGAAGTAGAGGAGATCTGTATGGGCAGGTATAACGTTGTCACCGCTGTCAACGAGAGCTCCTACCAGCCTGCAGAGCTGCAGATCTGTGCCTTACCCTGAGAAAGGCAAGGCCACCACCCTCCATCCCTAGAGCGGAGATGGGGGCTGCAGTGAACCAAGTGAGAGACGCTGGCCCCTCTGCTGGGGCTGGCTCTACGTCCTATTTCATCTCCTGCCATTTTATTCTGTCAGAAACAGAGCGGGACCCCAACTTCAACCCTCCCTGCTACTAGACAGTGCTGATCCTTATCACACAGTGGTTAAGCAAGACTAAGATCCAGCTGATGGCCACAGAAGCACGAACGGGTAAGAATGATCTTTCTTCCCCTGCATTGCCTCTCTTATGGATGAGTATCTGGGTCATCCAGAGACAGTGATGCTCTTCTTCCTATTGCAAAGGGATTAGCAGCTATGCCTGGAGAAGATGGGTCCCTCCCTGCACACAGTACTGTACCTACAGGATGCACAAACTTGTCCCTGTCTCCACCCCTGCCCAAACCTTCCTCCCTCCATCACACACACAGAAACAGAGGGGTGTGTCTGAAGCCTGAAAATAGAGGGCTTAATTTCTTCACTCCTTTCAATAACATGAGACCCTTCCAGAAATGCAGACACGAACTGAGTGTTCATGAAAAGGAAATGCAATGGACGCAAGGATATCAAACTGGCACTACCTCTGCCAGAGATTCACCCATGATAGCCACCTCACCCCCTGCCCCAGAGAAACAGCGGTGGACAAGGACAAGTCGCCGTCCTCTGTGCCACCCCTGCAGCTCAGCCCCTCAGGCAGCAGCTCCCAGAACTGCCAGCCTGAGCCGCTGGTCCAGGTGAAGAACCCACTCCAGTCCAGCCACTGAGTAAACACACTCAAGTCTTCAGTAAATTTATGCTGATCAAAAAAATAAACCCCTACTTAACCTATTCACTGCAACAATACTGTTTCCCTTGATTTGGATACCCTGGGAACACGTACAGGCTTTATTTTGAGCAGATGTATGGCAGCCTTAAAACACTTAAAACCACTGAGAGCTGGAAGTTTAAAAGTCACCAGACAACTCTGATTTCTGGGTTTCCCAGAGCAGAGCTGATTTTGTTTAGTGGATAACGTTCTTGCAGGCTTTGAGGCTTATTTTCCAGAAACTGAATGTGCCAAGATAGGCACCCAATTTAACATCATTAGACTTAAAAGCTGGGTTCAGTCACTTCACAGCAAAATAAAAGCTATTTTCCGAGCAAGATTGAAAACAGAATCACTTCACAGCAATTACACCACAAATCTTCACTAGACTATTCCTCTTCCAGCCCACCTCACACCACCGCTTCAGATCTCAATCTTTAGTCACCCTAATTATCACCAAGAATAAGTTTTACAAGAGAGTCAATCTGGCAAAAATAAAACTAAAAAACCGCAAGTTGAAACATGTGCTTGGATACAAAGAAATCAAATCGGAAACTACCTCAATGATTTTCCAAGGCCAGATCAGTTACAATGGATGACGAAATACAGGAAAAAAAGCTCTAGCTAATATTCATAAATATTTACTCCTGCTGCTACAGCTTGTGTGTTAAAAAGCCACAGCGGCTATCAGCATTTCTCTGAAGTGACTGAGTAGTTTAATAACTGAATTTATCCACGCACTCTTCCTGCATAAACGGAGGTATGGACCCTGATGCAAGGTATCTATGGACAATCTCACAATAAATAACGATACTATGTTCACATGCAAGTTGTGACTACATCACTATTTTTAAACCCAGAGCAGTGAATGTGGCTCTAACTTTGAATACTCAGCTGTTTGCATTATATGTACTAGATTTAGTCTTCCTGAGCTGGAAAACAAAATTGGGTTGTAACACTGGTGTTCGGGTGGTGTAGAGCTCCCTCAGGGAAGTTTAAACAGCCTCAAAGAATAGAAAAGATGTCTTTCATATATAAAAGATGATGACTGAAAGAGACACTGAATACTACATATGTGTTCCAGGTGATTAATGAAAGTCTAATATTTTATAGCTTTACTTGAAACT
>NW_008825619.1:4011434-4019217 GCF_000699105.1 Pygoscelis adeliae | reverse complement strand
ATGCTGTGCTATGTATTATTATGCTTTATTATAAACCAACAGTAACCCGCAGAAGTTGACCATAACTCTTCTGGGATCCTGCCCCACAAATACAATGGGCAGCTCCTATCCGAGCAGCTCCCACCGGAGGGAATCCTCACTAGATTAAGGATTTCTCTAATGGAGCTGGCTGCTCTGTCTGGTCACCACTAAGCAGATAGAGACAGAAACACATCCTGAGCCCACGCTGCTCTGGCACCCCACCTTCACAGCATATGTTCTTGAAAGCAGGAAGCAGCTACTGGACTGGCAGTGAGAAAAAAAATCCCACTCTGCCAAATTTATCATTTAAATGCCTCCCCCTTCCCAAAACTGCATAAGACAAGGGTATACAAAAGATTTTTTTTTTCCAGTTTTGATCACTACTTCATATACCTCTCCTTCCCAAAAAGAAATCCCACGATCCTTCTTTAGATTTACAGGAAGGAACAAACAATTTCGGTCTCACACGTTTATCAGCATACTCGTTTCCTCTTGCGCTGTTCTGTAAAAATCCCCTTGCATCCTTGTGTAACCTCTGTGCGTGTTGGCAAACTGCTCACAGCCTGGGAAACTTTTTCCATTCAGTTTTCTTTTCACACCAATAAAAGCTCATGACTGAAAAACTTGACACTTTAAGTTTCACTAACAGACTAACGCTGCTACTCCATTTGCTCTGACGGTACACACTGGTATGAAGAGACCTGTCCAAGAAAACTAGTTGCAGACCTCTTAGAAAGTAGCAACTGCAAACCACCCCAGTGCACGGCCTCGCTGGGAGATGAGTGGTTTTGCTCAGCAACACAAAGCATGCTGAAGCCAGGTCTGCATGAGAAACAGGAGACAAATTGGTAAGTAAACCACAAAATACTCTTCTCAGAGTCACCTCCCCTCTTCAACACTTTCTGACTCCACCTTCAACAATCCTATTATGAAATTTTAATCAGAGGCATTCAAGACAACCCTGCATGGCTTTCCCCCCCACCCCCCTCCACGGACAAGTTAATAAGATACAAAAAAGCCAAGAGAAAGGCAGCCTGAGCACTGCTTATCCCAGCAATGGGCCGTAGGGGCGAGGAGCTGCTGGAGCGGATCGGGTGCCGGTGCCCTGCCTCCTGGCCAGCCTGGCAGGAGCCTCTCCCTTCCCGGCACAGCCCCAGGTACCCACCCAGGCACCGTGCCGGGCAGCACCTCCTCCCCAGACCCCTTCCTCAGGGACCAGGCATGGCTCCCAGCCAGCGGGCAAGCCTCCACGTCGGGGAGCGGGACTGGGCTGGGGGAGAAGCAATGGGGCCCCAGCTGTGGGCCAGGGCAGCACGCGTGGGGTGCGGGCGGCACCCACCTGGGCTCTGTCCCCGGCGAAAGCGGGCGATGCTGGCAGAGCAGAGCATGGGACCCCGCAGCCCTCAGCGACCGACCGTCCTCCTCCTGCGCTAATCCGCGCCGCTGTGCCAGCTTAGGGGATATAATTAGACTCACAAAGGAGCCTTGTTACCGCTGGCTGTAGCAGTTTTGATTAGTCATGCCAGCGACTCCACCGCCCGACTCCGGTGAACACCGCCTGCGGAGCTCGGTGGGGAAAAGCTGAGCAAAGCCTAAAAAATTAAACCAGAGGACTGTGCCTGGAGGAGGAGGAGGGAGGGGGGATTTTTGTTTTTAATTTGAAGTAGTGTTTGACATGGCACGTGGAAAATACACTGAGATTATGCTGCTGAAACTGGATTTTTTCAGCTGTTCCATCCTTTCCTTTTGCAATCTTCTAAGCAAATACGTGGGTGAACAGTCCAGTCTGGGGCACTACATTGTAAAGAAGTTAATGTCACCTATGAGATACAAATCTGCTCAAGGAGCAAAGCTAAAAGAAAATCTCCAGAACAACCTGGGCCTCTTAAGATGTGATGGGCTGTCAATAGTGTTTGAAGGTTACAGACGTTTTTCCTATACATTAAAACCAATCAGCCAGTCTTCTCAGGTAGCAGCACTTCCCCCAAAAGAGCGGCAGCCTGTGATATCCTAGAAATAACTAACCTCGGTACTCAGACAGGCATTGGAAATCATCGCCTATGGAGAAAAGTGGCAGGTACGTCCTTCCATCCCCCAGGGAGACTGATGTTACAAATTCTGGGGAGTTCTTTCAAAGGACAACTTATTTTAATAATCTTTTGAAAAAATAAGCTTTATTCCATAGTCACACCATTAATCTCCTGCTGCTGACTAGATTTGCACATGTAAGCTTGCTACGGTTGCTGACCATCATCATACCTGAGGATGTAAAGGACACAGTAACAGGCTGCATAGAGTTTATTTGGGGGAAAATGAAAAAGATTAGTTCTGCTGTATTGTTAAGGATCAGCCCAGGAGAATGAGAAGGAGAAACTTTCTTCCTATATACTGGCATACGTGCCGAGACCAGGTTTTCCTTCGGTTCACTGACCCATCACTCTAAACACACAACAACTACACATTTTTACTGGTTCTGTGCTATAACACAGCAGACTTGTTGCCACGAGAAGCTGACTGCACCGCAGTGTCCTTACCAACTGACTGACCCACAACCTGTGTATGAAAAATTAACAGCTTTTCACAGGTCAAAGGAGGATGCGCTTAGAGTCGTAAAGGAAGTGCTGGAAGTACCGTGGATTTGCAGAAATCCTCAAACTTCAGGAGGGAGGACGAGGTTGACAAAAGGGCAAGAAGCGGTCTTATTTTATGCAGGCATATTTGGATTTTAATAAGAAATCTAGTTAGACAGCATATGGCAGAATTACACAATTACAAAGAAGTCCAATAGCTCCACTGTGTGAACTTGCTGGAAGTTAGATGGCATACGGCTAAAACTTTCCCAGCCAGACTGCAATATTCTATCAAAAAATAACTGCGCTTTATATAAAGGTGAGAGTACTGATTTCTCACAGATGTTAAAGCTAATATAATGAGGGGTTTTTGGAAGTAGTCTGAATAAAGGTAGGCTATATGATCCCTTGCTTACCAACATTAACACACATGTATGTGTGAGCACGTGCACACTCAGTCCAGAGAAAGACAGACTTCCGTTTGATGGGTCACTTTTCTAACATTGTTTCTGAAAGAGTCTAAAAAACTTATTGTTGTGTGAATGAGGATGCGAAGTCCAGCTGACAAATACTATTCTATACTTGGTGACTTATTTGGCAAAACAGAGAAGTAAAATCAAGTGGAAAAAAGAATTTTCTGAATTTCCAGCAGCAAGTCCACCTTCACTCTACATAACAGAAGAATAAATTGCATAGAGCGAGTACTATTGAATCCACTGTCCAAAAAAGTATTAGAATTACATTGGTACAGTGGTGAAAAAAAGAGGAAAACCAAGTTAAAAAGCAAGTATCTCCTTAATTTTAAAGAAGGGGAAAACTTGAACCTCAAAATATAGTTGGATAATAGGATTTTTAATTTGGCTTTAAAAAGCTTTTTTCCAGTCTTAACCTGCAATCAAATATTGATGAGCTGTCCTGCTAGACTGCAGGCAGAACAGCAAACGGACAAAGCAAGTTCATGTTACCTTCACTACAAGGACTGCTGGGCATGGCACTACATTTGCTGGAAAATAGCTGTAAATGAACAGTCACATAATTGCTATGAAAGCATTTATAAAAGACTAGTCGAAATTTTAAAAATATCCCTGAAAGGACTGGGATTATTACTGTGCTTATTTTACACACAGGATCCAAAGATCAGAGAAGGTGGGTGACCAGACAAATGCCGTGCACAACGATTTCAGCCTATCGAAGAACAGAGACTTTTCAGTCAAGTATTTTGAGGGCGAAGACCCCTCTCACTCAAGGCCTTATCTCAAGTGTAAACCTGCCTCTCTCCAAGAGAGTACAACTAAGTAAATAACCTGGGATCATTACTCTAGTTGCTGTTGGATTACAGCATAGAAAGAAAAGGAGCCTACAGCCAACTTCACACACTTGGTATTAATGCAGATGTGCTTATAAAGCTATGACAGTGGATTTGTAATCACGATGGTATCAAGTCTACGTAGTACCAAACAACTTTTCATTAATAACTGCTCTTTTCCTAAAAGAGGAAACTGTATGTTCCTAGTTCAAAGGAAACCCCTGCATGCCACAATCTGAGCTTCCAGAAGGCTTTACCTCCTTACTGAAAAAGAAAACACCAGCCAAGAGCTTTGTAATCCGAAAACAGAACGGGTCAAGAGTTACCCCCCTCACCTTCTCCTCTCCCATCCCTGGAATCAGAAAACAGCGATTCAGGGTGAAAAGCTTTCACCAGGAATACAACTGTCAGTTTCACTGGGAAAAGTTTCCCAGTTCCTTTTTTCGTTCGTTTTAATAACCAGAGTTGTGGGGAGTAACCCGCTCATCACCGAGAGCGGTGCCTCAGGAAAAGCAGCATCTGTGATCAAGCCCGTTGCCAAAGGTGCGTGTCCCAGTCTCTCCTCCACCTGACTCTGGCTGCCAATGCGGACTTCACCCCCCTCCGAGCCTCTCACCTGTCATTCCCTCAGGGATACGGCTTTCGCCAAAAATACAAAGATGCAAAACGGTTAAAAACCTGAATGCTCAATACACATTTGGGATGCTTTTGTCTAGACTGACCTTCCTGCATCATTAAAATATATATATATAAAACCACATTTAATTTAGGAATAGCTTACCCAAAAGAGACTGTGTGCGTTCTAAGGCAGAAATCTCTAAATGATATACGTATTTTTGAAATCCCTTTTAAGTCATTTAATGAAAATAATAGCCACAAGAGAGCGCTACCAGCAAAGGATTCAACTACGGGGAATACTACAGACTTGAAAAACAAATAAAAATGCATCTGTTGCGGTCAGGCAGTCTTATTTGCACATTTAAAAAAAGTCCTCAGACATTTAATTGCTATAGCTGTGATCTTCAAGAAGTCAGGGGAGATTCTGGGTGTCTCCATTTTTGAATGTGGACTTTGAGACGTTCATTGCTCTTTCTCTTTGTTTTCAAAGGGAGATTACTCAGCAGTTTTGGGATTTTAGGCACCTTTAAAATGACTCACTCTAACTGAGACACCTCAAATTAACAGGTTGTTTTCTGATATCACTATATTTTTTTGGAATGTTTGTAACTCACTAAAACTCAATGCAGTGAGCTAAAACATCAAAACTGTGTTTGTGGCTTGGCTGTTTGGCTTTGGTCTCTATGCACTGAGCATCCGAATACCTTGTACTCCCTTCCTACTTACCTTTCCAAGAAAAGCGCTGACAAATTCTAACAACAACAACAAAGCCTTTTTTTCTGGAAGCAGCAAGTGGCACTGCAGTATATTTTTCCATGCAAAACAGGAGGAGTTCCTGTTTTTGCATTTTCAGCTTCTAGTATCTTATCGTAAAAGGAAGTGACTCCCAAAAAGTATCCCTAAAAAAGAATTGACCTAGAATCTGAAAACAAAAAAATAAAAATATAGCCATGTACTTAACTTACGGACTTCTGGGGGGAGGGAGTAGCTCTAAAAGATAGAAAAGAAGTAAGAAAAGCAATCTATTAATATTCAGATGTCTTAGAACGGCAAATCGAACCAGTATTTTGATAGACAAGTCAGAAGTTCTTGACAGAGGTCTATGATATAGGGATCTGTCCAAATCACTAAAATTTTAGCATATCCTACCTCAAAAGTCTATTCTCACCTGCCAAAATTCACATAAAGATCTACACAATCACCTTTCACCTTGCTCTCAACCATAGCAAGATCTATAAAGTCTGCAGTATTGCTCTTTGCTTTCTCCTCCCACACGTCGGGTAACCAGTTGGTCTGACCTTCCCTCTGCCCGTCACCCTGTGTCTGAAAACGGAGCAAACAGCAACACTGCACTACAGTCAACAGCGCCTCTTTTAGAAAAAGCCATGCTGAAAGGAGTATTACTTTGTCACAGCACAGCAGAGTAGCTCCTTTCCTATCCCACGACCTAGTAAGTTGCATTTGACATAAAAAGAAACTAGGGAGACCTGCAAAATGCTCTGCTTCGGTCTGTGAAAACAAAGAAATGCAAATAAATTATCAAGTCTTAGTGCCCTTAAAGAGTTCAGTCATTAACTTGAGCAAATCAGGATTTCATCATCACAGTTCGCTCCAGTTTTGCTTGTACCTCAGCCCAACTGTACAGGCTTGAGCAGGATGGAACAGCAATTTCATTTATAAATAAGATAGGCACTGTCAACAACGAGGTATTAAGTTGTATGAGGTATGACATCATCAATATTCCTGCCTGCTAAATTCACAATAGACTACCATAATAAAGCTTTCATATTCTAGAACTGTTTTTCCTCGCTCTGCCTTGGGGAACTAGACAGGCACATCTGGATGTCTGAGATAAAAGTGTTGATCTTAGGATTTATGGTATATTATATAAGCTACGTAAATACTTTTTCTCATCCTTATTTTGTGCACATTCCGCACCTTTTGATGGCTAGATAGCATTAAACACCTGATGTCATTCTCTTACCTCAAGTTTTTGCCATGATTTATCAGAATTCCTCTAAAGGATAATAAAACATTTTTTTAATGATGCTTTTTTTGGAAGCATCTGGAAGCATCCAAAATGCTTCACATATTGAAAAAACAGCTATAAACGCTGGTTCCAGCAGGGTTTACTTTCAATTATCATGCTATGTAAGTAAAGTGTTAAAGAAATTAACCTTTAACATAAATACAAAAAAGGCTTCATCCACTGGTAACACTGAAGACAAACGCAGCCTCTGACAGGGCAAACGCTAGCAGCAGCAGTAGGAGTCAAAATACACTGGGGGTTTTAGGCTGGATTAGGATCAGGATCGAGGAACAGGAAGCAGAGCAGCCTTTGGACATGCTCCCCGCCACCACCTTTGCCCAGGACGGAGTTAGCAAGCACAGCAGCACGCAGCTGCCTACACCGGCCCAACACGCTGCCTTCAGCAAGAAGGAACTTGCTGCATCCTTGGAGCACGCGGCCGTGGAAACCCTTGCGTTGCTTGTGGCCAGAAACAACGGGTGTTGGTTTGCCTCCCAGCCGCTTACCGCAATGAGCTTACCATTCGATAACTGTCCCAAACAAATTGAGTTTCCTCAGAAACCACATTCCAAATACCAACTGGTGTTTCTACACAGATGTGGTGCATTCCCACACCGATTTCAGCTGTGATTTACCTAACCATGTCCAAAGTGACCCAAAAATGGGAGTGGGGAAAGAGAGTTCCTCCAGTCCCAGGGCCTTTCAGGAGACAGCCCAGCCTTAGTTCGTCTCATTCCTGATTAAAACACTGTAGCCACATGATGCAAATTACTGAGCCTCCACAAAGAACAACGCCACGAGCTGAGAGGCTTAAAGTTTTATTTGGGAAAGCTATTTCGCTCTGACATGTCCTATGCCAGATGAGATTTTGAAGACATTGCCATCCCCCAGAGCGCTTTCTTCCCCATCAGGTGCCACCACCCCTGGTTCAGCTGTCCACCTGCCGGCAAGGCTGCTCCATGAGCCACACCAAAGCACTGACTCCGATTTCAATTGCAACCCAGCAGAAATTTCCCCAAACCTCGGCTTTTGTCACTCTGTCCTTCCTCTGCACTCAGCACGAAGCTAGACTAAAAGCGTAAGGGCCGTATAACTCAGCAGTATGGTAGCTGTGTCTCTGTGCCAGACTTTGTTTTGCCAGGTGATTCAGTATTATGCAGATTCAGCAGCAATGACCATAAAATAATGGATTTCTTGTGTAAGAGATAAGATGCAAATTTTTTCAGTTATTCATTAACT
>NW_008825619.1:4008439-4010947 GCF_000699105.1 Pygoscelis adeliae | reverse complement strand
TCTTTTAAGTGTTCATATTCCTGGAGTTAAGGGTTGGATTCAAAAATTATTTTAAAACCTTTTACGATCTTTTCAAGTTGGAAGGTGTTACATGTAGTTACTTGACCAAGCAGAGCATAAAATCTCTGCACTCAACATGGTAGGCTACTTGACACTGAAACATTTAAGAAGCGTCCAAATTCTCAATCTCGTCAGTCATGTAATCTTCAGGAGGTGAAACATGTAACCTAAAATAAAAGTACCACAAGGAGAACTGCAACACACTGAAACAGGACTATTATTACTACTCTCCTGAAGTTGTACACGTGCATGTCAAAGTTCTTGACTAGTGTTTAAAAAACCCCAATGCTCGTAAGTGCTTAAAAGCAACCCCAAACAATTGAATGTTTCAGAATGCATACAACATATACAGAAGCATTCCTTCCAAATGCAAGGAAGATTCCTGACATAAAAACATTATTTATTTGGTATTTAATGGATGGGGTTACAATTCTGTTTCAGTCAGGAGTCTGCAGCGATCTCCAGTATTATCAAACATACTTCTGTGTGTGCATGAGAAAGTACTATGTGAAAAGAGTAAGTCTTCAGACCCCCAAATTTTGGAAGGCTCACCTGTTTCCCCCTCTCACCCAAGGGGCTACATATTACAGTTTCCACCACCTACATTTAAATTCACCAGTGGAAAACAGTTTCAAGAATAAATCCAATGTTCCGCCTTGGTAAAAAGTTCTGGTTAAATCCTGTAAGATGAAAAAGTATACAAGTGCTTAAGTCATGTGAGTGCTCTCACTAAATTGGGTGAGACTACTCATGCTCAGAATTAACCATTTCGACAAGTGCTTGCAGGACTGAAGGAAAAAAAAAAACCCCAACCCTAAAAACCAGTCATGACTCACAGGTTGTTACCGCCTGATGCATATTCCATTCCACAAAAAACCAACACTGCCCAATTTTGGTAATTACTTCACAAAACTGAATATCATTGCCACAAGTAACCTTTTGAAAAAGCATATTCAAATTTTAAAGGATTCTTTTTACCCACAAAGAAATGTCTATGCCCTTCCTAGTACTCCAAACATGGCCCTAATGGACTTGACTTGGTAAAACACAGTGACATCTGTTATGTTTTTGGCTTTCTGTTATTCAAGCTTTACAGGTTGGATTTTTTAGATTTATAAAGAAATAAATTATGAAAGTCGCCACAACATAAAAACATGTCAGTCACAACATTCATGTCGAGAGACTCCTGACAGTTGTACAAAACAAACATGCAAAAACACGAGACAATTTGCTCTTTGAAACCAGGGACAATACACGACCAATTGGAGAAACTGAAGCTTATGTTCACCTCAAGCGTCCGTTAGTGTGTCACTAACAGCATGAATCAAATCATGTTAACGCAACTGAGAGATGGGTGAGGTGGGCAGAAAATTAAGAAATAAAAGTGCTTTTTAGATGTATACCCCACCAAAAAGACAGCTGGCACGGGAAACATCTGAACACCTGGGTGGTATTGCTAGGGTCATGGTGAAGGCAACACAGATTCATACTGTTTCCGTGTCGGTTAAGTGACCGCGCTGACAGTTAGGCAACCAGGGGAAATGGTCCCCCATCAGGGCCCTACCAAGGTATAATTTTGTTGAAAATATAAGACGAAAGTGTGCACTCCTCCTTTTGTCGTGTCCATTCCTTCCATCAGTAGCGCAGGATCACACAATTGAAGGAGGAGGAGGAGGAGCACAGTGGAGGCCCGGCCAGCCCCGAGTTTGCCCGTGGAGAAGGCAGGGGGCATGCCTGAGCGGAAGGGGAGCTCCACGCCAGCCAGCCTCCTCTGTGGACCTCCACCGAGCACACACATACAGACTGGCTTATTTGGCAGTTGCTCTGTTAAGCACTCCTTCGCAGAGAGATCCTGCTGGGATTGCTAGGCACTCCTTAAAACACAGGACATCCAACCCCAAGGGCTTCTGAACCAGGCCTGCAGGTGCTGTGCAATTTGCACAACACGTTACGTTTGTGCTTATCTGGTTCCTGCCATCCCCCCATGAGCCATGGCAGCTCACCGGCAGCGCCAAAGGACAGAAATAGAGGCCCTGCCCTGGTGATGCCCTGTCACACATCCCGACACACATGGCTTGCTCCTCCTTCCATCACAAGACCCAGGAAGGGTCTACCCAGCAGGGGCTGGTAGACACCCTATCGTGCTGGTTTTGGCTGGGGTAGAGTTAATTTTCTTCATAGCAGCTAGTTTGAGGGTATGTTTTGGATGTGTGCTGAAAACAGTGTTGATAACACAGGGATGTTTTACTTACTGCTGAGCAGTACTTACACAAGAGCCAAGGCCTTTTCTGCTTCTCACACCACCCCACCAGCAAGCAGGCTGGGGGTGCACAAGAAGGTGGGAGAGGACACAGCTGGGACAGCTGACCCCAGCTGACCGAAGGGATATTCCATAGCATATGACGTCATGCCCAGCATATAAAGCTAGGGGAAGAAGAAGGAAGGGGG
>NW_008825619.1:3981053-4008349 GCF_000699105.1 Pygoscelis adeliae | reverse complement strand
CCCTTGCTTTCCGGGAGATGGCTGAATCCCTGCCTGCCGATGGGAAGGAGTGAATGAATTCCTTGTTTTGCTTTGCTTGTGTGTGCGGCTTTTGCTTTCCCTATTAAACTGTTCTTCTCTTAACCCACAAGTTTTTTTACTTTTGCCCTTCCGATTCTCTCCCCCATCCCACCGGGGGGGGGCGGGGGCAAGCAAGCAGCTGTGTGGTGCTTAGTTGCCAGCTGGGGTTAAACCATGACACCTATCTGGCACACATTTAAAACTGGCCATCCTGCTTTGGGCAGAAGAGTGGGTCTACTCAGCAACACACTGACCCGTTTCTCAGTGAATTTGCAAAATGGGCATTTAACAGCCCAGCCCTTCCACCAACTTCAGCCACACAGAAACGTTTAAGCCTTGAACTTGAAAGCTGTGTGCATCTGTTACAAATACCCACTCACAAAGTGTGTATACTGAAGATCTGCACAGGCGCATGCTGTTCCACGCCCATGTCAATTCCAAGAAACATGGGTAGCGAGGGGCTATCACACCTGCCACCTTCTTACAGCAATGGTACGTGCATACAGATACAGCTCTGGAAAGCCCAGCTGCAGTTTCCTACCTATTTCCAAAGTCTGGCTGAAAATACAGGCATTAAAACAAAAATAAAATCTGTTCTTGGTCAGTCAAGGCCAAGGTCAATCTTCAAAAAGGAAGAATTATGGCTACTGGGAAACAAGAGAAATCACTGCTATTTGTTCTGCCATAACAAACCCTAGTTCCAGAAGCAATGGAATAAAATTTAATGGCAAAAGAGATTTTACTCATACTCAACAGTGGTTCTCAACAACTGCATTTGGTTTATTGAGCAATATTTAACCATAACCGTGGACTAAATATGTGTAAAACTTGCTTAAAATCTGCAAAACTACAGGTATTTTTCTACTTGTTTCATATACTAACTATGTTGATATCTACAAAACCAGAACTATCAAGTGGCCAAACACAGGTAAGAGGCAGAATTCACAGTCCTCCATCTGTATCTTGTCATTGTACAGAAAACACAAATCCCTCATCTTCCCAAGTCATCTCACAAATAGATATTGCAAAGTTTGACAGTACTCCTGCAGCCACAAGGAGCTACGAAGTGCACAGCTAGCTGCTCCACAAGTCATAAACAGGTAAGACTAGATCCCCTTGGTAAGTTACACAAAACCCACTACAGAAAGGTCACTGGTGGTGTTGAGCATGTTTCTGCTCAGAACATGACAAAGTTTCAGTGATCTCCCATCTGAACGCTGTAAATGACTGCCAGATTTTTATTCCTGGATTTCTGCTCAGGTCTCTGAGACAGTACTGTACAATCTCAGAGTCTTTGGGACATTCACTAAAAACTCTCCTTCTGCTGTGCTTCAATTAAATGGCTGGCTGTCTTCATGAAGTGCCATGCAAATAAAGATTACCCTAACTTTCCATGTCTAGGTGTTTATAGTTCACGTATCATGACATTCACTTCCCTTATTAGGATTTTGCACAGTAAATTTCAGCATTCAGACTACGCTTCTGATGGCAAGTGTGTTTGCTCTCACTGTCCTTCCCTCTCCTGTAACAAGGGACTCCTCAGCATTACAAAGACAGCTTGCACTTTCACCACATAAAGGCACCAAAATGAAATGCTATATAAAGAAGAAGAAAACACGCCCGCTCACATGTGTATGCAACGTGGCCAGAACTACTCCAGAACTTTAAGGCTGGTTCTCAGGCATTGGCAGTACCTGCAGAGCTGGTCAAGTTAAACTGAGAAGTCCAGCTTCCCGTCACCAGCGGATCCTGAGGAAAAGTCGTCCATGGCTACTCCCTCCCTCGCCCACCTGTTTCCACTGCCACTAATAGACGACTCAAGCAGCCAACAGGACAACCACACATAACTTCTTAGGGTGGTTCCCAAAGGCCATATAATCCCACCCTCCTTTTAACATTGATAAACCACAAATGGAAGTGTTACCTATGTGTCAATTTTTAACAGTTTAATGTGTCTCATGAATTCATAGTGAAAAATTATTCCAAACTTTCATGGACTTGTGGTATACACTTATGTCTAGCATGTGCAAAGGAATGGAGATTATATTTAATAACTAGAAGGGAATTTAAGTTAGAAGTGTATGTAGAACCGTTAAATTACACAGAATATGGCAGCCACCTCAGTAGCAACACTCAGAACAATTTTACATGTGTATATATAGACATGCACACACCTTTTCCAAAACAAGAGAAATTCACATACAATTCCTGTAAGAAATGTCCTAAGCACACTTTCCTTTCCATTCTCCTAAGAAAGAAATCTACTCAAGAAATGACTCAATACTACACTGAAGAACTATCATGTAATTAAGATGTGTTGTTTTGACAAATCCGCTTGAGAAAACAACATAAAGCCTCCCGAGTCCTCTTTTAATCCAAGACCAAAAGTACAATGCACTTGTTCAACCATCAATATATGTAAACTACTTAAAGATCATATTTGTTGCTGAGCCAGTTGCACAGTCCTGATTTGGTTTAGACCACAACTATGCAACATTTCCAAAAAATACAGCAAAGTGTGTATGCTGATAACAAGCACATTTATGCTGAGTATTTGGTACTGCAGGCACTTTTAGAGACCAATGTCATTTTCCCTATGCAAGTCAAGCATCAGATTCTTTAAAAATATTGGGTAAAAATAATTCTGTGGAAGCAGCTACCACTGCTGAACAACACCAGCGCCTTGAGAGACTTTTGCCACAGTCACAAGTTAATTATTGTGAATGAAACACGTTACTCACTATGGCAAAACTTTTTCACTTGGTCTTGGCTGTAGGTACATTAGACTTCTAAACCAAAAATAGCATGCCCTACAGCTTCCCAGATACAGAAATACTTAGACCAATATAAGATCAGGATCTGGCATTACCGCATGAAGGAGTGACCCGTACGGATGAATTTCACATGGACACGCTTCTCAGTGGTGATAAATAAAACCTGATTTTTCTGGATTAATTCTACTGATATTAATAGGAAGGAAGTTCTCTACTTTCCGGAAGAATTCTGTTAAAAAGTAATTTTTCCACACTGTGATATTTTTTTTTTTAAACGTTCGCTTTTTACTTCTGGATCACTCTAGAAATACGTACCACAAACAACCCTACGGAAAAAAGTTTTCACCACAAAATCTAGATCTTGGCTTCCCAAGCTAACTCTCACAGATAGCAAGGACAGCCATGATTAAAACAAAGATTCTTTTAACCTTCAGGACTGGGTTGTTGAACTTCAAACCATTTATCTGTTTTGCCCTTCAGATTATCACACTGACACCCACAGGAAATAAAAATGTTAAATCAATGCTATAGAGAAGCATCACAGTGCTAGACAAAGGACACAGGGCAAGCAGACAAAAAGATGCTACGATGACTTGCAGATCAATACTTCATCTTGTATGTAACTCAATGAAAGGGATTGGGGGACTATCCCCAGTCTCCCCAGAGAACAGTAAGGGTGGATCTAAAGAAGACTGAAATAGTCTTAAAATGCTAAGGCAGCCATTTCAAGATTGCTGTAATTAATTAAAGTGCAGACTGCCTCTGAAAGTGGTGGTCCTATCCAGCTGAAAACCTACTTCCCAAGTAATTTTGCAGTCAGATCAGTTCCCTGATCCAATTCAATCCAGACCTGTAGGAGTGCTCATACAGAGACTAAACAACTGGTTTGCTTAAAGACAGGACTGTTTAAAGCACTCATAAAAATTCAGCCTAAGATTTAGGGCAAACAGAACAAAACAATACTGTTGTTCAAGCTATAACTTCTGGAAGAAAGCATGCAACAAGGCTTTTATAAAAACCTGCATCATTTGAACTTCCAACAGGAAAAGAAAAGCTATTTCAGCACACAGACAGCAGTGCATGAGAACAAGTTGGCCAAGAATAAAATGAGACTGGGTGTTAAAAGGTTTCTGACCGTCAAAGGACTGATGTCCTAAGGCAACTTTCCAAGAGAAAGAGCAAAGTTGAAAAAACACAGACAAAAACCCTAGCTAATTTCTTTCAGTTAAGTTTTATGAAATTTTATCTAATATTATGCAGGCTTGACAATGACCCAAAAGGTTCTTGCCTCTTTTGGGAGCTATGTAAATCTTAAATTCATGAAGACAAAAATGTTTTCCCTAACAACAGCCACTATTTCAGCCTCTTGGCTACAACAGCGAGGTTACGTTTGCCCATTGCACATGTGCTAGGGAAGGAAAAAGAGGAGAGATGAGAAAGGACTGATGAAAATCCATCAGCTTTGCACCAAACTGCACGCAGGCATGCATAGCAATGGGGCTCTGTTGCCTGCAGAGAATGGCCGCAAATCCCCAGCAGCAAACCAGTGCTTGATTAGCTGTATGAAAGTTCTCCAAAATCACATGCATGGAGTGAAGTACTTGTGAATGACGAGAATGCATAGCTTTGTCTCTTATGAGGGCATTTCAGCATCACAGTTTCTGCCATCTCCAAAGACAGATCAGAATTCACAGATTCTGAGCAAGCTTCTGTCATAAAACTGAAAAGCACCAAGAAAGAGGGAATCTTTCCACTTGGTCTGAAGCTTTTTTTATTAAGATTTGCTGTGTTGGCAGATTCTTCCATGTCTATAAAACTTCTCAGCCCTGAAGTTCTCCCTTTCTGTGACAGAAACAGCTGATGTAACCTCTGCTAGCAAAAGTGCTTTTACTGGAATAGCCAGTGCACGTTGAAACTGCTGAACATCAACATGATTTATAATAGTTGTGAATACATTTTATTTTGCATTTATTAGCTTTAGTGCTACAAAAATTTTGGGAGAGCTTCCGAAGTAGCTATTGGTGAGGATATAAGCTATCACCTGTGAAAGAGATTCAGGTTCCCATAATTCCTTCTGTCAAAAACACCTTCTTAAACCAAAGGTGAAAAGCATGCTTTTGTACCTCTCTTACCTATCAGTGCTATTTCACAAAAGATAGTCCTCAGTTAAGACAGCCTCCAACAGGGGTTATATTTACAGACTGAATCATCACACCTGTCAAACCCCAATTCTCAGCATTTTCAGTGTTGCAATAAAATTCTTTTTTGATTCTAACAGACACCCAAAATTCTCTCATGAAAGACTGGTTGGTATAATTTGATAAAAGTAATTTATTAGAAAGTTCTGATTCATCAGAGTAGGAAATTAATGAGAAAGATTTTGTTGTTCAAGTTTCCTGGTTTGAATTTTTTTCAGAAGGTACAAGATCTAACCTACTTTAACATCTTTTCATTTTTGTCAAAATTATTTTATGAAACTTATTTTTAATTCAAGTTAGTAAAAAAAGTGTGAACTTAAAAGTCGTAAGTGAAAATGACAAAAAAAGTTTCCATACCATGGTCTGTTTATTATGCATATTAATAACACTGAATGAACGTCATTATCTTGCCAAGTCTTGGCAAATTTAGTTGCCCAGTAGCTTATAGCCTGGAACACATTTGGTTTTCCAGCTGAACGACACAAGCTTACCTTTTTACTACAAGCTTCAGCGTCTTGTGTGAACCTTTCACCAGACAGATTGCTTCTTGTCGGAAACCAGAGAGGCCCACATCATTGATGCCAACAATTTCATCCCCAGCCAGTAACTTGTCCACAGCTGCAGCTTTGCTCCCATCTTCAATCTGAAGAAAAAGCATATCAAATGGTAGAATCATTCAGGTTGCACAGTGACACCTTTAAAATAAGTTAATGAGCTTTCAATATCAGCTTCATACAATACAGTAATTAAGTGGTTAAAATGATTTAAAAAAATGCATTTAAAAATGCTATAAAGAGAGTAATGATATGGAGACAATCAGAACAGGAAAGAAATGGAAGGGGGGAAACCTGAGAAAACCAGAAAGCTCGATGGAAATTTGGGAGTCAAAAGCATCTGTGATCTTGAGCTCCGTTCAATACAGGACAGGTAATCATACTTGCAAATAGACCTTTCGGCACGAATCTTAAAATCTGGTTCTCTAGAGAAGGTAACCAATAATATTAACCATCTAGTCAATAACGTTAACCACAGAGTCAACTCCAAAAATACAGCATGCTATGAAACCCCAAAATACAGCATAACAAGCTGGTCTGGAAAATAAAGTGATTTTCATCAGGCACATAACATTTAGGAAAATATCTGAGAATTTACAATCCATACAGCTAACTAATAGCTCTGGCTAGAAGAGATGATGGTCTGAGATCCAAGGAAGAAAAAAACAGCGTGTCACACTACCGAAGAACACAGCAAGGGAAATTCATCGGGAGATTATTTTGCTGCCACAGGCATCTCTTGCATGCACTGAATTTTTACAGAACTATTCATAACATGTGGCAAAACACTCAAGATAAATTAAAGAGTCAGTTTTTGGCAATTCCCACTCCAATGAAGGAAACAAACCCATTACCAGTTACCCATTTTTAAAATTTAAAACAAATCCCTAAAGCTCGATCAGCCAGACTAGCAAGTACCAACAGTTTGAACTGATTTCAAATATAGCTGTAGGTGTTGAACACTTTGCAATTCAGGCCCTCGGCTTTCTCAGTTTACTCCCATCTCCTTTGCTGTTGACACAGCCTCCAGCTTCTCAGTTGCTTGGGCTCATGATCTATGCACTTAATTTTATTCCTCCCTCACTTGCTCACAATCCATATTCCACCTCATCTTGTAGATTTGACACTTTGTCTTCAAAGCAAAGACTTTCATTTATGTCTTCGTTATATTGTGCCTCGACTACAGTATCTCCGAGTCCCACATTATTAAATGCCAGTGAACCTACAAAGAAGCAATCCTTGTAATTGCCCCAACTGCAGAAAGCGTCATAAAGGACTTCCATCTTCTGAGGCACCAAAGTCAATCAGTGATGAGATAAATTCAGAGGAAGCTTAACTTCATGAATTCTAAAGCTCACAGTACAGGTTTTAGGGGCACTCCAGCAACCAAAGCATAAATTAAATAACCTAATAAAAGAAAGCAATATCTCTTGATGAAAGTACATTAGGATGATCTCATACACCCCAGCAATCTCATTGCAGGCACATAAAAGCTCTCTTTATGTAAGTTTAGGATAAATGTTCTTAAAAATCTTCAGACCTGTAAATCTAAGCCAAAAAGAATGCCATATAAAATGCTTAGTCTTATACCCCATTCTGAAATGCTCATTATTAATACTAATGAAACATTTCCAGAACTTCTTATCTTAACAAAAACACAGATAATTAAAGACAGAGCAAGTTTATACATCCTCATACATCTCGTTCTCAAGCTATGACCTGCCTCTGACCTTCTTGCATATCCTCTGAACATCAAGAATTTACCAGAATACCGAATTATCGCTGCAAATCTTCAGTAAAGTTTAAAACAAGGGAGCAGCAGTGGAAATCACTTACATGCAAGGAAAGATTTCAGTTCAGGGATGTCAAGTATAGAGTGGCTGCCATATGAGGGACCCTGAAGTCAGGCAGAGTTGAATAAGAAAAGAGGCAGCTGGGGACTCATGAATCAAAAGCCTCCTAACAGGCAATTGTGAGTATTCCAAGCATTCAGATGCATTTCTGGGTTACTACTAAATAAACTGCGTTTGGAGGTCTGAAGCCCAGTAGGTCAGAAAAGCAGTACAAAAATGTTAATGAAAGTCAGAGTTGAATCACTAGAATTGTAGGGAGAAGGTCAAACAGAGGTTTAAAAAAAAAAAAAAAAAAGAGGGTAAATAGCTTGTAGGAGGACACATTTTAAACTCCAAAATGTAGATGCCAACCAGTTGCGACCTTTATACCCTGAGCAAGGTACCAACCAAATGACAAGAGGTTAGAAGCCCCTGGGCCATGCCACCTGGGCCTGAAGACCTCAACAGGGTCTTTTTTTGTCTTTAAAAAGAAAAAAGGCAAAAATCCGTCTCCTAGGGTTTCAATGAATGTTCATTGTTCTCAGTAAGTGTGTTTGTTTTTTCTTCAGGCTGGCAATGCACTGACGGCAGGGAGTATTCAGTTACCCCCTCTGAGTTTTCATTTCAGCAGGGAGACTACACATTCCACACAGTGCAAGCTTTCCAAAGAGACTTTGGCTGTCCAAAACAACATTAATCAAAAAAACCTCAAAAAAAACATTTAAAAAATCAAAACCTAAGCACAAAGCTGAAGCCGTCCTCATGAAAACTAGAAGTGGCTTTCTTTAATACCTTGCCTCCAGATCAGCTGCAGCTAGGGAGAATAAAAACTACACATCCATTCACAGTAAACTTCTCCCCGAGCTGAACAAATTTAAACATAAACCTTTCGTACTCAGATCCCCGAATGGTTGCACAAATGAAATTCTACTTGACAATGCACTTTTAAGTGGAAATGGGAAAGTTAGCTAGACAGGAAAAATACAATTTCTTCTGTTGCACTAGAAGTCCTTTAGTCATAGTGGCTCAAAAAAAAAGCATTAGGCTTTGCACACATCTGAAGAAACACAGCCAAAGAAAATCCATGAGGAAAAGACCTCTTCAAAAATACTGCCCTAAAATACTCTACTAGCCTGCCTCCTCCGCTCAAACTTGAACAATGCCATTCATTCCAGCTTCTCCTTCAGTTTTTCTCTTTTTCTGTTTACTAGACTTACCATTTATTGTTTTTATTTATTCATCCATTGATAAACTTTCCATCTCATCAGACCTTCGCTAGACCTGTAAATCCCAACCAAAATACATAAACATTTTAGAACTAGCAACTGCACTTGAAAATTTCACAACTGTTTTTCATGCCTCAAACATGGATGTATTTCAGTCATCCATCTACAGAGTTAACTATGCTATGATGTGTTCAGGATTTAAGCCCACATTATTCTTCTAACTAACATCCAATTTCTTTCTGAATTTCATTCAGGTGCCCAGAAAATCTAAGTCAATAGCTGAAAATAAAGCCTTGAAAATGCAGCGGGAGGTGTTAAGATGAAGTCTTTGAAGAACAGTCAACAAGAAGAGATCTGCCTCAGTCACTGTCAGCAGGCAGGAGCGACTGGACGTAACCCTGAACAACCCCTCTGCTCAGTCTGGAGTACTTGAAGGAACTGAACGCCCATAAAGTATACATCTTAACATTTTTATAGCAATAGCAGGAAACAAGAGACACATACAAGAAAAACAATCAACACCTTATTTTCTTATAAATAATGGACATAAGCATTCAAAAAACAGGTATAATTACACTGCCTGCCCTGGCTGAGTAGAGTTCTAGAAATGCCCTCAAACCACGCTTTTGATACGTATTAAAAAATCATACCCCTCTTACTATGCTAAGATAACAAGAGTAAACACCATGACTTCCTATCCTTAGCAGGGATGTTGATATCGCTACCGAAAAAAGTGTTTTCAAAAGGAGATGAAAAGGATGTTTGTTGACGAAAAGCATCTGTTTAAGACAGCTTCCAACTCTCACCCTGCTGTCCCCGATGACCTCCCTATAGCCAAGAGCAAAGGCAAACTTTGGGATCCGTGCATCAGGGAGGATTGGAACCACAGACTTCTGCTGTCATAATGGTATCTACATTAATTGTTGTATCTTCCCAAATTTATTTTTGCTTATAAAATATCATATCCACAAAACAGGAAGAGACACTGATACAAGATGCAGATGTAGATAATAGGATAAAAACCAAAGTGATTGAAAAAACAACACACGTGTAACTCTGGTATGTGAAATTCTTCCTGTGAAAAGGAGAGCGCGCCTTGAAACAGGGGAAGAGCTGAGTCGTGAAGAAAAGTCTAACAGCTAAATACACAAACACATTCAAAGGACACTTACAAGTCTGTATTTCCACTGTTGGTAATACACACGAAAGGGAAAATAATGGCCTATATTTGCAGCTTTAAAATGCTGCAGTGTTGATGGGGAGCACCGCTGCTAGAATGTGACCCCTTCACTTCTGTGTTTATCAGGTCTGACGCTTTACTTAAAATACCCGCATTCCTCTATAGGCACCTGTATAAACAAGCAGGAGACAGGTTGGGGAAATGCCGTGTCACACGAGATCTAGTTTTGTTTACAATGACGACAGTTTCTTGTCCATGCTCTCTTTGGACAGGGTGGGAGACGGGATGGAAACCCAAACCCAGAGACAAACACAGGAAAAAACAGAGCCATTTATCAGCATTCTGCTATCGGTCGTGATAAACTATTTTATCATAATTCACTTCTCGTACAGCCAAGAAATGATTCTGTGGTTGTTTGTCTTATGAGCATCTAATACAGATTTTTTTCAAAAAACTAACAATCTTTGTATGAGATCTTCAGAACAAGTAAAATATAGGAAGTGTTAATTATTTTGATTTGCACAGAGTTAAACAAAGGAGAAATACCTTTACAGTTCAAGCCTGGCATTTGTGTAACTCTGAGGAATCAACATAAAAGTAACAGAACTGACCTAACTCCAGCTATACGTTCTGCAAATGTAGTCCTGAGTGGCAAGGGCTGCATTCACCAGCAAGACTCACGGGTCAAACTGAGGCAGGATAAAACAGGGGTGCAAACTGCAACAGGACCAAACCGGTCTAATGAGAATGGGTGTGTATACGTAAGGCATCTCGCACAGGCATGCATGCACTAGAAGCTGGGCAAGGCTAACGCTTTTGATTTTACGTTCTTTCACATCCTTTCTCTCCCACTTCTGATTTAGTACTTGGGCATTAAAGAGACTGTTGGAAAGACACCTGGCAGGGAACTAACTCTATCCCCTTTTTACAGATGGGGCTCAGAAGCATATATGGAAACAAGGCCCCAAACGATGCAGGATATCTGCAGCAAAGCAAGGAATTACACACAAACCTTCAAGTCACCGGATGGTACCTGGAACCCCGAACCACATCTCCCCACTGACTGCGGGTGCAACGACCAGCATTAACCACCCAACATGAACTTTAAGGAACACCATACAAAGAAAAGAAAGCTTAACTATGTGCCACCAACTTGCAAAATCTGGGCCTATGCAGCACCATCCAATAGTATTAACTTGGCAATTGCCGCACTTTGATCAGGCAGGTGTCTGCTGCATTTGGTGACACTCCACCTTAACACAGAAGCCAGAACTTCCCTTTTGCCTGGTATCATCATTTCACCCCCTACCAGCCATTGCCCATACTTGCTCTTCCCCAGATTATGTTTAAACATCACAGCAAACAGGACTAAATTTTAGTCCAGGGCAATGTATTTCCCTAACAGCAGTTTCTTTCTTCCCTAGACCCGAGGGCAATGGCTCATGGTCACTGTCACAGAACCTCTGAACAGGCACAGAAACCCACCTCGGCCGGCTGCTCTTTCAAAGCGTCCCCCATGGCACTCTGCGGACCGTGAGCTGTCAGGTTGGCAGGAGCGCTGCCTTCTGTCAACAGGTGGTTCTTAAAAATCAATTTGGAAACATTTTTTTAACGGGTAGAGTTCAGTTACAGGACACAGTCTATCACGGCCCTTTCTAATTGGTCTGTGTTTGGTGTACTTCAACATTTGGAGATTCGCTCAGCAATCTTTTTCTTTTTTTTTTTTTGTTGGTTTTTTTTTGTTTTAAAGAAAGCATCATATTTTGAAAAGCTGTCACTTGGTACAGTTCTTTAAGTATTTATTCAATTTTTATAATTGTGTCCACTCCACTGTTTTGATTAAGGGCTTGCTGTCACTTCCACTAGAACAGGCCATTTTTGGGGGGGATTTATTACAGCTGTAAAAACTGACTCCAGGCTGAAACCTAGCTTCAGAGTTCCTCAAACCAGAAGTGTTTAAAAAGTATGGTAAAACACCCACCATTTCCCTTTTTAAAAATTAATACATATACATAAATTAATACTTTATTCCAACCTACATTCCAAACAATTAGCCTATGAGAAGATCTTTCTGATTATAAATCATCAATTACTATTTCTAAGAGGACACTATTATTGTGTCTTAGTCTATTTAAATCACAGAGCCATTATGAGCTCCACAAATTGAGGACCAATTAAAGTATTTGAAGTTAAAAATTTAATGAATCTTTGCCCCAAGAAACTAACGATAACAATTTCCAGATGAAAAGTATCAGGAAGAAAGACTTCACGTAGATTTGCAGGTTTTAAAAACTGAACAACAGATGTTTGTTTTTAAAGTTTTTTTCAAAGTGATTCCACTGTTTCAGCAATAGAAGTTGGAAACATTTCATCACTGCTGAACACTTGTACTAGAATTAAAAAAAAACAAACCCCAACAAACTAAAAACCACCTTGATGCTTTGAAAGCATAGAGCTAATGTATCAGGAAAAGGAAGGTGGGGCTGCTTAGTGTCAGGGATGGGTTTGTTGCTATCAGTACCTAAGCTTTGCTAGACACATTTTACAGCTTCTAAATAAAATTTGTGTTTTCCAACTCAGTGAGATTTACCACAATAGCATTTAGAAGCACATCCAAGCCTTTTCAGCCCGCATAACCCACACCAGCAGGCCTGCGTATAGTCAACATCCACAGAGCAACTAAACAGGTACAAACTGTAGTCTTTGGGGATCTTTCTATGCAAGAGCCTCTCCACAGCAGTACAAGTCCAGCAGGGAAGCTTCCCAGCCCTTACAGTCCTGACCATCCCAGGCTGGCACCCAGGCAAGAGCAAAGCAAAAATGGACCCAGCTTACCTGGAGTAAGAATAAGGCCAAGACAAGAGTGGAAAGGAAGGAGATGCTGGAAGCAGGGGCGGTGGAAGAAGCCTGCTGTCGGTGCCGATCCTGAACCTGGGGAACTTCAGTCCTATTCCCCCCTCACACGAATGTAACACTTGAAAAGCATAGCTCAAGTTTTGATTTTTTTCTAGCACCTCATCAACATCTAGACACCTTCCTACTGCTGTTATTTAGTACAGGATTCGTCCAGACAAGCTGTACACATCTTATTCAAGAATTACTGAGAAATAACTCCCATTTACTTTCAGCCAAGAGTTTGGTTTTGCATTTTACAGAAGCTAATGGCATCCAACCCAGAGGAACCCATCTGAACTCACGGATAATCGACACTGTTCTTTAACATACCTTCCTATCTTTTTTTCCAAAATGACAAAATAACCTGTATAAGAAAGGAGCACATACCTGTGCTATGAAAAAAAATAGCCAGAAGGTCAAAAGAGAACTTCTTTCTCTATATGCAGTTTACTTATTATAACAAGCCTTCTACCAGAGAAGTTTAAAAGGGTTAGAGCTTATCCGTATTTACTTGTGCAAGTTTACTTATGGATGATTATATATATATATATAGGCTGTTTATATATGTAATCTGTGCAGTTAACATTAAGCATTTTTATAGGTCTACATTTTTGTACTTTCAGCTACTATGAACAATGATAAGAATGGTTAAAAAAAGACGTTATGCATAGAAACAACTCGCATTTTATCTTTTCAAACTGATAACAGGAACAGACGTCCAAGAGGAAAAATACGACCTGACAAAGTAATCTTTATGATCATAAGGTTCAAGGCTTTTTACTTTGCAACTACCATACACTTCCAACACAGTTGGCTTATCTTTCTGCCTTCCTGTCCATCCCAGGAAAATAATGTCACAGCTTGCCAATGTGCCCTTGACAATAACATACTGAATGCAATCCAACAGCCTGTAAAACCACTGCATAACTAGGGAAAAGGTAGGACCTACTGACAAATCAAAGGAAAAAAAAGAAAAGGAAAAAAAAACGGAGTGTGTCTGTAAGGTCATGTAGGTACGGTTGTGCATTAATTACAAAGCAAAAGTCCGGTTTCATCAACTTCTAGTTTGTTTGTGAAGAATTTTGACATAGAATCATAGAATAGTTCAGGTTGGAAGGGACCTTTAAAGGTCATCTAGTCCAACATGCCTCAAAGTAAGACCTAGTAGATAGCAATAGAATATTTACTGAAAACAGATTTCACCTATTTCATTCACTCAGTCTAAATGTAACCTTTTACATAAAATCTAAGTTGCATCTATGCCTATGTCTACAGACTGCTGTGGTTTCCAGAAAAAAGCAACACTTCTAGACACAGGTAGCACTGATTAAGACCCAGCAACAGAAAAAACTGTTTCATTGCCTGTTGGTTTCAAAAAGCACTGTGATGGGTCTGCCAAAAGCCACAGGAATTTTACAAACAGTGTTAGGTTTCTATTTTAAATACTTTCTCCTGAACAGCCCATTTTTAACAGTATACTTATTTTGACAAACTCATACCATTACTGGGTTATAGTCACGCCTGCTATTTGGGACCTTCCATTTTTGTTGTAGCACAGATGCTCATTTTTCAGACAGTGAGAAAGTATAACATTCCCCAATAATTCTTGTAAGAATATTCCTGAAAACTTGATTTTATCACAGAAGTATTTTTTAATAGTTACTGCTGAAGAATTCATTTAGGAACCCACTGCTATGCAGTGGAGTGAGCAGAACACAACATCACACATCTAAGCAACAATCTAGCAGACCTAAGCATTAATGAGAATGACCTTCTCTCATAACTGATAGCAATTTCTTCAACAAGAGTTCCCCTTTGCAGTATTGGTCAACTTTAAAGAAAAAAAAGTCTCACCAAGTTGCTGAATTTTAAAACATGTCTTATTTGTTGATTCCCTTACCCATTCCTCTGCAAAGAAAATAAAAAAAAACTTCAAAAGAAGGGTCAGGCTCCTCCTAAAATTGCAAGATTTTAAAATTTGATGACAGACTTTGTTCTTTGCATTAACTTTTGCTGCCTCTTCAGAATTGATATTCAGACTCTCAGAGCACCCAAATTGGACTGAAGCCTTCCTTTGTCACCATCTTCCTCAACAATTCCAATATCTAAAGCCAAGTTCAAACAAGACACATTTATTCCTTCGTCCCCCACCCCAGTGTTAAAATAGGCAACAAACCCTAAAGCTGCCTTAATTCATCATTATATAATTTATACAACCCTGTTTACTGTAAGCATGTAGTACTTCAAACTGAATAGATGCAGATATCCGTTGCCACTCTACCAAACCCATGTTTCTGCTGTACACTCTGTATGCAATTTCAATTCTACTTTCTTAAAGCGATAAAAACTCGGAAGCTAGTGGGATGACCCGCAAGAAAACAAAAATGCGTATTATTATAGAAACAAAAAATGTCTGGGTAATCTTGCCCTTAGTTTCTCCTCTGTTCTTGTTTACTAGTGTCCCAGTAGAGGAAGAGAGTTTCCCCCACTCCACTTGCGCCCAGAATTCAAACATGAAAAGATGAAGAAAGCAAACACTACAGCATTAAATATATTTTTCTAGGGCAGGAGCTGCAACGCAATTGCTTCTAGAATTATCAAACAAGGTTCACAAAGCAAGTGGCAGAAAGGACTGCATAGCAGTTTCTGCCCAAGCTGTTCCACCTTGTCCACTTGCAGTATCTGAGCTGACACCAGAGGGTCGCTCTTAGAGAGACAGACCGCTAATACAATCAATGTAAATTTCTCATGATGCCACAGTAGTAAAAGCAAGTCAATAAAAAGCCTACCCCTGTTTTTATGCAGTTTATTACAAGATGAAATAGAACCCATCTATCTTTCTAGGGCACATACTCATCTGAACAGGGCATGGAACACTCGTGTAGCTAGAATTAAGAACCAACATCTTAAGTCTGTTCTGTGTCAGGAACCTGAAAAAAGCAAAATCCAGTTCTGTGGAGAGGGACTAATCTACAGCAATTTATACTCCTAGGCATCATTCACATTATGGTATCCTGCCCTTTCTCCCCTAACCATCAGTACTCTGTTGCCATATATTTCAGATTTAAAAAAAAAAAAAAGGCAACTTTCTTAAAAATAGAAATTTTCCTTTTTTCTAAACAGACCTAGGTGTTCGTAAGTTCAGATTCTTCATTTTGTGTAGTTCTTCTATATACCATTCCTTTACAACTCCATTCCTTAATATCATCATGGAACATTAGAAGAAATTCCTTCCGTGTGAAAAATTTACCATAGGAATTAGACATGCAACCATTTTTTGCATCTCTGCGAGTTTCTTGCCACCTTTTCTCTACTTTAGAGGTCTAATTCTTCCTAGGATTAATGAGAGATAACTAACCAATAAGATAATTATACTGGGTCATGTAATTCATACTCACATGACAAAGGTTATTTTTTTCTTAAGAAATTACAGGATTGTGCTGTGAATTAGCAACTAATGCACTAAAATCACTATGGATTAAAATAATGGAAATTTACACATACACATAGGAGCTTCAAAAAGCTGCATGGATTTAGCAGTAAATTGTGATGTAGCACAGGAGAATTCTTACATTCTGAAATTAGAGTATGCTTACTACTCTAAATGGATATTTTCCAAATTGGCTTTCATTCGTAGCTCTTTTTCAAAAGCTTCATTGTATAACACATGTTGCTGACATAATTAGCTCTAAAAGCAGGCACATTACTCCAAAGACTTAAAAAAAAGTTTTAAAGAAATATCAAAACATTACACACACAATTAGCTGCTTTTCCCAATTAAGAAGGTATATATTTAGTTACGACAAAACTACTCAGTTTGACAAACATCTGTATTTCTGTTTGGCAAAAGTATCTGTCGTATGTGCAGATGCACTTACTAGAAGACACATCCTGTTCATGCAGCACAAGTCACAACTCCACTGCACAGCACTTGCTCAAGTATGAGTGGAATGTCGGGGAAGAATGTTTGTACAATAATTCTTGCACAACAGGAGAAAATTTATAATTATACTTCTATTTTCCCACATTGGTGGTGGGACCACTATATATGCACATGTGCATGTCATCATATGTATGGCTTATGTCTCCCACTGCTGCTTATGCTGGTGAACACGAACACTTCTCAGAAGCATGTATTCCAGCAGTATGCAACCATACTAATGAAAAATTCATGTCTCAGCACGCCAGTTTAGGATGTCAGCGTTGCCAGGAGGTTGGCTGTTCTAAATACTGCACTGCACAGGAGATTTTGAACTTGCACATCTTGATAACTGACAGACCATTAAAGACTGCCTGTACTGATGTTCTGAAAGGAGTCTGTAACACGGTTAAGGAAACTATAGAGTATTTTGTGGAACCCACAAGGTACTGTCTGTATTATTTACGAACACCATGAAACAGCTGTTTTCCTTTGAGACAAGACAGGCCTTAAAAGCCTAATGCTGAAGTATGCAAGAGCTGGGAGCAAAGCAGTATTTTAACCCACTGTTTGATAGTCCTGACAATTTCCCACAGGCATATTCTTATGACCATCTCCAGAGAAAAGCAATATGGTCTTTTGGAGAGCCTGCCCACTGTAGGCAGTACTTACATTCAGAACTTGCCTTTCATTCTCAAACCTGTCACCACAGCCTGCCTTCCCCCAAAAGCATGTTCTGAGCAGAGACCTGATTTGTCAAATGGTGACGTGCAAAGGATTCCCTAGACAAAAAAACCCTGAATTTTGTTTTATGCATAAGATCTATGCATGTAGGTTGAGATTCAATCACAAAGGAGGAGTATTTTTGTAAACACCGACTTGGAGGTTGAAATTTCAAAGCAGATCTTAAACTCGTCCCGCAAAGATCATTAGCTCACAAAGCAATACAGGACTTAGCTACTTGTCAAGTTCAACAAAAACATCTGTCATCACTAAAAACAGCAGAGAAACAATCTACTCGTCTGAACGATACTCAAATATTTAAACTGCATACTACAACAGCTACATACTGCAAAATTCTGTTTGCACTGTATTTAAATTCTCTCTAAATTCAGTAATTTTTACACTCTAAATTGTAGGAAAACCTTTTCAGATTTTATTTATGATGGTAAAAGAAAGTTGAAGGTTTGACTAAACCAGCAACTGGAAAGCCTTCTGCTTTCCAAATGAAATAGGCAACATGTTTCTGCATCGTTTTTTTTGGCAACAGAGGCTGACCAGCCTTCTATAGGATAATTCAACATTTCGTGATTCAGGAAACTGTAGTATCTGGTGAAGATTGTGTTATGCATCTATGATCAGCATTACATTAATTGCACCATAAACTCAACCATGAGGATGAAAACTTTTTTTTTTTTAATAAAAACTGCATTCAGAGGCATATAATTCTAATAACACTTTGGTTTCTGAAGACGCCTACCGCCTTTGCCTCATGCCTGCCTTCATTCTAGACCACCGATCGTGCAGGCTTAGACTTCACTGGCACAGAGCTACCTGCAGGGCTGAACCATGTCACTTTCAGAAACTTGGGGAATGTCTTGCATTCCTAGGTAATTCCCTCATTCAGTTGGGTCTTCTACCATTTCCCAGCTGAAGCTTAAAATCTATAGCTCAAGCTTACTTCAGGCCGTGCATTAGTGTATGCAATCTTTCCAACAAGGCAGTTCGTTGCCATTTTTTACTTTAGAAATAACAGGCTGTTTCTCAAAATTTGGCTGAATGAATGCATTTTAACCCACTGGTAAATCCTTCCTGGGATTCCTCATTCATAGTTGCTTGAAGAATAAGTGGGTATATTTTAAGATGCTGAAAAAAAATTAATTGGAGAGAGTGGTACATCACTGAGTGGTTCTCTCAGTATTATGCTGAGGACTGGGCTGCAGCTGAATAGGTTGGGTTTTTAGGCGATGGGAGTACCTCCCATCCTTTAAATGCTAATGACGCGGCAATACATTTTAATCCCAACTTACTAGGAAGGGGCTTTGAAAAAGACATTCTTTTAGCCAAACATCTGACAGATGTGGCATATTCATAGAGAAGAGTAATTGCAGGTTTCTCTCTGCTTCCACTAGTATTTATGCACTTTACGTTACTCTTTATTGACATAAATACTGGGAGCTGAAATCTGTACTTAAGCCTGCCCACTCACCTCTCCTCCAAAAAGCATCTCAGTCACAGTCCACACAAGAAGGGGGGAAAAAAAACCCACCAAAAAACCACATTCCCTTTGTAGTCTCACCCCAGCCCTACCCGTCCGACATTCCTTCCACAGGACGAGTGAGGCGCACCGCGACGTCCCAGCATCCAGCCTGCTGGTTAGCGCAGTCTCCCAGCTGCAGGAGGTGTGGGTTTGAACCCTCCAAGCAGAGGAAGGAGGCGTCTGCCACTTTCTGGACAGGCATCCCAACATTTGTATAGCACGTAAAAGATAAGCAAGCACCACTTCACTGCTGCCTACTTTGGCTTAGTTTTAAAAGAAGAGTAATTAGTACTCCCCAACTCAGAAAAAGGAAAGAAAAAAGAAAGGGGTGGGGAGGGAAGAAATAGGAGTTCATCCTAAATTTGTGGTTTGTAAATTCACTTTGCTATTGCAGTCTTGACTCTCATCTTTGAATGAAGGGTGGGGGGGCACATGGAATTCAGACTGTTTCTATGTTCAGATGCTCATGCTGGGATATTTGAGGTTTCTGGATTACCTATTTCAAGCACTTAATTCCTATAAACTGTACACGGACTCTAGGAGCTAAAAGTCAGACACTGTAATGACCAACTTGTAAGCCTCTAGATTTTTTTGTTTGGCCTAGCTATGCACCTGAAGACCGGTTAATGTATTTTTTAATATTTGTCATCTCAGCTCCTGAAGATGAACCTTGTTATTTTTGCTAAGAACTACAATTCCCCTTTTAACAGGGGGATTAACAGGTAAACAAATTGTATACCTCAGAGTAGATTTAAAGCTTTTGCTCTTGCTTGTCTGTTTTTAAGATTAAAAGAGTGTATTATTACTACAGATCAAAGTTGAGGGCTGTTGAAAATAAGAACATATTGCAAGCCTCTTACTAAGCAGGTCAGTACAAAACCACTGGCTTTTTTTATTAGACAGCTATCCCTATTTCCTGTGTTGTTCTTAGTTTCTCTATCTCAAGAACAGCTAAAGACTATGACAAGTCAGAATTCAGATGTCTTAGTTCCTCCTGTTTGCATACATCTAGTGTTTCAGAAATGCAGGTCTGTACCTTCAAAGGCACCTTGGTGAGAGAAAAGCACTACACAGACACACCAGAAAGACATGCCAGCTACGTGAATTTGGAGGAAAGTTACGCTGGTGTTCTTGGTTTTTGTTCTTGTCTCTAGAGGTGCAGATGTGCCTTCTGGGAGTACATCCCAAAACTCCCAGCTTCCAGGTAAGCTGAACAATACTCTCCACTTCTGGTGAACTGTGGAGAAAAACACATTTGTTCTTTCCAAGATACAGGAAGGCAGAGACGGGCTAGCAATAGTCCATTTAAGTTGGTCTGGGTCTGTACCACACAGCAGATATTAGCAGGCACAGTATTGTGCCACTGTGGGCTGCGGTTGATACGTCTTGAGCCACTCAGAGGGAAGAACTGCCGCTTTTTATATTAGGGGATTTCTAGAGTATGAGTAAGACTGAAGTGCAGGAAATTAGATAACTATGCAATAAGAGATCTAAAATTCCCATTTCATTATTTGAGAAAAGCTGCAGGGACTCCTCCTGCGTTCACATACTTTATTTTCCAAGCTCTACAAAGTAACTGTAAGACAAAACATTTCATGAAGCTCTCTCGAGTGCATGGACATTACCAGTTAAAGGAAGCATGGTGTACCTACGAGACAGTACGTCTTATTTCCTTCATTTTCTAAGCCACTGCTTTTATGTTTCTGTACAGTAAAAGCAGGAATTTACTTACTCTGAAATATTATCTAGTTACATGAAGCTGGAGAGACTGGTTGGCTACATACAGGATTTTAGAATTACAACAGATCCATAACAGTTATCAGCCACAGGTCTTTCCTTGTCTGGGCATCATCCAGTTTCAGTTAACAAATAAAATCTCACTGCATTTTCCATGTGGTTATCCAAACCACAAGTTTGTTTTTGTCTTCTATTCATAGATTTCTCACTACAAATACCAATCCCTCCCTCCTCCCTCCTTTACCAGTTATCTACTATAGTTATTATTTGCATTTCAAGACTGTTTCAAAATTTCAATTAACTTTCTGAAAGTACTGTATTTTTAGTACATACTCTTTGGATTCTTCACAGTTGTATTATTCATACTTTAGAACCTTTTCTGTATGGTGGTTCTTCCACGAAGTTTAAAGGCTGTGATCGAGAGGAATAGCCATATGCTAATTCTGGAATATCGTTGTACTTAATTTCATATTGGAGTAGCAGATTTCCTATTTATCAGTAAGGCACAACATGCAAAGAACAGGCCTCTTAGTTGGATAGTTTAGTTATTAACAAAAGTGACTGAAGCACTTTTGGGGTCCAATACACAGCTATGTTGTATAGCAACTTACTAGGAATAAAAAAGAAAGTCTACAAAGAGTCTATTCGTTCTGCTTCAGAAGTTCACCCTCTCAGTCCTACCTGGCAGAGCCGCTACAGTGTTGATTGCATGAAAGGCTACTAGTTTTCCCCATTCATTACTTCACTGTAAGCAAATCTCCAGAGGAATACAGGTAGCATAAACTCTATTACACATGCAAAGTTCTCTAGAGTGATCTTCTAAAAGATACAGGACCAGACAGTCTGCTGCCACAGAGCCAGCAATATCATCTGACATCAGAACTATAGCTGGCTATCTCAGTATCAATTTTCCAAGAGCTTAGCACAAAACAGTGAACAAACATATAAGTTAGTGTACTTAATGATGCTATGATTTACTTACTGATATGGCTTAAAGCTGTAAAAATGTAATTTAAAGAAGTTTCCTACAAACGGGAAACTAAGAGTTCAAAACTTAATAAAAATGTTGCTTACTTCACACTAAATCCTAATGTGCATTTTCAGGATTCTTGCAGAGGGCCTGTCAAATGCAAACAAGGAAAAATTGGCTGAGTTTTAAAAATTGTGCAACTTAAAAAATGGTCTCGTGATAAGGAACACAAGCCTCCTCCTGATAGTGTTATTAATTGGTAATGCTATTCCTCTGGGCTGGTATTACGTTGCACCTCAGCCTTTCACTCTTCTCTTTATGAAAGGAAAATGTTTTCTTCTTGAGGATGATAATCTAGATTAGGAGGCAATACAAGCAGCTTGTTAATTATACATATGCACAAGGAGCACAACAGTTGCTCTGCTTGTCAAGAGGATTTAGAATGTAAGCACCACAGGGACAGAAGAGATACTCATTCTGAAAACTCTGAGTCTTCTATCACAAGATTAGAAGTAAAAGAGTGCAGCTCATTTACTGATAAAAAGATCTTACATAAGATTTATCAGCACATACTCAAATCCTGTGCAAAAGAAAAATAATAATTAAAAGTCACGGTTTAATCAACTTCAACATTGCAGATGTTTTCAGTACAGCAAATGATACATTAAAAAAAGCACCTTTAAGGCAACTCCATTTTGCAACATGTCGTAATTTTCTAAGAACACAGTGGAAGAAGTTACTTTAACTCCAAAACCCCAACAGTCAGCCTCCTTTCAGGGAGGCTTCATCCTTAACCTACAAGGCCGCATAAGATTTTTCCAAAGTAACAGCTATTTTCCAAATTAAAAAAAGAGAGAAAAAAGAAAACGGGAAAAAGAACACAAAGCTAAATAAAAATACACCCTTACAGAAATTCATTTGTGACACGGCTGCTTGTATGCTGTCCTGCTACCGAAGGGGGAAAAACAAAGGGTAATTCCATCAGCTGGTGTACAACAACTCAAAGCAACCTCCTGGCACTGGACCAGAAAGCAAAGCCGAACTGGCCCTCGCGAGAGGCCGCGGCTAGGTTTGCTGGCCTCGCCGCACAGCACAGCTCCTTTCCCAGAGCCCCTGCCTGCCCGTTCTAGGGCGCCGGCGGGAGAGACTGCTCCCAGTGGCCCTGAGGTTCCATGGGCACGTGGGTGCAAAAAGATCTAGGTGATGCCTTCGTAAGCTGTGCTCTTATTAGTGCAAACATGGTGCTGTACGGAAGGTCCTGAACGTGGCCTCACGCCTACTTGAAGGCTCTCTCGCGACCGTCCCACCCCAGCCTCACCCGCTGTGAAACACTCAGGCTCTAACATCAGCAAATCACAGCGTAGAAAAACTAAAGAACATTTGAAGTAGCGGTTTTGCCCTTTCACCCTAAAATAAAGACCCTTCCCTTCGCTTTCAAGCACACTGTTTTTATGCTGGAGCATTATTCTGCAGTGTACTGTATATTATCTTTATATAACTATCTCAAGTACGAATTGCACTGAACAAATTACAGTATTGCAATATTAATAGGGTTGAAATATTTACAGACTTGCCTAAGCCTATCAGATATGCAGCTTGTCTTTGAGGAAAAATGTTACAATGTATAAAATTTGAGTTAGCTATTCTCTCTGTTGTTTTGTGGCTGACAAGTTTATAATAGTTTATACTAGGCTGTGCATTGTTTGCAAATGATCACATCTCGAAGGCTAAACACACCGATACATGGAAGAGATGAAATACAGAACCACCCTACAGCCTTCAAAATCTGCCTGTCTGCTCAGTCAATGGCATGGGAAGTGCAAAAGAGTGTTTTACGGAGCTTTGTAGAAAAAAAACACAGAGAACATTTTTTGTGGCATGTGAAGACACGTAGCCAAGTATGAATCTTACTGTAGACCAATTTGACTTAAGTAGTGTGCCAAGCAAAAAAGTGATCCAAACCAATTAACTGGGGAGAAGGAAAGAAAGCAAAATAACCCAGTCAAGTGAGGTATAGTCTTCAGCAGTCCTTCTGTGGCTGAAGAAACAAAGCATCTCTCTGTTAAATGGACACACTGGCAACATTTGAGAGCATTAAGGTATTATTTTAGGGTAATGTCTAAACATGTTGACATTTAACAACTTTTCTTTTACACTGATGGAAACTGCCACACACCACCAGTCATGAAAAGCTTTTTTTTTTTTTTAAAAGGAAGTTGTACAGATTGCACAAGACATGTACAAACACAATACTGCTACAGAAGATGTATCAAGCTCTGTCCCATAGTATGGAATAACCACAGATACCAAATACCTATTGCTTTAATTGGCACGAAAGCAGTACTGTGATATATTTGCTATTTCTTTGTTGCATTGAGCAACAGCAAAATAGGATCCCTTCCAAAGTATTTAACGCTAGAGCACATTTCTATTAAATTCATAGTTTGCCAAGATGCTGGGCAGGCAGAGTCTCAACACAGCAAGACCTAACCAGCTCATTTCTCTGGACTCAAGGAGAGTTTTAAGGGAATGCTTGCAGAATGACTAGGCTAGATAAGAAACTCCTCAGCTAACTTTGGCCAGATGCCAAACTGAAACGGTTTAACATAGTAGTTTGAATTTGGAAGTGGTTACAAAAGAAAAAAGTTATCTGGATCGTGACATTTAACATCTGACTCGTGGAAAAAATGAAAAAAATGTCCTTCTGTTAAATATTTTCACTTTTAAGGCAGAATTTATTAACCAAGGAAAGAAGAGGACAAATAAAAGCGCTTGGACTCTCTAGCGGCATACCTAAAGCTCAAGGTTAAAGTACAACTGACCCCACACAGAGCCATTTGAACATGTGCCAAATGCATGAAGTTAGGAAGTTTCATGCTCTGCTAAGGCGACTTTCACATCACTCATTGGCTTCATCTTGGATCAAAAGCACTAAAAGAAAAACTGTGCAGAGAATCTGATTACAGATGGCTTTTACTGATGCTTTCTACTTAATCTCCTCTGGAATGCGAGGTCGCAGCCCTCCTGGATTTTAAGAGGGATCTATATATTATATGCACACTCAACTATTGTCACTATACAAATGATATTTTGCTTTCTCATCTGAGCAACGTAACTTAAGGAGTTTATTGCAGCTGAGATCCCCACCCACAAAACATGCATATGGCTGTATGGCTTCGGACGCGATTGTACTTTCCATACTGCTCATTGCCTTGTAAATACAAGTAACAGATATTTTGTATGTTGCAGTTATCTGTATTATAGCCTGTAAAGGTACAAGGGCTGGGGTAGTACTCTCAGTGCTCTAAGGAACACCTTAACTCTTCAGGACTTGCCTGCCTAGGAAGAACATACCTACATTACGAAGGTACATTGTTCCCTCCACTTTCTGTTTTGCTGTGGAACAAGTCTATCTTCACGCATCCTCGCTACACGTCACAGAGAAGGTTTCAATCAACAAAATCCAAGGCCTATCCACATTGGAGAAAAGACCCGTTCTTCTCTTAGGTCTAAACCTCCAGACATTTAAGAAGAAATGAGACTGGCTTGCTTTAACCTCTCTCTTCTCCTAGAGATATTCTCCTTATAAAAAGCTCCCTTCGTCACACATCCACACAAGTAAAAAAAAAAAAAAAATATTCTGAACTTCCTGCTCAAGATTAATTATCACACCTCTTTTGGCAGAGAAAAGGCTATGTATCATAATTAATGCACAAAACCCTAATGATTTGAAACCTGCGTTCTTCCTGTCATTAAAAATCTCAACAACTGTGAAAGCATAAAACTGAAGCTGGTAAAAATACTCTACTTGAAAATACATTAAAGCAAATATTCTTTGAAAATAAAAAGTCTTAGAGAACTTACTCAACAGTCTTCCTTGCTGTTTATTAAAGTGTTTGTCCTGGTTTTGGCTTGGGTAGAGTTAACTTTCTTCCTAGTAGCTGGTACAGTGCTGTGTTTTGGATTTAGCATGAGAATAATGTTGATAACACACTGATGTTTTAGGTGTTGCGAAGCAGTGTTTATACTAAGTCAAGGACTTCTCAGCTTCCCATACTCTGCCAGCAAAGAGGTGCACGAGAAGCTTGGAGAGGGCACAGCCAGGACACCTGACCCAAACTGGCCAAATGGATATTCCACACCATGTGACATCATGCTCAGTACATAAACTGGGGGAAAGCTGGCTGGGGGGGGCCGCTGCTTGGGGACTGGGTGGGCATCGGTCGGCAGGTGGCAAGCAATTGCATCGTGTGTCACGTGCTTTGTATATTCTTCTGTTATTAGTATTATTACTATTTTACTTTATTTCAATTATTAAACTGTTCTTATCTCAACCCATGAGTTTTCTCACTTTTACTCTTCCGATTCTCTCCCCCATCCCACTGGGGCTGGGGGAGTGAGCGAGCAGCTGTGTGGTGCTTGGTTGCCAGCTGAGGTTAGACCACAACAGTGTTGACCCTCTATCTCTTTTCCAGTAGTCAAAGGAGGTGGTCATGAATGGAGAGGGAAAGTTTTTTTGCTTTCCTGCTTTCAAACTCCAAGTACATTTTTTAATTTTGAATTTTCAATGTGTCCTCTGTCTTCCAATCAACACTTTTAAAAGTCACAACTAAATTTTTGTTGTAATAACCAAGTAAATTGTGCCACACAGAAGACGTTAATTTTATTTCTCAATACAACATACAGATGTTTTAATAGAAGACACAGTGCTGGTTCTCTGAATAAAATTTAAACTGTAGCCAGTGTAAAGACTTTTGAATTCTCGTATGAAAGTGTTACATTGGATGAAAGTAGATCAATAATCCAAAAAAGTCAGCTACATAGCTCTTTTCTTTCTTAGTTTTTGAAGGGGTGAGGCTCTTGGACTTTGAGACCTCGCATTTTTACATTCTTTGCTTATTGGGTTAGAACTCCCTCCTCTAAGCAACTGTTTAATTCACAATTAGAAATATGAAGGGGTGATGAAGATATTTACATAAAGGTAATCTTCACCTTAGGGGTCCTTTTGCCCCATTTCATATTATATACAAGTGCATGCATGTACAGGCATATACCATAAGTGTAGCAAACTGAAACAGTAAAAATATCTTCAGGTTCAAAAGTCAGTTTCCCCCAAAGATTATGAAATGGAGAACTGCAGTTAACTGTGCAAGCAGTGAAAGCTTTCACCATCATGGTCTTTTAGAGCCTTAGTCAAGCACCAAGACCCATCTACTGTGCGCTACAAGAGTATAGTTAGAATCATAGAATAGTTTGGTTTGGAAGGGACCACTAAGGTCATCTAGTCCAACCCCCCTGCCGTGGGCAGGGACATCTTCAACTAGATCAGGTTGCTCAGAGCCCCGTCCAACCTGACCTTGAATGTTTCCAGGGATGGGGCATCCAACACTTCTCTGGGCAACCTGTGCCAGTGCTTCACCACCCTCAGCGTAAAAATTTTCTTCCTTATATCTAGTCTAAATCTACCCCCCTTTAGTTTAAAGCCATTCCCCCTTGTCCTTTCGCAACAGGCCCTGCTAAAAAGTTTGCCCCCATCTTTTTTATAAACCCCCTTTAAGTACTGATAGGCTGCAAGAAGGTCTCCCCAAAGCCTTCTCTTCTCCAGGCTGAACAACCCCAACTCTCTCAGCCTTTCTTCAGAGGAGAGGTGTCCCATCCCCCTGATCATTTTCATGGCCCTCTTCTGGACCC
>NW_008825619.1:3949849-3980967 GCF_000699105.1 Pygoscelis adeliae | reverse complement strand
TGGCTCATGTCCAGCTTTTCATCCACCAGTACCCCCAAGTCCTTCTCGGCAGGGCTGCTCTCAGTCCCTTCTTCCCCCAGCCTGTATTGATACCAGGGGTTGCCCTGACGCAGGTGCAGGACCTTGCACTTGGCCTTGTTAAACCTCATGAGGTTCACAGGGGCCCACTTCTCCAGCTTGTCCAGGTCCCCTCTGGATGGCATCTCATCCCTCAGGCAGGTCAACCGCACCACTCAGCTTGGTGTTGTCTGCAAACTTGCTGAGGGTGCACACGATCCCACTGTCTATGTTACTGATGAAGATATTAAACAGTACTGGTCCCAGTACAGACCCCTGTAGGACACCACTCGTCCCCTGGATCTCCATCTGGACACTGAGCCATTGACCACTACCCTCTGGATGCGACCATCTAACCTATTCCTCACCCACCGGAGAGTCCACCCATCAAATCCATACCTCTCCAGTTTAGAGAGAAGGATGTTGTGGGGGACCGTGTCAAAGGCCTTACAGAGGTCCAGATAGATGACATCTGTAGCCCTTCCCATATCCACTCGTGTAGTCACTCCATCATAGAAGGCCACTAGGTTGGTCAGGCAGGACTTGCCCTTGGTGAAGCCATGCTGGCTGTCTCGAATCACCTCCCTGTCCTCCATGTGCCTTAGTTCAAAGAGACGGTTTCTTCATCCAGAGAACTTACAATTGAAGTACACAAGAAAATGCACTGTGATTCATCAAAACACTAAGCACCAATTCAGTTCTCTACAGGGAGCATTTACTACAAGATGTGTACAAAGCAAACAAACATTTTTGCTAAACTTTAGAATAAGCATGCAACTGAAATTAAATTTGTGGATTAAAATTACTGAGTCAACTCAGTAACAGGTTAGAGAAGATAAACTGACTACCTTTCATACATGAGCAGAGCCAAAGAAGAATTGCAGAGAGGTGGTCTCACTCAAAGCAATAATGGTTTCAGTCGTTTTACACCCTTCTTGACTTCCTCTACAGCTGAGCCACTAATCAGCAGGTTCAACTCTTAAACCTTCTGCACAGTCAACTCCCAAAGCTTCCTCTGCTACGCCATCAGCTGGGAAAGGGCTCCCAAGCATGGGTACACATACACTATGAAGGTAAGAAATCACACTCCTGCTCTCACATCAGGGACTCATAGCATAACCTGACTATAATTTCAGGTATTTCTCTAGTTTGCAGTCTCTTAGGGCTCTTCAAATGATGCCCCACAATCCTAAATCACAGGAGGTGCCAAATGAACCTGTGGCCAACTTCAATCCAACTGAGTAAGAGTTGCTAGCTTGAATCATTTCCTTTCCTCTTACCCCAACCTACTTCTAGCTCAAGTTTCTGTCCTACACAGTCTCCTTCAAACAAATAAATATGTGGTCAGAGAGGAAACAGGCAGAACAATCAGATAACCCTGCCCACGGCAGGGAAGTTGGACTAGATGACCTTTAAAGGTCCCTTCCAACCCAAACTTTTCTATGATTCTATGATTCTGTAACTTTCCTGAAGGAGATTTATTTCCAACATCCCAGCTTCCCTGGCCTTGCATACCTGTTTCATGGTAAGTAAAACTGAATGTTGTTTGTATATATTGCTGGTGTGTCTTCAAAAATCAGAGAGAAGTAGACAAACGTTTTCTTATAATTATATAAAAAGCATGTCTACCACTACAATAGTGCCATCCTCAAGCCCAGAGAGACCACGCAACAATCCCACTAAAACAACCTGGGATAAACACAAGCAAAACAATCTAAATGTATTCATACCAGGGAAAAAGAATCTCATGCTCTGATACTCAATTCATAATCAACGAAAGGAAAGACTTGGGGGCTTCTCCATTCAATTATTTAACTCTGCAGTAAATAAAAATAATAACGCATACGCAATGCATACTAGCAAAGTGATTTTGAGAAAGTCATTTCAAACAACCCGAGCTGTTCAAAATACCCAGCTTCTCCTTATCCTGATGATTATACGTACAGGTAGACAATAACAAATTAAAGCTCCTCGATGCTCAACTGCTTTGAGTCAATTAGTCCTACAGTAATCAGATTAACATTAGAAGGAAGATGTTGCTTGGTTATCGCTAATAAGTGCCTCCTTTGCAAGAAACATTATTTGTAACCTTTTCAGCAGTCTGAATGCAGAGGCCAAGAATTCAACAGGTATGAAAGCCGAACTCCAGCAGTCCCTCACCCTTGGGAACAGGGCTATCAAGGCCAGGCTTAAAACACATTTAGCAGAGTTGCATGAGGAAGTTTGACAGCTATCTCTTCATGCTATTTTTCTTCTACAGGTAGAGGACCAATCACCAAGGTGATTGGTCAATTGGTGATCACCAATCACACAGCATTCCCCCCCCCCCACCGGATTTCAGACATGAATGGGTAAAGGGAAATGGACATGTGAAGGCTTGCTGACCAGCATAAAGCTTCTTTCTTGAATGAGCAGGCCAGAGTGCCCATTATAGGTTAAAGGGTTTGTTTGTTTTGGGGGGGAGAGGGGTAAAAAGAGAAGGATGTAAATGAAATGTTAAATCTATCCCAAGCCTGCAGCACAGCTGTTAAGACACCACAGGAGGGATCTGGATATTGTACTTACTGAATCAGCTAAAGAGGTCTAAGCAAACTGACGTTCATAATGAGAGCTGTAGAATTCCATTCATACAATGGGTGGCAACTGGCCAAGGATAACTTGCTAAAAATAAGAGATCTAGAAGGATTAAAAAGCAAAAACATTTATTGCAATATAGAACTAGAAAAGGGCCAGATACTCCTGCACATGCAACTATAAAACTACTCCCTCTTCAGCAAGGGCCTTCCAAGGATATACCCTTTCCAATGATAAAAATGGGAACAAATGGGGTAATCCTCCATAGATGGATGAAAAAGAGAAAAATTGACTATTCAGAAGTTTCAGAAATATGGTAGAAGACTTATTTTACATTAATACTTCACCAGTATCACAAGTCAACTTGATAAATCTCAAAGTAAAAAGGGCAATTTGAATGACTCTTTCTTCATCTCACCTAGATGCTAAATAAAAATAATACTGTTTCTATGAATTTGTCTTTCCTTGATTTTTCTTTTTAAATTTTAAAGTTCAAAATAATAAAGCCTCAAAATCAAGATACCTAGCACTCAGAACAACAAAGGAGTATTTTTTTAAATTACAGTTGCATGGGTAGGATTTTGCAAAGATTCTTTTCAACATCTTTCCTCTGCACAGGTAAGTTATTGTTAGAGTAAAGATGCAAGATGAAATAACAGGTAAGAAAACTAAAAGGACAGGCTCTCATCAGTACAAGATGGTTTGCTTGGCCATGAAAAGTAGTTCCTTGCTATTCCCTGCATTTAGAAGGACTCTGGATAATAGCAAAGAAAGCATTCTCCTCCTTCCCCCCATCCTTCCCCTTCCTGCCTCCCCACTCAGAGCTAAAACCCCATTGATACGGAGTCTTTGGGTGGAGTAACCTAGCTTCTTCAACAAAGAAGCTTGCCTTTTTCCCAGACAAATGACTTGGCTGAACTTAAGAATCTCCTTTCGCTATTAAAAAATTCCACAATAACTACAGTTCTAAGGAAAATCCCAGAATCTAGAGTGGAAAAACCCTACTGAATCAGGCTTCCAAGAGTCAGCAAGTCTTAAGAGTTTATTTAAACAGAATTGTCACTCAAATATCAGCAAACTGCACGGACCACAATGAAAAGGAACTGAACAACGTAAATCTGTGACTATTGTAGCTTCCCCAACAAAATCCAAACTCTAGCTCTTTACAAAATGTCAAGACAGCTGAATCTCAGCCGAGTTGTTAAAAACGGCTGCATGCATTTAATTAAGTCAAAATCGAAGCCAGATGGCACATTCTGGTTTTCGAATAGACTGGATGCTGTCACAAGAAGCACTACTTAAGCATTCCTTGATGATTCCTGGCACCAGTGGCTACAGAATCTCTTTCTACCATCTAGCATACATCCCTTCTCTTTTTTCCAGTCACCAAGCCTTTAAAGAGGGTGGGGAGGAGGAAAAAGAGAGCCCCTGAGATAAATTGACTCAGTGTGTGGAATGCAAGGCAAACATTCCTGTACAAATTCAGATTTGATTTATTTTCTTTAGAAAAGTCCAGCTGCAGGAGAAACCCCCAATTGTTGGTCTTTGCCTTATACCCCCTAGGGTCATCATCTGTCTTACAGGGAGAAAATAAAAAAAGATAACTATACTTCTGAAGTACTGCACAGCAGAAGATGTTAATACTTTAGCCAGTAATAAATGCAAGTGAACTGGCTAAAAAAGGTCTCAAGAACTTGGAAGTGTATGGCTGAAAGGAAACATTAACATTTCATCTCTGGACTGCGTAACCTCTCAGTGAAAAATGACAGTGTAGGCTTTTGCCATCAGCACGCATGCAGTGAACTCCTCCTACTCATCAGAAAGACTAGCAAGTTATCACCTCATTCTAGTCAGCCAAAGTTATACTGGACTGAGCCAGAACTGAGTGGCAATACCATACTTTACTTCCAGTACTGCACCCTCCAATACATGGAATTAAACAGAGAGGGCATGAGCCCCAGAGTGCCTGGCAAAGTGTGTCTGGAAGGCAACGGGGAAGAAAAAGATCAGAAGTTAACTGATTACACATATGAGAAATATGTTACTGACAAAACACTTCTGCTTGATTTTTACTTTCAGATTTTCCTGTTCCAAAATCACTTAAGCAGCTGCCATATCGCTCCCAAAAGGACTCCTGAAGATGTTTAGAGCAAAAGGTGGGATCTATTACACCTTTTGAATAGAAAACAAGGAGGGCTCAAAGTACCTTCCTTGTATTCTCTCTCCATCTCTGTCAAATCACTTGGAAAAGTGAACCACAGTCAGTGTATCTCATTGTTCGAGTAATCTAACATAAAGCATACACACGGACAAAGGCACAGAACTATAATTTTAGGTTATTTCCAACTGAATGATCCCCTACTGAGCAATACCATGGTCTAGGGTTTACTTAAGTTCTTAATTATGATTGCCACTTTTATATATATCCAATCTCACCTTTCATTAAAAAACAAATTACGCATGTGCAGTGAATATCTTACTGCTTGTGCAATCTGTTAAAAACTCATTACCAGCGCTACTGAGAACAAAAACCCGTCTGCTGAAAAGGGTGGATGTGTTTAACAATTTCAGCAGAACAATCCTTCTCTCCTGGTTAGTTTAAAGCTCCATTAATCTTAATGCAAAACAAAACAGTTTCCTTGAACAGCTCAAGGTCAAGAATCTGGCTGTTACAGTGTTGGAGTTGGGGGCTGGGGTAGAAAGGACATGGACCGACCACAGCTAAGAGCTGGAGAGTAAAAACATACAGACAGAATAGCCAGCAGAAAAAAACACCAAACCAAAACAAAAATTATCTTTGTGAAAGACTACCATCTCCACTGCTGCCATGGAAACCTGGACAACATCACCTCAAAATTTTTATTACTCATTTTCAGATAAATTTTAAAATATTAGCAGCTATGAAGATTATTAAAAGATGACCAAGAATGCAAAGGCTAATGGCTTCTAAGTCACCCATCTTAGCCATTAGAGTATTTACAGAGTAATGTTGCAAATGAAATCCAGTCTGCTAGGCAGCATTATTTTCAGTGTGAAGAAATAAAGAGCTACAGATGCTTTCTTTGTAGACACTGAAGATGTCTCTTATTTAGATCCTTTAATTTTCTTAATACAAGATGGATTCGCTTAAAACATCATTCCTATATGAACCCAACTCAGAGTTGGACAAAATAGGTCTTTAAATTTAAAAAATACTCTTAGCAGTCAACATTCACAAGGCTTCTTACATACGGGTTTTACGCTCCTCTACCCACTGCTTTTCCATTACTGTACTTGTTTACATTACTGAATATGTGCTCAGCACAGCACAGTCCAGAGAGTAAAATCTGTCCTTGTTACCAGGACATGACTATGTAAGTGACAGACCCAGGTGGCAGAACACATTTGCTTCTAAAACGGCATTAAATTGCCTGTGATTTATCTTAATACTTTAAGTTGTATTAAAGCATGATTTCCTCATTACATCTTGTAAGGCACAAATTTAATCACTTGACAGTATTTGCCCAGCTAAGAAGAGGGCACGCAGCAGTTTCTGTAGCATGATTTCTACATCTCCCACACCATACCCAGAAGAACGGTTCCTCGAGGCAGCTTTTAATTGAAATGCTGCTAGAACTGAGTTTTTTAAATGGCTCAAAGATTGATGAGTCATTCTGTATCAGTGCTTACAAACATTTGAAAGGCCTTCTCGTACAAAGAAGGATTGGACTAAGGACAAGACCTAATTTTACTTACGAACTCTGGAGGTTCCCATTTTGCTGCGCTTTTGGTTTAGTCAACAGTCACAGACACATCGTAAGGTAGAGAGACAATGCCATCATTTGGATTACATTCACAAATCTGATTTCCTACCACAGGTGCAGAAGGCTGTTTGTAAAACTAGAGGTATGCTGACCACCACTGTCCTCTCAGTACAAGGAAAGCCCTTACTTTTTGCACAAGACAAAGGAATGTTTCAGACCATCTTCTGTGCTGACTCAGATGCTTCTTGGCCAAAATCATTACTGTTTACCATACAGTTCTGCATGGTTTATTTAAAGTCTCATACCAAAGTGCTCGTTATTTCTGTAGTATTAGTTACATGAAGACACTTTTAAAGCCTAAAGAATTTATTATTCTTAACAATTTGTTCATTAGCCAGCAGTAGTGCTGTGACTAGAGTGACAGAGCTAGCTTCATACACAGCCTCAACAGCTACTTCAGTGTTAAAACCCAAGAATAATTACTGATATGCACAGAAAACAAGTGTCTCACGATCTCCTCATCACTTCATGGGAAGCAGCAGTAGTTCAGCCTTGGTTGGATCCACAGAAGGGTGGATCTCTTGTTCTGTGGATCTAGAAGACTTTTACTCCAAGACAAGTCATTTGTATGAAACTTTTTTCTTCCAAAATGAGGGAAGTGGTGACCAGTATAAGCAGTTAATGCCAAGTAACACTTTAACCAAGTGGCCTCCTCCATCTTCCTTGACTTGCAACGGAAGAAATTGTATAATAGAGCAACTGAAACAGCAGAGCAAACACAGCAGGTGGTCCCATCTTAGATGACTTCCACCAATGGATTTTGAAATCTTACACTTAGCCTGGTATGCACCCAAATACATTAAAGAGCCTAAAATGTTAAACATCAGAGACAAACCAAACATTTACAAAACACAAGGTCTATTATTTTGGACAAACCTTGCTGCAATCACAGAGGAATGTTTCCTTTGGCTGCTATTATGCTCACTTCCATTTATTTATATAGAGCAAAAAGCAAACAATATTTTCTTACCTTGTTTTCTTAATTGTCTACAGATGGTACAAAATGGTAGAATGATAAGGCTGGACGACAGACTTCTGTCTTCTATTGAACAGACAGATAGAAGAATTTTGCTAGTATGAGAATTTTACTGCTTATCTCAGTTACAGAAGAGAGAGGGTCCATCAACTACAAAATTATTGAAAAGTTTCTTTTGTCATCCAAGCAAATAGGAAAAAACACCCCATACAACCAAATACCAAAAGATACTGTTTTTACAATGACACCCTTAAGATAGCCTAATTTGCCTCAATCATAGTAATAACAGAGACTACCGCTCTATTCTTTCTTTGAAAGTACTGGAATACTGCACTTGCTAAATCTCTCTGTGTGAAAGGGTTAAAAAGCACAGATCCTTCATCAGTTAGTCTTTATTAAGACTCTCCAGAACAACCGTACGTGCAAATCACAAATCTCTTCTCAGTTATTTAATAACAAAATACAAAAATCTGAGCTAGGTCTATACTTGAAAGAGATCCAGAAACGCTGAGCACAAACTGAGCAGCTCACAAAATAGCAGGTTTTTGTCTTGCATTGTCTCTACATTTTATTTCAAGTTTTGTTATACCAATGTTTTCTCCTTATATTTAACTACAACAAATCCATTGATCAGAAATAGAAAACTCGAAGCAGCTCAGCATAAATGCTGCATAGCTTCCTTGCACACAAACACCAGCAGTATGGCATCTTACGGTTAATTAGCCCACTTACAGTACATCAAACCCACAGCTCAGCTAAGAAGCCAGCCTGCTGTATCTTCCAATCAGCGAGCCCACACAGTATGTTGGGACTAACGGTATTTTCTCTTTAGTAAAGCATAGTTGAGTTCATACAGATGTAAGTGAACAAGGGTGTGACAAAATAACAGAAAAAAAGGAGATTACAAAGGAAGCCTGAATCTTACACTTAAGTTTCTTTTGCCAAAATGAGATTCGAAGAGAGAAGTGTTTTTTTGGAGCAAATCCTGAAAGCAGGATTTGAGGCCCTTGGGTAAAACCTGGTTCACAACATAACCTTACGTGCTCTTATTTTCCAGTAATCTCAATTTTGGCACAAGTTACCTTGGGAAAAAAAACAAAACAAAACAACAATTACCCAAAGACTTGTCATTTCAGAAAGCTCACTCACAGCTCAGAACTCTTCTTGAAATAAGGGAAGCAACATTATAACTATGGCTTTAATGCAGAACAAAAGCTGCACAGCTTCCTAGAGCCTGAGAAAAGCAGACAATGTCCGTACATGGACAATGCCGGATAAGTGAATTATGTTGTCTAAGCACTTAGAGAAATGGAAGAAAACAAATACAGCCAGGTAATGCTACACCACAGACAGAAAAAGAACATACTGAAAAACCACACAAAGCATTATTAATGTATGCAAGTGGTTTTGGGCCCAGCCATCCTCAAATGTCAAGCCTCAGAGTCAGAATAAGATCTGAAAAAAGCTTTTAAGATCAATGAGTCAGGACTGTCCAACAAATCCAGGACAGGACTCGCTGGACAGGACTCCAACAAATAGGACTGTCTTACTGAGAAACAGCTGCCTCCTAGAAAGAAGACAGGGCCAATTATCTGATTAAGCAATAATTTAAAGAACGCTTAATAATTTATAAAAAGTAACTAGGCCATGGACTGTTATTATGCAAGACTACACAAAAAAAACCCCACAAAGTAAAGCATGTTCAAATTTTGCTGATAATTATCCCTGACCAGAAAATGGGATCAGGTTCTTGTCTTATAAACAAGGTATAGGAGCACTTATGGAATGAAAAATACAGCTGCTTGTTAAAACTGCTTTTGGCCAGGTGTCTGAGAGATCAAGCACATCACTCACACTGCAAATCAGGTTTTATTTCAAGTCATTCTCTAAAGGGCAATAGGACCATACAGCTTTATTTTGTATACAGCCTTTCCTGCTCACTTAAAATCACAATGCTGCTATTCTAATGAATGCCAAGAACCGAATTAGAAACTTTCAGAGATCAAGAAAGGAGCCTCTGTATTTGATCTGGGAAGCCAAAATCAATAATTTGGAGCTGCAGTCACAAACTCTGCAGATCCTGAGTAACGATCTGTGTATAACACATGCACAAAGCAAGATGTTGCATTGCCACTAACAGTGAAGCATTCTGTAAAATTTGAGGAAAAAAGTTTCAGAGAAAGTCCAAGAAATTCCCACATACCAGAGTAATTTCTTACAAAAGGAAGAATCAGTAGAACAGTCACAAACTGAAGCATCAGCAAGAGGCAGGACAAAAACCCAAGCGCACAACAACCTTCAACAAATCAAGAGTACACTATGTTTTAAAGCAACTCGTAATGCAGAGTATAACCTCTCATTTGAAACAACCTTGCTACTTCATAAAATGAAGGCAATATATGAAAGTAATCTCTCCAGTGGCCCCACAACAGTCCTGAGAAATTCAGGTAAGTACGTGAGTACTACAGTTTCTACCGATTTACACCCTACAGAAGAGACGGCATTAGTAACATGCAGAGTATGATTTCTGCAGGCTTCTGTCTTGCAGTTGCGTTACAATGCTTTGAAGGACGCAACATGAAGGATTACCCAAGTGATACACCTTCCCCCCAGCCCCCGAAAGTTTCTTACAATTTTTGACAGTGTTTCTTACCAAAACTTGTTAGAGAAACTATGCTGTCATGGAATTTAAAAAATCCTCTCTAAAAGCCCAGTTAGGAGAAAACAAGGGATAGAAATAAAAAGGCCAGTTTCACAATATAGAGAGATACCAAGAATCTCACTGGCATCTACACTATGGCCTGTGCTGTTGAGGGCTTTTTTGGTCTGGGGGTTTTGTTTATTTTTGGGGGGTTTTGCTTGGGGTTTTTGTTTGTGTTGGTTTGGTTTTTTGTTTGTTTGTTTTTTTAAATAAGTGATCCCCAAGCGGATGAACAATCAAAGTTTACTGATGATGCAAGACTACCTGGATTAGTCAAAGCAGCACTGGCTGCAAAGAGCCACGCAATAAAGACTGCATTACTTAAAGTCACTGTAGATAAGGCAACACACACACACAAAACTCCCCCCACACCCACAAGCAATAAACACAGACCCATAAGCAAGCACTGGGGAGCTTGCCAGAGATCTTTACTTGCATCATGTTAGGCCACGCTCTGAAAACAGCAGTCCAGCGGTCAACAGCGGACAAGTAAATAAAACATCTGGAATTATTAGAAAGGGAATGACTTTCCCTTCTCACTCATACATGATGGTACTATGTCAATCAATCCCCTATGTTATCATAAACTGAGAGTTTCGTGTAATTCTTGTCATCCCACCCAAACAAAAATCCAGCAGAATTTAGAAATGTAAGGGAGAAGAACAGGCTGGTGAGAGATACTGACCAATGTTTACATGAGGAGAATTTAATCCAGACTTGAGCTTAGAAAAAATGGGGCAAGAAGAACTATTATATAGTATTATATATTAGTCTATACACATGAATCTGTAACACAAACTATCATGAATCCACAAAATAGAGATGGCCAGTTATTTTTCAGAAATATAATAAAGCCAGTTAGACAGCTGTGTAAAATAGCACCTTTTTCTTAAAAGCAGGTGTGAATGATTCAGACAGCCCCAACTTGCTGACTATTAAAAGACTATATCAAAATGAAAGAGGGGAAATAATAATAAAAAAAAATTACACTATACTTCTCCTGCTTCTTAGAACCATTCCTCAATTATTAACTCCCAGCTACTTCCAAAAACAGGAAACGAGGTCTGGTAAACTTTGTCCCTACTCGCTACGGCTGTCCTCATGTTCCTAGGTACAGCAGACATGACTGCCCAGACAATATCCCTGTCTCATGATGCTGAGGAGGAAGGCGGGGGGAAGGAAGGAGGAAATCAGTCCATAAACCAAAGAACACATCAAACCGGCTATACAGTAGCTACCATGAAATGCATAATGTTAGCAAGTCAAGACTACCAAAAAATAATTTTCTTTTTGATTTGAAAGTAAAGGATACTGTCAACAATTACAGGTAAGGCATTTTTAGAAAGAGGTGCAAGGTCATGCTGTCTCTAAGCAATATTGCGATAGTCAGGAGTAGCAGATGTTGTTTGCAAAAGCAAACAGGTTTTTGAAAACAGCACTGGAACACGGCATCCATAAAACAGATATTCATAGGATGGCTATCTCAAATGAAGGAGCTCCAAAACACAGAGCTCTGACTCTGGAGACAAGGACAAACACATCCAATGATGAAGGAAAAGAAATAAAGGCAATATACTTATTCTATAAAAATCCTTCAACTGTGTGGTACCATTTAACCTGTAAGAGTCATGGCAACATTGCATGTGGAGCTGTAAGACTATTTTGAGCTTACTTAAAATGCCAAAGTCAAACAGAAGCTTTTGAAAAATGCAATGGATTGATACAAATCTGTATCATTATTTATTATATTTACAAAAAAGGAAGTGTTACTGACTTGAAAGCACAAGCTAGCTTATCAGGCTCTCTGGTTTGGACTGGACAGTAGATGAGTCACTATTCTGTCAGTGAATACTGACAGAGGCTCATCACCAAAAGACTCACCTGTGACAAGTTATCATTTATGAAATAAAATAATTTCAGCTGAGAATTTTAAAGCTGCATGAGAAAAATGCAACTCCAATCTCTAAATAAGGCTGGCAAATACTCAGTTTTTACAAAAGCTCAGAATACCAAGGTCAAGTTGTGACCAAATAAAATTAGTTCAGTCACATGAACTTATGACTAAATAAAAATAGTTCACCTAAGTTTTCTTCTTACTTGCAGTGACTCCATGAATGCACACTTAAATAAAATGAACAAGAATCTTCCTAGGCAACATAACTTCAACTGAAATTACTGGTCTCCTAAATTTTCCAGGGCTACCCTATAACTACTTTTTCCTCTGTGAACCAGCAGAGTATGTTCTCTTAGCACTGAAAATACTGGTTCTCTCTAAATGTATGAAATTTGAAGCATGAAACAAATTAGAAGCTGCTCTCCAAGAATACACAGAAATGTTCCTGCAACAGTCATTACACAGAGACTGCGGCAAATCAGGAAAAAATATGTCTAGCCCTTGATGGAAATCTTTGACTGGCAAGACCAAGATGTTTTCCTCATGGGTGGGGATGCCCAGTACATCATTACAGTTCACGACCTGCACGTTAAGAGCTCATCACCTTTGCAAATGTATTAGCCACATTTATTTCCTGCAGATCTTTCCCCCTGAAACTACAAAGCGACCAGAAACTATGCCTTGATACATCTCCCATGCTCAAGGAGTCACAAAGCTGACTCCGGCCAGGTTACGGCAGAGAGATCGTACATCAGTATGACGCAGGCTCCCTTAGGAAGTTTTCCTTGTGAGAATTACGAGCCCAAAACTGATACAGCCACCGAGACAACCACAAATTGCTGCTATTGTGATCTTGTGTAATTACCTCCAGTGCTGCTGCACACCCTCTCAGGTCTCCACCCCCAAGCAAGTCATGGGATTGTCTTTAAGCACAGCATACCAAATCCCACAGCTGTGTGGCTGAGCATTTCCGACATGAGAGCACAGGTTTTCACCTTCAAGAAGCTACATATTTGTAAAATTTCAGAAAGTTTGCTATTGTATTCTTCAGGCAGCTTCCAGCATGTTGTTGGTCTTGCAGACAAGCTGATTCCTCTGAGAGAGGAATCAGGATTCAGAAGAACAAACTGAAGTTTCTTGTCACAGTGCCAGCGCTCAGATTCAAGTTGAAGAAATTTCCACTTCCATCTTCAAAACATGTATTAGGGAAAAAAGCACTTCAACACTTTCTTCAAGCACTTCTTGTTTAATTTGCAATGTGAAGCCTACAGACTATAATAAAGTATATTGCTTAAACCAAGACAAAGTGGACAACCTTATGCTTTAATACTTCTGTTTATTTTATGATCCACATGGGCTATCCATAAGAGTGGAGGGGCTACATCTTGTTTTGCTAAAGGGAAGTAAATTTCACATCACGAGAGAAAGTGTGGTGCGTCCACATGTTTTCTTGCTCGATCGCCATCTTTCAGAACACCAGGCCTTATGCTGTAAGGTTATTTATGTTCTTGGCATTTCTTAGGAAAATGGGGAGCCACCACTAGCAGATGTAGTCACTAGTTGCAAAAGGCTGCAAGTAGTTGCACAAGGCTTCAAATCCATAATCAAGTCTGACACTTATACCATTACCACCTTCAATGCAAGTCTCAAAGGTGGATCAACACTTGCAGGCTAATTAATGTTACCATGTCACAGATTGCTTCCACACATTTTTGGCCATTTTGCTTAAGTGATAGTAGCTATCTAGTCTTACAAAAGTGGTTACTCTGTCCATCAATATTAAAAAGTAGAGGGCACTAGAAGTACTTTCCACTCAGAATATATACCGCTGGCAGAAAAGACAGACAATATTTGACATTAAGTGCACATGAACCAGAAGAACCAGATCTAGTTTAAAAAAAAAAAAAAAAAAAAGATGGTCTGCTTGTACTATACAATCCCCTAAGTAGTGTTTGCTTAGCTTACCTTTGAGCAATACCCAGTATGTTACTGCATTGATATTAAGTCTGCTTCAAATATTTCTTTCTACTGCCATGTCACTACTTGCAGTATCTTAGTTGAACTGTCTGCCAACATGCTTCAAGGAGTAAGATGAAGCTGCTCTACAGGTGAAAAAAGCTGATGACAATTCAACCCATACAAGCTCATTCTTACACACACTGTTCTATTGTTTTCAATGTGCAATGAGTATTTCCAGTTTTTTTCCAAGGAACACAAGCAGATAAATCAGTAACAATGGCAGAGGAAAAATCCTGTGGCCGACAGACATTTTTCAGACAGACAAAGAGAGATTTCGTTTGGCTCAACATCCAGCAAAAAAAAAAGTCTGCATCTTTTTAGGCATCTGTTTTTCAAAGGGAATTTATCATCCTTATTACATAGCTAATTTTCCAGGATCTGGAAATAATCTGAACTCAAAAGCAGAAAATAAATGCCTGACAGATATGAGCAAGTGGATGTGCACCAACAGCATTTCACAAAACTATAGGCCTCCACTGACATGGGGAGTATCTTGGAAGAAACAGTCACTGAGGTTTGTTATACCTTAGTACCAAAGAACTTTTAACATTTCCTACCTAGTGTACAGCACATCATCTTTTGTTTTCATTAAAAACAGGTTATGATTCAGATATATTTACACATCATTAGGGACAGTGTGCCAAACTCTATGAGAAGGAACTAAAACCACTGTACAAGTAATGAGAAAACTAAGGAATTCAAATTAAGAAATAAATACAATTGCGTTTTCAACCCCAAATATTTTAAGGAGCTTATTTTCACTGCTAAGATGGGCCCTTTGAAAAGAGAACGGGCAGATTTAAGAATTTTCTACACCTCAGAGAAAAACGTACGAAGAAAGCTTTACCTCCAAACACTAACACAACACTAAACATCAGGTTAAGAATCACTGACAAGAGCAGGAAATAATACAAAATACAGAAACATTATATAGAGATATGACATTAAGTAGAATCATTTAATTACAACTTGTATCTAAGTAATCTCAGTGATTTTTCCAGAACTACCAAAGAAATTGTTATCTTTTAAAAAAGAAAACAGGGATAAAATTGTCATGGTCTAACCTCAGCCGGCAACCAAGCACCACACAGCTGCTCGCTCACTCCCCCCAGCCCCAGTGGGATGGGGGAGAGAATTGGAAGAGTAAAAGTGAGAAAACTCGTGGGTTGATATAAGAACAGTTTAATAATTGAAATAAAATAAAATAGTAATAATACTAATAATAGAAGAATATACAAAGCACGTGACACACGATGCAATTGCTCATCACCTGCTGACCAATGCCCAGCCAGTGCCCGAGCAGTGGTTGCCACCCCCGGCCAGCTTTCCCCCAGTTTATGTACTGAGCATGACGTCACATGGTGTGGAATGTCCCTGTGGCCAGTTTGGGTCAGGTGTCCTGGCTGTGCCCTCTCCCAGCTTCTCGTGCACCTCCTTGCCGGCAGAGTATGGGAAGCTGAAAAGTCCTTGACTTAGTATAAACACTGCTTCGCAACACCTAAAACATCAGTGTGTTATCAACATTATTCTCATGCTAAATCCAAAACACAGCGCTGTACCAGCTACTAGGAAGAAAGTTAACTCTACCCCAGCCAAAACCAGGACAAAAATATAAGGAATGACTGAAGAAATTCAAAACACTATCCACTCTAATCTCAAAAGTCATCTGGAGTTTAACTGATAAATGATAAGCGAAAATACTGTACTACTTCAGAATAAGATCTGACCTCATATCTTATATAAGCAATCTTATGATCATGGAAAAACAGGGATTCAAAGCTGTGTTTAACTACCAACAAAGCCACATATTTTCATTTGATTATCCTGCAAACACAATGCACTACAAAACAAAACCCATTTCTTCCTGTACTTAACCTGAATGGTATCAGCCAAAAGTTTCACTGTTCAGTTCCTCTGTGACTAATTAACAGCTTTATAGATTACAGATCTTACAATTTTCTAGCATTTACTCTGCCATCATACAACTCAAAGGTTTTTGGTTTGGAATCCCAATGTCCACTTCTGTTTCTTCAGAAACTAAATACCTGTGAATGGGCAAAATACTAAAAGGGTCTACCAGTTCACAATCCAACTTTATTTCAGATCTGCCTTCCTCCAGGTACATTGACACTGAGCCCAATAACTTGTTTAACATTAAGCAAGTATCTTTCAAAAAAAACCACCAAGCAACAGAAAACATTAAGCAATATGCCTTGGAACTTTGCTCTTAAGGTTAGAAACTATTACTATTATTTCAAAGATGGCAAGTCTTCACGTTTGTTAGATTAAAAAAATCTATCGAATTTTGGTCTGTGTTTCAATTTCCTTGAGTAAAATACATTTTGTTAGTTTTTAAGTAACTGTTATGCTGCTTTCCAGTGCCTTACTCAATTTTCAACATTCTCTTAATAAACTGGAAGCCTGTGTCAACAGTCAGTGCACCAGATTAAAAACCCCACCTATTTATGGTGACTGCACCCTTGTTTGTAACACCCAAGACCACACTCTACTTTTTTTGTGATGGCACAGCATCTTAAACTTCACATGGTTGCCTATTAAAAAATCTTAGGCTCTTCTTCCCTTCTAAGAGGGAAGTCTGTGTGTCCCATGTGCACAACTTGCAATGCATTACAATGAGAAATGCTGTAACAGAGATACAGCTAACAGGGTTGGGGTTTTTTGTAGTGCTTTGAGATTGAGGTCCAGCATTCAGTAACTAAAGCTTATGAACTTTGAGATTTGATTTTAATTATATAACCTTGAAACCCTTGAAGAAACTGGCATGCATCATCAGAATTTTGGTCAGTTCAGGAAATAGATCTGTGAACGTAAATCAGATAAGAACAAAATGCATTTGAAACTGTCACTTTAAAAAAAAACAACTCAAAAACAAAACACTGGAATATGCTGGAGGTCATAAGGTGGTTCTGCTTTCCTTCTAAAACTGCAAGCTTTGAATAATACGTGCTCAAGAATGGAAAATTCCTTTTCTGTCAGTGTACATTAAAGTTAGTTCTGCTTTTTAAAATGTGTAACTACTACATCATTCTCCTTCTGCCTCAACTCACAGCCTAATTAGAAAGGGAAGTAACTCCCAGAATATCTCAAAAAGGAGATACATTCTTCTGGTCCTTTGCTACAATTTAATCATCACCTGGACAACTATCATCAAACACCCCAAAACATCCACTAACCTCCCTAGACACTCTTCAAAACTAAAGCTGGATGAGACGTCTTAGCTGCATGAGTCACAGAGGCAGAGAAAAATTATGTGCTCTGTGGCATACCAATATTCAGGATACTTTTACAGATCACAGTCTGTCACATGTATACTGGCTTTGAATTCAAAAAGCAGACTGATTAATTTCAAATACAGCTGCAAAAAAAAAAATCACTGTTGTTCTCCAAGTTCTCAACAACTTCTTCATTGCACCATAAATTTCAATACAAACAAGTGCAGACATCTTTTTGTTGCTCTTATTTCCATATTACACCTTGCTAATAAAGTAGTATTCTAAGCCACGGTTTGACAAAAATCATCTTAAGTCTTACTCTAAGATCCATTTCGGTAATTAACCGCAGGTGGTATTAGTCATTTCACTAATCAAAGTTGTTTGATGCTTCCCATTGTGAGGTCGTATTTTCTTTCAGTGGTTGATGAATTTGCCATACTTCAATTAGTTAGGCAGAAACTTTCCATTGTGCGTGTCGCCTCAAACCTTCAATTTTCTTGAAGTTAAACTGAAATGGTTCATCCAGTTCCAAGAAACAAATGAAGAAATAAAATTAAGAGATAAATGCTTACATTAAAAAGCAAAACTGACAACTTAATTTGAAACACTCTAGTGATCCCTGCTTCAGTCAAAGGAGTGTATCTGACAGCATCAAGGATGCGCACATGGTTGTCTATGTACATATATGCCTTACGTTGCTTAAGTTAAACACCTTTGAACGTGTCCAGCTATTAGAAGCGTCAACCAACTGCAAGACCTGTGAGGAGGTCCTCCATGCCATACATTTTGTAGGCTTAGAGCTTTAAGCAGAGAGGTGCCAAGCAAAAAGGAAGGCGGCCACGTAAGCCCAACTGCACGTGGCTGAAAAAGGCAAAACAACAGTTGGAGCTGGGGATAGAAATAGCAGACCGAGAGAAACTGGTAAAGAAAGAAGATTTTGTCTGTTGAATTGAGTCCAGAACCACTCAAGTGAGAAGAACGATACGGGATAAAGAGTTCTAGGTAAGAAAGAGGTAAAACTGGAACAAGTTAAAGGAAATTCAGAAAAGGCTAGGACCAAGCACTGGAAAGAAGAGGCAACTACAACACGCTCCCTCCAGAAGCTGGAAGCTGAGGTCTTGAATCCGACATACCTTTGGCAGCAGAGAAACCTAAACCTGGTGGGCAAGGTACCCCGGTCCCCTTCTAGTGTTGACCCCCATAAGAAACAACAACCTGTCGTCGCTCCTGTTAGTTTGGAAAACTGCAGTTCAGTTGATAAAATTACATGGACGCCACATTTCTTTTGTCTTCTCTTAAAAAAAAAGTAAAACCAACTAAACAAAAAAACTATTACAAGAATATAAAAATTACAGAGCAAATCACTCTGTAGAATGATTTAAGAGTTCTGTAATTAAGTGTTATATATACAATCCTAGCCCACACTCCTCACAAGCATACATGATAACATGCCCAATTTCATGGCGAAATAGCACGCTTTCTCCTTCCTCTCATTGATTTACTGCAAACGAGAATTACCATCCAGTGCCTAAAGACTGATTGGTTTTGGGGGTGGAGAGGAGCTGATTTTCAGGACACTGACTGCAACTGGTGGAAGCCAGTCTTATTAACAGAGTGAAACACACCCATGAAGAATCTTCCTTGAAGTGTTTTGTAACAGTCTAGACCTAGATGCAGCTTTCCAGTGACCAAGAAGTAGTTAAATTAGCACTGGAACTGCTACAAGAAAGTTAAACAAATCAGAAATCTAAAAGAAAGCCTTTCAGTCCAAAGTTCAAAAACATTTTAAAAAAGTAATAACATACTGCTAGGGATTATTAAAAGGTATACGACCAATTTTTTATTTCATATCAAAACGAGCTGCACAAAAAAAGTCCTCACAGAAACTTCTCTAGAACTCAAAGAGAAGAAAACCTGGCCATAACAAACTGCAGCCAGCATCAATCAAATATCCCAGAAAATTCCAAGCCTTTAGACACAGAGGTACCCACAACAGATGCAGACCTAGTTATAATGTGTCATGACTTAATTTAGTGTTGATTTAGTGAACATGCTCTCCTAGATTTTCACATGTGAAGTATTTTTTGGTAGCAAAAAATTAAAACAAGCAAAAATGTTTTCTTTTTACTCGGATCTTAATAACAGTTAGTGTCCATTTTGTCCTCAGAAGAGGGCTAGATGCATTTTTTTGAAACTACAGGATGAAGAAAGAGTACAGGTCTGGATTCAGACTGCTCATTAATGGAAACTCAAAAGTCGTAAATGCTTATCTCCTATTTTCTAAAATTACTTCCAAACTTCAAATTCATTTTCACTTCAAGTCAGCTGGACTACAGCCTGTAAAGTCACTGCAGAACGTGTGACACTATACCATGATGTTGCCACTCCCTGCTGCTCATCTCCACTCCCTCTAATCGGCTAATTAAATTGCTCATGCAACATTTCCCCAGTCAGCTTTCAGCAAAATGAACAAGGTTGCTAAAGACCTACTGTTTGCAGCACTGGATTTAGGATGGAAAATCTACACTAGCCCAACACCTTTAGGTTGAAATGTGGGGCGATTGTACCAATCAATGATACAAGACATTGGAGCAAACAGTAGCCTCCAATCAGTGCTGGTGATGTGCTGATGAAGAAACTACATTTTTAAGTTTGCCTGCAGTTAGAAGAAAACACGTACGTGCTCCCCTCATTCTGCTGAAACTTGAATCCTGTGTTATCACCCTAGACAATGATGATGAACCATAAATTCACCATCAGTCTTCTAGCTACTGCTAGTGTATTACTATCAAGGAGCTGTAAGTAGGTCAGTCATCAGAAATTGAAGGAAATTCAAGTGGTCAGCAAGGACATGTGTTTTGGCTACAGAATGTATTTCCTTATGAAGCTTTATTGCTAACAAATGTTTCAAATATCACAGATTCAAATGTCTGGTTGACCTTTCATATAAGTAGTCCACATTACATTTTTCTTTCCTCCCATTCAGGTGCCAACAGCTTGTCTCACTCCATTCATCTCTTCCACTTTTCTGAGGCACTGAGAGCATCTGTGCATTTTGGGTATGTAGTGGGGTTTAATTTTGTGAAAAGAGATCTAATTGTACACTTCAGTATATTATTTATGACAAACACTGTAGATAGACAAGCACAAAGCACCGTTTTCTGTTGTGAAGAAGGATTTACTCCTGACAGAACTGCACAACTATAGCCTTTTAAGACAACTCTCTTTATGTACTCCTGGAGTTTCCATATATTTGGGTTCTGGGTTTTACTAGAAAGACTATAAAGTCTTTGTCACCATAATATTTCAGCACTTCAATGTCAGGTCTGTTTCACGAGAAACAAACTCCTGTGAAGTCAGGAAATACTGTTTCTCCTATTCAACACCAGAGACTGAGGCAAAGATGCCATACAACCCCACACAGGCACACGAGCACCCTGTGGCAAAAGAGGTAACGTATTCACTAGACCTCCCACTTTCCAATTCACTAACGTTTCCAGATCCTTGCTTCTCACAGGGTTCTGTGCTGAAGCTTTGCAAACTCAGACTCATCACTGGCTTCATGGAACCAAACCACTACCAAAGCACCTCTCCACCCTCACATTTTAATCACCTTCACCTTTGACATAAAATATATTGTAGCCGTGACCTGTTAAGATGACAATTTCCTTAATCAGCCAGAAGAAATTCAGTTGAGCAACAGAAAGAAGACTTGCCTTACACCCCTCCCTAACATCAGATTGAGCAATCACAGAAACTCCTCAGGTCTCCAAGGTGTCAGGAAAAGCGCAGTCCTCCTCCCTGCTCTCAATAGCAATCTTCCCCAGCAGTCAGGAAAAACATCAAGTTCCCAGAAGGTAATGGCTGTTGAAATAAAATTTCTTTCGCTAATAAGTCACTGTAGTTTAGGTTTTAGAAGCAGGGGTGCAAATTGTTGAGTTTTACCTTTTACAAAACAGGGCAAAGGAAAAAGAATAGGAAATGCAAAAGTTCTTACATGTACTAAGAATACATAGTCTAAAGGGGGAAAAGAGTTTACCTTAGAGCTTTGACATTCTGTGCTACCAATATTTTTGGAAAGTAGAAATAATATTATGGCATTAGAGCTGCATTTAAGAGAATCCAGTATTTATATAACATCTTCCAGCCTCAGAACAAGATACTGCTTTTTAATCTTACAGAAACCTTTATATTTAGAAATAAAGGCACCTTACCAAAATAGTCATGTAAGAAACAGATTACAAATTGTTTATAAAAGCTACTTTTGAAAGTGTTCATTTCTCTTAAATCTTGACTTAACTATTAATTCTACTTAACAGATACATAAAGCTTCAAGTTTTCCCTGTTATCATCTTAACATTCTTCTCATATATAAAGATCCAACAAAACACTACCTTATGCCAACACAATACCTTTCCATCTTTCTTTCATTTAAATGAATGACTGTGAGATGGATGCTTTGCTATTCTATTAAAAAAAAAAGCAACTGCAAATGTCTCTAATGAAAATCTAATGTCCTCCTTTCTTCTGGATCAACAAAATATGTATTTGTAGAGGAAAGAAAGCAATTTACAATACTGTAATGATTTCATTATCCGGAATCCAAACACTCATCAGGAGTTGGAGAATTCATTATATCAGATATCAGCCAGCTAGACACCCACAAATTCATTTTTGCATCTAATTTGTTTAAGAAAATTAACACAGTGATGACTAACTGATACTGTGTAGGAAGCGTTTCGCTTCCTTTACCATGAAATCATGTTTCTGTGATGCTATCCTAAAAGATTATAGTATTTTACTGAAATACACACAGCTTCCAACTAAAGTATTGTTACCCCCCAACAGTACGTTTTTACAGTATTCACTGAACCAAATCAGAGTTTTATTTCCTAAAGAATGCTGAATGGTTTATATGGTTTTGGGAAACTGGGAGATACTGCTTTGATTCATAGTTTATGTTGGAAGTTTTCAAAGCAAGTGTATAACAAAGTATGTTTTATCTCAAGGGACAGAAAAAATCCAAAATAATCTGGTTTTATAGCTTTGTGAAGGGATTTTGAGAACAATCGTGTATTTTACTGAAGAGGAAAAGCACTGAAGCTGCAATTTCGAGTACAGCAGTAGTTGTGCTTCACTTTTGAACAAATTTATTTTACTCTCATGCTCCACATTGACAGATGTCTCCCTGCTTCAGCTATTCAGACTTGACTGCAAGTCCATTACAGAGAGAATATAATAGAAGGACTGACGATGAAGAACTTGTTACTCTGAAATTGCGGTGTCTGGCCATTTTAAAAAGCTCTGGATTTTGTTTCAAGTAAGTTTCACTAACACTTGGATCTTTTTCCATTGAAAAGAAAAAGCACAACTTAGAATGAAGTTAATGCATTTCCATTAAAAAAAAGCTCTGAATTAGTTTCACCAGGTTATGCTACAGTTTCAGCAAAACCAAATTGAATTCAACTTCACGCATCAGCAAGAGCATTCTTACACTCTGCCAAACTGCTCAGAGATAACTGCCTCTCTGCTGTTATCAGAACATTAAATACCCTGTTGTTGTAGATGACATAAACACACAGCAAAGGACTAGACTACTGTGAGTACAGAAATGGTCTAGATCTCAGAAACAAGGCTGACAGAACAGCTAAGAGCTTAGAGCAAAGAAAGCCTCAGATAAGGCCACCTACATCCACAATAACGAGAGGACCCTCCCTCATGATATCTCTTCCTTCTAAAAGGTCATTCAGCTAGAAAAATGACTGCAAGAACGGATGAAATTACAGTTACCAGCTATCCAAAGGGATACAGCCTCTCAAGGACCACAGTAGAGTTCCCCATATATTCCCCATTTCCAACTTTCAGTCACTGAAGTTTTTTGCCCTTTGTACCACCCTTGAACAACAGGCCACTCTACATCTTTCAAAAACCTCTTGACCAAGTACAATTCTTTAGAAACTCTGTATCTAAGAAACATGACAACATATTTCCTAACCCATATATCAGAGTTGATGGATGTGGGTAAACAAGTGGAAGAATTTAAATATTTCAAAGAATCTAATAATTCAGAAATGGAGAGAGAGATTTAAAGGGGAAGAGACCAGGGCTGGTGGCAGAGGGGAAGGCTTGCTTTCTATAAGGGGTGAGGCAGGAGAAATGTAGGGACACAGGACGTGAAGCCTTCCCCTCAGTGCCAATGTTACTGTGCCTTTGCCTGAACAGTTTAAAGCTTTCAGTTGATTTTGCCATTTCATCGGGGTTCAGAACTTTGAAATAACCACCTCTCCTCTATCACCAAACACTCTACTCCGTCTGTTTCTACTTTAAGAGCCAACCCAAGAATTCAGTACCTGACAAAAGCTACTTAGTTTCTCAAAGCAGCAATATGCTGCATTTCCAGCATTTACCAGTCGGCTCTTCCTGCCTTGGGGAGTTTGGCACTCCACAATGACCCTCAGGTACATGCAAAGGCCACTAAAAAGATCTCCCAATAACTTGTTATGTTGCTGAAGCCATTCTCTTTCCTTTGTGACCTGATCCATGCTTACCATGGATTTATTTAATTCAGAATGCTCTGAATTAAATAGAGACTGAATACTGATACTGTATTAACTTACAGGGAGAGGAAGGAAGTTCTCTCCTAACTTCACAAACGTCGTCGTCCTGGGTGGGTTACGATTCGCCCCGACAAGCTCAGCAAATCAATCTGAGAAGCTATGTGATGTTGTGATGTTCGGAGCGCAATGAGAGAAATGAGTTTTCCAACAGTTTGGGGTATAACCACACACATTGCGAATATGCAGATAATAGTCTTGCTTGAGTACATTTCATCTTACTACAGGTACCTACATAGGCATCTAGGTATATATCGAGGAAGCACGGGTTTCCTCAGCTTCTCACACAGCTGACAGCAAACGGTAGGCACTTTCAGAAAGCAGTTCAGAGAACTTAAGTCATGTCTAATTTAAACACTACAAATTGGTTTCCCAAAAATATTTCCTATTAAACATCTAGCTTAAGTCTGGGTGAACACCACCAAAAGTCTGCTGCTTGGCAAAGCATACTTAAGGGATACAAACACATACTACAAGTACACTAAGTTGAATTTAAAAACTGCTTACAGTTCAAAACTTTGTGGATGTTTCCTATCACTGCATGAATGTATTTAAAAAAAAAAAAGCATTCACTGACCCATTCTATAAACCTTAAATTCTGTCTTGCTCTGATTTGACCATATCTGTGAAGTTACAAGAAGTAAAAAAATTAGAACTACTAAAAATCCAGCACCAGAGTGGTGATACTATTCTTGGGGGGGGGAGGGGAACAGCACAGCATACCTGCTGCATAACCTTTAAGAAACTGAAAATATTGTGCTATGTAGAATTAGAAAGTTTCCAAATTTGTTTCTTATCTTAAAGATAAGCCAAAAAAATCCCCCCAAAACCAAAACCCCAGAAAGACTTTCGTAAGTTTTACAGGGAGGCATCAATATTTTTCTTTCTATATATATATTTAAAAAAACGTTCAATTGACCTTTTATCAAATAGGCTCAAAACACAGACAACAGAAAGCAAGTTTGCATAGATTAAATGGAGGAAGTCTCAACGTAATTGTGACAGTTTTTACTTTACCTCTCTAGGAAACTCTTCATGCACTGTATCACTTAAACATACAGCAAGTAAAAAAATCTGCTTAATGGCTGGGACCTATCTCAAACTTCCATAATAAAGTGACCCACAGAACTAGATCCATATACATATTAGGTATTCTCTATATAGATTACAAATACATAAGAAGACTAAACACAAATGGTTTTCCTCAAGGAAAAAAAAAAAGCAGATGTATGTGATGTAGTATTGGCTTTGTTACTAATAAACAGTTGTTTTCTCTAATCTATTCATGACCAGGTTTCATTTCCCATTTACCTTGTTCTTTCCACACTCCCGTACTTTAAATATTCATTAAGCAGGAAAACACACAATGAATCAAGTTCTACAGGAAAAAATATATACAGTCTGTTGAGTGTGGCATATGCATAAAAACCACACAAGCCCACATTGTTTTTTTTTTAAAGGAAAAACAAACAAAAACACAAACATGATGGATAACTAGGTAATAAATGGCATTACTGGCAATCCTCTGACAGCAGCAAGCAATAACTAGAGGTCTCTTGCTCATCTTTTATTTTTATGCTAATGCCATGGTAGCATCCAAAATTCATACTGAAAAGTAGCAACAGACACTAACAACAAAAGTTTAAATTGTCCTTTAAATAGACTAAATTAATAAACATTCAAATAGGCAATCCTGCTAACTCCTATTGCAGTAACTATTCCCACAAAATACACCAATTCCTCTGCCAGACTCCACAGACGTGAATGTTTTTGTTTGTGTTTTGTTTTAAACTAAAAAAATCATGACAGATTTGACAGGTTTTGCCTAAGTAGCTAGAAGGGGGAAATGCAGAGGAGAGAAAAAACAAGCAATTTGGATGCAACCAGTATTTCCAAAAGTTAAAAGTTTGCTTGTTGTAAGGAAGTTTCTTAGTTCTGGTTTTAAACACAGCATTCTGACTCCTTCTCAGGAGGATTTTTGTCCTGAAATGTAGTGTGAAATGCACAGAGGAAAACTGCAGTTTCAGGACTGCAAGCGCACACGCACCATTTCTTAAATCACACTCTCACACTTTTGACTTCTAAGCATGTAACTCAACTGACTTGAAACTTCTTGAGTCACAAGCCTTTTAACCCATCCTCTCATTTCAACTCCCTACACAGTTTGTAAATCACCTGTAGCAATATCCCAGATAGCTTTAAAATGCAATTTCCAATAATGGTGGTATTTCAACTGTTAATGCTCTTGCCAAAAAAACCCTCTCTTAAGCTTCAGACTTCCACAGCCAGACCATTTACATGACATATGAGTGTGGTGGGCTCCATTCTGCCAGTAAATTAACAGTCATAATAAAGAGCTCATTCAACAGCCATTAAAGTGCTAAAATTGAGAGCATTCCCTTCATCAATCAGCTTACCAAAGTAAAAAGCAATAATATCTTCTTGCATCAAAGAAAACCAACTCCTCTTCCAACAATTGAGACCTGGGATCCAGCAACCAGACACAAAGGTAAACTCTACTCAAAACAGTTTCTACAGCACTGAAAAAAACCCCAACTTTTAACATATTTGACAAGGAAAAAAGATAAATAGCTACATGATACTATGTCAGTCCTAAAACATTCATTCTAATATATAAACATTCCCTAAAATTTCTCAACTATCAAATTTAACAGCACAAAGAAAAAGGTCCAACTCAGACCAATCTTTCCCAAACAATAAACCTCTCTCATAAGTTAAGAAGTTGAATAAAGGTTTCAAAAGAAATATAGAATGTGATTTGATACATTCTTTTAAGATTGCTGGTTACAATACGTGTTCAAATTATGGCCCGTACAGCTCAGTATTTTTGCTTGTTGTTTCTGATGACCAAGAGAATATGGATAGAAAACAAAATAGAATGAATATTCCTTCATGTATTATCTTTCTAAAACTGAAGGAAGCGAATGAAGTTTGTCAGGATACAGAGACCTAAATTAAAACTCTCCTTCTCAGCCGCAGTACAATGGCTCCTAATAACTTATAAATCAGCTGTTTACACAAATGACTGCATTTACATTGAAGTGGTCAGGAATTTCTCAGGGTTACCACTAAATGCTGGTTTTCGGGACATCAAGCTTCACAGCCAAGTTTAAGAATTGTTAATGTCTACAAGCAATGCAGCTCACCTCAAACACCTAACTTGAGGGAGGCAACTAGTATTCATGTTTGAAAATGTCTTTTTTTGATTCATTCATATACAGCACTATTAAAGCTTATTTCCCCCCGCTAAATATTGTTGCAGTACAGCAATGCAAGTAAATTGTTTTTAGTTATATGTTTAAGGCCAAAGGATAAAGAATTACTTAAACGAAAACAGTAATCACTTCACTTACTCCTGAAATAATAAATTGATACAAGTCACATGGAGAAGTCCTGCAGCCAATTAATAGAGAAGCATTGCTTTATACAATTTAAATAGTTATTAGGTTAAACAAATTACAATTCACACCTAACCATAGACAGGAGCACATTAGGAAAGCTCAATGGAATAAAGAGAAATAAACGAAGGTTCGGAGTCTGTCTGATACTGCTTCTTCTTGCAAGACAGCACCTCCAGCTGGGGCACGAATTCAGCACTGATTCAGGAGACAAGAACTCTATCTACTAAATCAACAACACAACTTCTTGCAACAGTCCAGGTTTCACTTGGAAATCTTGCCGAAATACCAGCCAAGCCCAGCCTTGATTAGCCTGCAATGAGATCATAGCTTGAGGAGGTATGGCTCTAGGCCCTTGTAAAGACGATACTAAAGAGGAATTTATTTAAATGATACATCAATCTTTCCTGAAACGCATAAACTATAATGTTTTCATATTTATTAATGTAGTAAGGATAACGTTGACTGCAGAACAACTTGAGAGTTCCTAAGGATATTGTTAGTACAGAAAGCGAAATGACTTTCTGTCCATCACCCACAATCAGTGCTGTAACCGATGCTACAAGTTCTGGATCTCAGGTAAGAGTCATTTTAAAGTAAAAGTTATCAAGATAATGCAGCTATGGGAGATTTTCACAAGATTCACACTTGAGTATCTTGACTTTTCATTTTCCTTATTTCCAGTGAGATCTTCCTCTTCAGCATTTACTTTGTTTCTTTAAAAAGAGGAAAAAATAAAGTGAGGCTTGTGAGACTTCTAATTAAAGTCCTCAAAGTTGTCACTTCACCTTCTGCTGAAATACACATGTTGCTATAAAAAGCAAGTCCTTTCTTTCAAGATGTCAAATTAGGCAAGACCAAGCTGCCTTTGGGCAATTTTTTTGGAATGTTATCATACACACATGCAGAGATCAGAAAAAATGTAAAGCATTTTTTTTAAAGGGACATTATAAAAAAACAGTAAGCAACGCAACGACAACGCTAAAAGACTTTTTTCTCAAATATTAGCAACACCACTTGCACGTGGGTGGGGCAAGTTTTAGAAGACCAGCTATGTTTAAAGATCGAGCAAGCTCTATCATGCACCATTTTTCTCTGAGCCTATTGCAGCAACAACAAAAAGGGCAAGGGGGAAAATAAATAAATAAATAAAAAGGCTTGCGCCTGGCAGGTGAACTTGATATTCTACCTACCTGGTTCAAGACTATTCCTCCAAGTCTTATTTCAGTTACAGAAAGAAAGACTATCATGAAACAGGGAAGCCTGCCCACCCTGCAAGGGCAGGGCCCGCTACCGGGCACCAGCGGCATGACTGCGGGGCTGACCCCTCCCTGGGCAAAGCGCTTTCCCTCCCGACATTCCAGCGGCCAAGCACACGCTTATCCCCCTGCTGAGACAGGACATGTTTTCTCCTCTTTAGCATGCCTTCCACTCCCTGATTATTGGTAGTTTGGTGGATCAAAGGACACTCTTGTTTTAATTGACTGGATTCCCAGCTAATAAATTCCCAAACAGTGTTTGCAGCTCTTCTTGCCCTAGACTCCCCCTATGATACCTCTAACAAAAAATTTCCCTCCCTGTCAGCAAGTGAAATAGCCACACAACCAGAGAAACTAACACTCAAGAGGTGTGCTACACAGAAAGGGCTGCAAAATCAACAACATACACCTGCTCACTGAATTTTCAATTACATTATTTTCTGGTGCTATTTTTCAGACAGTTACAGTGGTTGTCCCATATATGCTAAGGAAAGCAGGAAATACTTACACCACAGACTTCCCAGCATTTACATAAAGATGCAACTTTCTTCAAAGGCTGATCTTGCTTTTGAGACAGCAGTAAGCAAGGAGACAGGCAGAATTTTAGAAATCCTCTTAAATAGCTGCTATCTGAGACTCCATTCACACCTTGTCACATTCCTCTCCTTAAAAAGTGGCACTTGGCATCATCCATCCTCACTTCCCCAGAGCCGCCCTGGCCTAGAGTGAGACAGAGCTCCATAGCCAGCTCACACTTAAGCACGGTTTGAATCCACAAAACCAGGAGTTTTTCCACATGTATAGGTATCCTGAAAGATTTGGTCTAGTGGGTTTTCTCAGATCCCCCGCTGCCCAGCCATCAGCCTAACCAAGAAGGGACGGCACATGCCACAGGGAGAGGAGAAGCACAGGTGAAGCTGCATCCCCTCTTCCATGGCAGCCCAGCGATCCCCACGTGCACTCAGGAAGGAGGTAACTCGAGTTCAGGGCTCTCTTCAGCTGAGAAGAGACAAACTTTACATCTCCTGCTGCAAAGAGGGACTGTTTTAACCAGCCGGTACTAAAATTATTCTTTCCAGTAGCTTTCCACCACTAAAAGCAGTACAGAAAAAAAACAAAACCCAGCACCAAGATGGGTGGGTCAAACCAAGAGGAAGACTTTGCAGCTAAAGGATTAGAGTCCTGAGGACATGGGGGACACGAGCTCCAGTCCCTGTTTTCAAAACTAGTTGAACTACACACTTGCATCCAACAACAGCAAATGAAAATACACTCCAAAATTTAGACCCAAGGATCCAGGTCATGTCTTCTTCCTAGGTCAGCACCGATGGACCCAGATTTCTCCTCCATACAGCAGCACGGTTTCAGGAGGTATCAATGCTGTGGTTCCACTTAATTATTCCTTTGCAACAGACCCAGTTTACACGTTTCCCATCCTCAGACACTTCACATACTACCGCCACATCTTCATGCCACAAATACTTAAGCCTGTTACTGAATACCTAGGTAACATTATGAATCAGTATCACTGCTCAGTCTTTAGATGTAGCACTTATTAGCCATTACCAGAAAGGTGGAATTATTTGATTTGGCACTTGATAGCTAGTACATACATAGCAAGTAGCTCTTTTCTCCTTTCCTCAAACGCTCCCAGGTTTGATGTTCTGTAATTCAGGGCACTGGTAAGAGGCCAACAGACGCGCAGTCATTTTTCAGCATATACATCTTCCGACACTGACTGTTGTTCCTTGAAAAACAGCAGTAGGGAATGGATCTAGAAAAAGATGGTTTCAAAAGTCCTAACTTGGAAAGTCCATAATGCAGTTGTTTCAAGGGTGGGAGAAGGGACCCAACTGGACAACTCACAATGAAACCCACTGAAAAATAAGATTAGAAGATTTCTGCTGTGGATAAAAAAGGACTTGTTGACCTCTGACACTCTCTGTGAGCTTCTAAAATGGGAACAGGCAGAATCCAGACGACCTGCAGACAAAGCATATATATCTTTCCTACACATCTTGAGCAAAAACGTGCTTTGCTAATGTGGATTTTTTTTCCAACTACACATGGATCTATTTTAATGTGTTTTCACTGTACAATAAGAAAGCCATCTTAACAGCAAAACCCTACAATTACTGGGGATTCTGGGGGTTCTTAAATCAAAACACACCCCGATGAAAAACATTTTCTAGAAAATGTGATGTGTTTCTTTAACTCATGCCCAACACACTGAGATTAAAGCTGTGAGTACACACGGACATACAAAAAAAGCAATGAGGAAAAAAAAAGCAACCAAAGTGCATATATACCCAGGAGCCTCCCCCTCCCCCCGTCTTGGAAGCACGGATTTGGTCACTATCCACAAGACCTTTTGTTTAAAGGAGGAGGGAGGTACAAAAGGTTACCCTAATTATTTTGAATTTGCAAGTGCAGCAGCACCGGAGAAACCTCAGCCTCAACGCCGGGGGTTTTAGTCTTCCGTACCCTTCTGCGTCAGGAGCCCAGCTCCTGAGGGAGGGAGAGAAGGGCCCAGCTCAGGGTCACGGGCTGCGCTGGCAGCAGCGGGGTC
>NW_008825619.1:3922760-3947251 GCF_000699105.1 Pygoscelis adeliae | reverse complement strand
GGATCGGGGGGCCGGAGGCCTCAGGGGTCAGAAGCGCGGCCGGGCCGGGCTTGGCGGCAGGACAGAGAGGTGGTAAAGGCAGGTGAAGCCTACAGCAAAAAAAAAACAAACAAACAAACCACAAATGGAAAGCGATTTGGTGGCACAGACAGTCCCAGACATTGGTTTGGGTGCAAAAAGACTGTCAAAAAAGTCTGATGGAGGAGCGCGAGGTGGGACTAGAAGTGCTGAGCTTCAGGCAAATCTTATTTATGGATGGGAAATAAACACAGGGTTTGGGGTTGCCCAATACCTCACTGAGTTAGTGGTGGGGCTGGGAGTGAAATGCTTATTTTTTGCTGGACTTCATTCTCTGAGCTTAATTGCATCACTTCATAGGAGGTTTCAGTTTTCAGACTTGGCCTGGAGTACCTGAGTACCAGCACACAATCCTCTGCTTTTCACTACCAAGCAGGTGAAGTACTGCTTGATCTAAGACACAGGGAAATCTGTATTTTAGTTTCTGAAAGACTAGTGAACCTCAAGGTACTTCCACGTGTGACAAACTGTCTCGTGGAGGTGCCTGGTATATGCAGTGGGATTTCGAGGTTTTGTATATATGTGACAGTTCACGTATTTTGCTCCTGAAAGTGGCCATTATGCCTTTCTGATTATGTAGTCTGACCCTCTAACTCCTGTTTCAGCTGGTTTATTCCTCAAAAACTCTCCTGCCCTTCACCAAAGCAATTTGTTTCTACAATACTTTCAACATTACCTACCGTACGTTTCTCTTCAGGATTGAGAGCATCTGAGGTCATCAATCCCAGCAGCAGATTGGAGGACATATAGAAAGGAGAAAAACATTTGATTAGGATGATTGTTGTTCCCTCATGATTAAGGGACAGAAGGAACCATGGAGGGGGCGCCCAAACTTACACATACTTCTATGAGGATCCTGCTAAATCCAAACCTTATACCAGAGCTATGTATTGCATCGAGTTATTTAAGGCCTTTAATGACTTGCAGATCCTCAGTCAGATTTCTTCTCTAATTCTTTTCTATCATATAGAGAAGTGCTAATTGTAAGACAAATAATTACTAAAAAAAAAAAAAGCAAGGTAAAGGGAAATACAGTTTTCTCCATGTCCTGTCTCCAGTTGTTCTTGGAATCTGAGACAAAGTCTTCAGTTATGTTTGTGTAGCACATAACAGGTTTTCTACACAGCAATGTGTACTCAATAACCTATAGCTGGAAGTTTTAAAGGGCTGCAGTATACAATTTTGTTGTTTGTAAGCATGATGATAAAAGAAAGATCCAGAATAACAATTTGAACTTTAGTGTATCCCCAAGTATGCACATTGAAATGAAACGGAAATAAAATAGCTTACATCATTAATGGGAAGAGCAAATTATGCTTCCAAAAATGTCCTCTCTGTTTGTATCCCCTCTTTTTCAACTGCCAAACATTTGTTCTTCTTCATCTTGAACTTTCTGTTGTCCATAAGAAATTGAAGATTTACATTACTGTTCTGGCTTTTTGATTTGGTCTTACAAATCCAGTATTGAAGAATGATGAAGAAATCTGAGCACAGACTTTAAAACTGGAATATCTAGGGCCAGGAACCAGCATCTATGTTAAGGAAGCCAAGTGAAAACCGTCAAACTCTGCTACTGTAATTACATCAGTGGAAGATGTGGACATGTAGCTCTCGGGAAAGCAGTTGCCTAAAGAAAAAATGTATGAAAGCTTTCACACTCTCAATTGAGAGAGACCTCAGTAAAGAACAATTTTCTAGCTAATGCTGGCTTAGAGCCTGGTGGTCTGACACAGTCGTCAAGCAGATCCTCGACCTATGGCTGACAGTTCAGAAATCAGATTTCTTTATTTTGAATGACACCTTTTTTTCCCTTTTCTCCTTTAATGTCACCAATGGAAAACGAAGAGACCACTATGTAAAGTTCCTCATACGTGTAAGTTTGACAAACCAAAGCAAGACAGGAATTCTCTTTTGTCATTGCGGTCAAATTTCTCTTCACATCTTTTATATCCTCCCTCTCTGTGGGATTTGAAGCTTGTTCAGAACCCAGCTGGAGGCTTGTACTCGTGCTCTTCTTAAAATATTGTGATAATTTTATTACTTGAATTTCTGCAGCTTCAGCCAGCCTTCCTAAGGTTTCAGATACTCATGAAGAACAAAGGATTTAGTAAATGTATTCTAAAATATTACTTTTCATTTGTGTGATAAGAAAACCAATGATAACTGTATTTGTCTAACAAAAGCCTCAAAAATCTGCAGTTTTCTCCCTTACATCTTGTTTCAGTTGCCAAATGTTGTCTTGAGTATACGGAAGTTAGCAATAGAAGGTAGAAATGCAGATACGTGAAGGTGCCATAAATGTACTAAAGGAAGTAACAGACTTTTTCACACTAAGGACAGAGAATGATGCAGCTATGACCAATGTGGTAAAAGAGGGATCCCCTTCTGTAATAACATGTGCCGTATCTTATCAAAGATACTTTGCAGTGATTCACAAAAGTTACCCAAACGCCTCCTCCTGCCATGCACAAGGAGCTATCAGACTTTATTAAGGGGTGGTTCCCCCAAACCCAGTTTGCGAGTCCCTGTAACAACAAAAGCTTTCTGCAGTAAACCAGGCTCCTTCCACAGTACTTCATCTGTCTTCCTACCTTGGCACTTGAAGCTTGATTAACAACTTCAAGTGAAATTTAGTTCTACAGCATTTACTTGACCTTTATTCTTTCTGTTGCACAGATTGCATACCTGGTCCCTACTTAGTCATTGAGACTACCAAAACTGTGAATAAATTCCTCTATGGCAGGATTTTGTTTAAACAGTATCAGGCACAGCATGCTGTTAAGGCACAGCCCGTTTCACCTTTGTGGCTATACACCACATAGCTTTTCCTTAAGCCACCCTGCACTGAATTGCACAGGATACCTGCAGGATGACTCTAAAATAGGGTGTTTCATTCTCAGTCCTGAGAGCATTCATTGTGCTGGACCTTGCAATGCCAGCAGGGCTTTGGTTTCCCCCAGCAGCTGAGAAATTTGAAAGAAGTAGAGGCTTCTGACTCATAGTTGCAGTGTACAGAACTGAAGTGAGTCAAGCCTTTACAACCTCCCACTGTTTGTTACCACTCCTTTCCTGGAGCTAACCACCAAACATCACAGTTCGGTGAAGAGACAAAGTGTCTCTGCCTCAGCCATTTGAAATAAAAAATTGATGCCCTGGGGCACGCATAGTTCATCGACAATTTAAGTTAGGGTGCTGGGCTATGAAACGGAGCGGCTGATCCATGGCACTTTCTGCTCTGTCAGCTCAGTTACAGGGGTTGCAACCTCCGGCGAAGAGGCAGAGCAGACTCGTACACGTCCTCAGTGGCGTTTGCCAAAATAACCTAGCTATTTGATGATTTTACCAATGCAGCTGCTTCTATGTAATCAGCTGCCATAGTTACTGAAGAAATACCATTTTAGTCACCAGTGGTGGAAGAAATGTTGGTAGATAGAAACGTATGTATAGTGTGATCTCTACAGTGAAGTTGAAGAGATTCAGAAAACCCTTTTCTGAAGGCTAGAGTTCTGTGAGAATACTGTGAATCCAGTGAGAATACTGCCAGAACTCAGGGCAAGAGTTGATTACAAGATAGGAGTTGTGCACTTGCGTATCTTATTCCCAGAGAGCTCTCTATAGACCTCAATTCCACTGGCACAGCAATCTGTAATATTACTGTTGAAGTCTATAGGGCATGCATGCACATGTTGTATGTGGAGCAGAAGTTAAGCCTATGTAGTGTTTATGGTACATTTAGCAAAACATACAGTGAAACATAGAATCATAGAATGGTTTGGGTTGGAAGATCATCTAGTGCAATGTCCCATGGGCAGGGACATCTTTCACTAGATCGGGTTGCTCAAAGCCCCTTCTAACCTGACCTTGAAGACTTCCAATGATGAGGCATCCACAGTTTCTCTGGGCAACCTGTTCGCGTGTCTCACCACACTCATTGTAAAAATTTCTTCCTTAGGTCCAATCTAAATCTACCCCCTTTCAGTTTAAAACTATTGCCCCTTGTCCTGTCACTACAGGCCTTAGTAAAAAGTCTCTCTCCTTCTTTCTTATAAACACCCTTCATGTATTAAAAGGCTGCAATAAGGTGTCCCCAGAGCCTTCTCTTCTCCAGGCTGAACAACCCCAACTCTCGGCCTTTCTTCACAGGAGAGGTGTTCCAGCCCTCTGTTCATTTTCATGGCCCTCCTCTGGACCCACTTTGACAGGTCCATGTCATTCTTGTGCTGGGGACCCCAGAGCTGGATGCAGTACTCCAGGTGGGGTCTCATGAGAGTGGAGTAGAGGGGCAGAATCACCTCCCTCGACCTCCTGGGCACACTTCTGTTTATGCAGTCCAGGATACGGTTGGCTTTCTGGGCTGCAAGTGCGCATTGCTGGCTCATGTCCAATTTTTCATCCACCAGTACCCCCAAGTCCTTTGCAATGGGGCTGCTCTCAATCCATTCATCACCCAGCCTGTATTGATACTGGGGATTGCCCCAACCTGGTTGTAGGACCTTGCACTTGGCCTTGTTGAACTTCATGATGTTCACCCAGTCGCACTCCTCAAGCCCGTCAAGATCGCTCTGGATGGCATCCCTTCCCTCAAGTGAACTAACTGCACCACTCAGCTTGGTGTCATCTGCAGACTTGCTGAGGGTGCACTCAATCCCACTGCCTATGTCATTGATGAAGATACTAAATAGTATTGGTCCCAGTACAGAGCCTTGAGGGACACCACTCATTACTGGTTTCCACTTGGACATTGAGCCATTGACTATAACTCTTTGGGTATGGCCATACAGCCAATTCCTTATCAATCTAACAGTCCATCCATCAAATCCATATCTCTCCAGTTTAGAGGTAAGAATGTTGTAGGCTGAAGTACCTCCCCTGTGAGGACAGGCTGAGAGAGTTGGGGTTGTTTAGCCTGGAGAAGAGAAGGCTGAGGGGAGACCTTATAGTGGCCTTCCAGTACTTAAAGGGGGCCTACAGGAAAGATGGGGTGGGACTCTTTATCAGGGAGTGTGGTGATAGGACATGGGGTAATGGTTTTAAACTGAAAGGGGGTTGATTTAGATTAGATATTAAGAAGAATTCTTTACTGTGAGGGTGATGAGACACTGGAACAGGTTGCCCAGAGAAGTTGTGGATGCCCCCTCCCTGGATGGGGCTTTGAGCAACCTGATCGAGTGGAAGGTGTCCCTGCCCATGGCAGGGGGGTTGGAACTAGATGACCTTTAAGGTCCCTTCCAACCCAAACCATTCTATGATCTATGATCTATGACTTAGATATGTTCAGGTTCCTCAGGTGTTCTTGAACCTGACCTTCTCCTACAATGGGAGGGACTTCATTCCCCCTGTCCCTGCTTTGAGGTTCAGGGGCTTGAGAGATGTGGGAAGAGAGATTACTATTGAAAACTGAGGCAAAAAAATTGTTGAGTACCTCAGCCTTCTCCATGTCAGTTGTCACCAGCTCTCCTGTCTTACTTATTGAGGCGGAGGGGAGGGTTTGTGGTACATTTTCTTTAATCCTCCTTTTCTGGCCAGCATACCTGTAGAAGTCCTTCTTACTCTTCTTCACATCCCTCACCAAATTCAGCTCCAACTGTGCCTTAGCTTTCCTAATCCCATCCCTACACATCCAGGCAACATCCTTATATTCTTCCCAGGATACATGTCCCTGGTTCCACTGCCTGTGCATTTCCTTCTTACACTTTAGTTTGACCAGAAGGTCTTTACTGAGCCATGCCAGTCTCCTGCCTTCCTTGCCTGATTTCTTACATGCGGGAATCGAGAGCTGTCGTGCTCTAAAAAAGATGTCCTTAAAGAGCTGCCAGCTCTGTTCAGCTTCTTTGTCCCTGAAGGTAGTTTCCCAGGGGGTCCCATCCACTAATTCCTTAAACAACTGAAAGTTACTCTCCTAAAATTCAGCACCTTGACTCTACTCTTCACCTGGCCCATATCCCTCAAGATTGTGAATCCCACCAGGACATGATCATTGCAGCCCAGGCTGCCACCAATCTTGACATCTCTTAATTAGTTCATCCGTGTTGGTAAGCAACAGGTCTAGTAACGCTTCTCTTCTGATTGGGCTGTCTATCACCTAGATTAAGAAATTATCCTCGACACACTCCAAGAGTCTCCTGGACTGCTTACAGCTTGCTGTGGTGCTTTTCCAGCAGATGTCAGGGTGATTGAAGCCCCCTGGCAGGATCAGAGCCTGGGAGCATGACGCTTCCTGTAGCTGAAGTAATACTGCTTCGTCAACAGGCTCCCCTTTATTGGGCAGCCTGTAGTAAACACGAACCATGAGGTTTCCTTTGTTGGCTTGGCCCCTAATTTTTACCCATAAGCCCTCAACCTGTTCATTGCTGCTTTTCTAAGACTGCTCTGTGCTGTCAATCCATTTTTTTTTACATAGAGGGCACCCCCCCCCCTTCCTTGCCTGTCCCTTCTGAACAGTTTATAGCCATCAATTGCAGCCCTCCAGTCATGCAATTCATCCCACCATGTTTCAGCGACAGCAATTAGATTGTAGCTTTCTAGCTGCACAGTGGCTTCCATCTCCTTCCTGTTTGAAATTCTGGTGTCTTTGAAAATAACCATCACAAAGACCAAAACAACTGAAATAGTGATAAGCAGTTCCTGTAGCAGAAGTGGATGGATTTTTTTGATCAAGTAATTCAAGGTTTGGCAAGCTGCTGACAGTTTATTGTGGAGTCTGAAAGTCCTGAGAACCTGGAGAAACAGGTTGGGTAGCAGCCCAAGAGACAGACATCCTGGCAGAGCTGGGAACCAGGAGGGTTTACTTTGGAAACCTGCCATGTTTCTTCTGATGGATTCAGCATAATCACGCTCTTCTGCAAAACACTTTGATTTCAACAAATGATCCATTTTCCCAGAATGAAAAATACCATGTTGAAAACTCCAGTAGGATGTCTCCTGTGTGATTCAGGCACTTTAAAAACCTTTCCCAAGTGTGTCTTGTTTCTCCTGTATTGCAAATAAGGCTTCATCAGCACATAATTAGTGCTGGAGAAACCCTTAGAAGTTCTCAACCTTTCCGATAGATACTCAAATATATGTTGACTTCTTCAGTTCTTTAGGACCAAGAAGAAAATGCTTCTGTGTTCTTTCTTTATCTAGAGCTTTTTATAAAGCTCAAATTTGTGAAAGAATAATGTTTCCTATGATACTCAGGTATTTCTGTCCCCATGAAGTTTTTGATTCAAACTTTGTTCAATTCTTACATATTCTCACAGCATCATATATGGTTTGTGAGCAATTTTCTGAGGGTGAGAGCACGCACTGCAGAACAAACCGTGGCTGTGAGTGACCAAGAGAAAAAAGCCCATGATTTTCTGACAAGAATATTCTTGGCTCAGATCTTGAGACCTATTAGGCCTGTAGACAGAGAAAAAGGAAATGAGTCCGACACAGACTCCTGTAATTCATAGTCCACTTCAGGATTTATAATTTTCATTATTTTGCATGATAACAAGATTGAAAGCAAAGAAAAGGGCAATAGCAACTCCTCGTGTGGTTGCAGAGTTGGAAGACAACATACAACCTGACAAGAGGAGGTAAACAGGTAACCAATTTTCCCTGGGGATGGGGTTTTCAGCTGGCAGTCAAATTCAGGCACAAGTTAAGTCATGCCTTGGGCCATAGTCCCTCTGGTAGCTGTATACCTGTTCCTTTTCCAGTTCTTGCAGTAGGGCCCTTTGTCAAATCGTATTACAACATCTCAGACTACCACTTTACAAAGAAACAAAAAGCAGAGTGAGAGCAGGCAGGTCGAAGCACCGGTACATGACAGTCCGTACTGCTTCATTGTCAGCAGGCTAACTAGGCAATGCTTGGGCACAGCTTTGGGGGATAGCGCGGGCCAGTGACTGTTGCTGTGAGGCAGTATGGATGAAGCCACCCTTTTTCAGTTGTGGAAGAGAGTTCAGCAGTATATGGATATATAGATACACACTATATAACTATATTTGGTCATATGTATGTATGTTGCAGCTTCATTAACCTGGGATTTTTTTTGCTTCATGAAGTTCCATCATTTCAGTGAAGCATCATTTGTAACATTTATTCTTGCTGCAGCATTTCTGATCGTGGTACATTAGGGAGTGTTTTTCTTTGTCCATCTTCTTTGTTAACACCTGTTACGTGATAACATTCTCTATGCAAACTGTGCTGTGCCACTTGCCCTTACGTGCCAAAAAACAGGCACTGACCCATTTTAATTACTTGAGGGACATAGCCTCAGAGGCTTACAAGCAGTCTTTAATGCATTTAAACTCTGATATCACAGCATGTTATATCTAAATTCTGTACTTGATGAAGATGATCACTGGAGCAGGAAAATGCCAAAGGGAGGGTTTCAAATGCTCTTTTTGCAGAGAATGTTGTGAAGGCTATTAAAAGGGTAGATAAATAGCAAGAGGCCAGAGTATGCATGAGAGCAGACAAAAGCCTTGTAATCTGGTATTTTTCACTTGGACTTTGTCTTCATTTGCTAGCTAACCCCAAACAGACCTTCCTTTTTTCTGCCTATCATCAGCAATGTGTAAATAAATCTCTCAGTGCGTTCTATAAATAGACACAATTCCTTCATTACAAGTGACCTTTCTACTCTCAGCTTGGTTACACAGAACATGAACCGTGTCCAGGTGGAGGTCATAGGATGTAGCATCTTGTGAGAGTCCCTCTAAGCGTGCATGCAGCATGAAGTAAAGGGGTTTTTTTGCAGTGCTATAGCAGTTTGCCCTAAAGCATCAGGTATGCACAAGAGGCTACGGTCCAGCAGTGCCAGACCTGTGATATTACATGAATTTGGTGATATTACTGCTGATAGAAGGCTGGTTTGATCATGCCCAGGAGTGCATGGGGGGCAGAAGTTCTTTCTGTGCGTGCCACCTCCCCATAGACTGCTATGCCCCTTTATACTGAAGGTATAGATGTGGCCTCCTCTCTCAGGAGAACAAGGCAGAACAGTTAGCAGTTGATGGGGAGTTTGAGGGAATCCTACCGAGTCATACAGATGAGAAAAAGTGCCAACATTCAGATTAGCTTTTCCTGGCTTTTGTTAGAATTAGAAAGGATAAGGCTGCTGTGGGAAGTACTGCTTCGTTAGCCTGAATTTTGTCTACAGCATAGAGTGTACCCATGTCAGTGGGGCATTGTTAGTCACATCCTGAGGAAATAGCTTCGGGGTGGGGAGTGGTTTTATTGCCCATCTTCTGTGATAACACAGATCCTATTACAACCCCAAAGGTTAATTTCTTCTGAAAGTCTGAATTCTGTAGTATTAAAGGTACACAGAGGATTTCTTTCAGAACACTGCATTTTCTGAAGCAGTTTTAGGACCAGGCAATATCTTGGAGTCATGCTCCCAGGAAGGTGACTAATGGAAGTAGCTGAGGTAGCCAAGCTATAATGTAAGTGTATAGTGTAGCCATATTGCTCGCCTGAAGAGTATACCCAGTAAACTGCTTTGGATGCTGAGGGGTTAGTCTCATTACTTTGTCCACCCTGGACTGTGAAGTACACCTCTGGCAATGAAGTCATGATCGTCAGTCTTGAAGAACAGAAAAGTCAAAAGAGTGGATCTTAAGTGCTTCCTGCACTATAATGTTTCTGCTGTTATTACTGAGTTTCCTCTTGATTCCCTGAGCCACCTAAGCATGAGAAAGCCCTGAGCATGCCTTTGGGCTTTCTGCTCATTTCAGAAACTACCAGACAACAATTTGTGGAGCAGAAGGTTGCAACTTTCCTTCACCCAGCATCCCAAGATGCTGCAGGGCTGACTGCTGGCCATGCAGCCAGTGGAGAGGGAAGAAACCCAGCGATGCTGATGGGATTTCAAAGGGGAGCATTGGCTGGTCCCTGTGGTGACTGCACACTTTGTCAGAATTCCCTTCAATACTTGGTTACAGTGTTCAACAAGACCATCTAACTGGCCATGGTACACTGATATTTTTAGCAATTTAATTAACAGAGTCTTGGAGACTCATTTCATGTATTTATGTTTTCATTCGTAAAAAAACCAAAAAGAACACAAACATTATTTTTATGCAAAGGAGACACATTCATTCTCAACCTTTTAAATTAATGTTCACCATCCTTAAATGTAAATGAATAATTTACAACTCTATAATTATATTCAAATCACTGAGGGAAGGGAAGCAATACCTCTGTTTTTCTTCCAGTTCTTTTTAATGGAGTCTGTAGCTGTTATAATCATGACAGATGTTACACTTTGAATATCACTATTGTTCTAATATCCCTGCCTAAATTTACAGAAAACTTGAAATAGAAATAATGGGCTGTGAATTTCCCCATACATTTCAGTTATGCATTAAGTGAAACGCCAGTTTAAAATTAGCTTTAAAAATTAGTACTGATAATTATGGGAAGGACATAACTTTTAGTTTCTTCCAAAGTAAATCTAATTGCAGGAGGTCTGTGTGTCTCAAATGAAGAACCGTGGTAAGCATATAGAAGATTTGTATTTTATGGCCTTTAAGAACATATTGCAGGATCTGTTGGGGAGATCATAACTGGTTTTATTGCATCCATTTAGCTTGAAGACAGACCCAGCTTTCATCAGTTTGGGAAATGCTCTGTCAGATAATGTGTAAAAGACTATGAGATCATGAACCATTGACAAAATATAGTTTTTACATTTGTGAGGTAGCTAAGATCTTCATCGGGAGCTGTAAATTCAGGCAGCGATGCACTGAACTGTACACATAAACAAATTCTCCTCTGTCTCTATATCCATAAATTTCCTTGTCTGTTGTAAACCAATGCTGTAGTCCCAGATTTAATTAAAACAGTGATTAAAGTATCTGTAACTGCACACTCAAGCGTAAGCTAGAGCACACTCCTTAACAGCAGAAATGCATGCCTGTCATATTTTTGTAAAGCTGTTGCTTTCCCTTAGAAGCAGGCAAGCCAGTGTTTCATCTTAATGATGAACGTGGACTGGCCTGAAACATTATGTCCCAGGTCTGAGGACAGCGTGAGTAGGTATTTCTAAAAGCTGCGTGTATGGAGTACCTGCCCGTTCTCCTTGGAAGGAGTACAGTATTTTCTCATTCTTGAGCACACCGCTGCCAATGTACAAAACCAGGACTGGCATTTTCAGTGTTGTGCAATGTTGTACTTACACTGTGAGTTTGATTGATTGGTATTTGCAATGCCAAGGGTTTTTTTTAAATGTTTCTTGTATGTGTGCTGATGGTTGTCTCCAAGCTACACCACTTGCTTAATTGAGATCCTGCCTTGGTGCAGAAATGAGAGACATACCATATTTGTGGGTCTGTTTCGTACTACTGGCGGCAGTGGGAACTGTGTCAATAATTTCAGAGGGAAGGGAATTAGGACCTGTAGAACGATGTAAGTTTTATTGAATGCTAAATAATGTTCCTTAACAAGGCAAAATAGCTCTTCTCTTACTTGCTTTCATTACTTTTCTGTTTCCTTTGCCTTTGTCCCCAGCTTTTATCCTCTTATTTTCTTAATTATGAGAAGCCAAATTAATCTCAGGTATAAGACTACCAAACCAGCTTTGAATTTCTTTGACTGTTCTGACTCTTCACACTTGAGCCCAGCAACGACAGCCAGAGACTAGCTAGATCTTACCGGTTGAGCTATTGGGTGGCTCATTGGTTTGGCAGATCCATCTCCCATTCAGCCTCAGATGTCCACATGTAAAGACACATCTACTTGTATCATGGCAGGTATCCATTCACTCATGAGTCGCCTTATTTTCTTTTTGTGTTAGGTATGCTACAGGTCATATTCTTTGCTTCCGATAAAAATCACTTACTCCCTCTGTAAGTAGCTGCGTAGTCAAATCTTGAGAGAGTAGGAGGGAAGGGACCCAGAAGAAGGGGTTAAAAACCAATCCTCCACTCAGAGAAGTAAAACAATAAAAATAGGGTGGACAGCTGGCAAAACTGTGGAGAGAAAAGGAGAGAATAATTAAAAAAAAAAAAATCTCCAGAGCATAAGACTACAGTTGAGGAATGAAAGTAGTTTCAAAGCAGCTGAATAAAAGGGAGGGAGAAGCTAAAATAATGAAATGATAAATCCACACGGGCAAACTAGAAAACCACGGTTAGAACCAATGAAAACAGATGATAAGCAGAAAAAGCGAAACACGCACAACATTCCTGTCTGTAAGCTAGAACAAATGATCAGGATAACAACTTGACATGCTTTTCAAATTTTTGAAGGAAGGAAAATGGCAAGAGGAATAGTGAGGGGAACAATTTTAGAAACTGATAGTGGAAATGAAAGGCTTCTATTCAACAGTTTCTGTCTAATAATTTAAAAGTTTTGCTGTTCTAAGTATAAACCAGGGAATATAAATTTACCTTCAAATGAGAGCAAACATCATTTATTTTATATGTATTTGCATTGTTTATGTGGTATATGATGGCTTTATTTTAAATAATAATCTGTCCCTGTGGAATCGTAATTTTTGTTCTTTAGTAGCCAGGTAGACTGCAATGCAATGCAGCATCTTGACAGAGAGGTGGCAACGCCACACACTGCTGCTCTAGCAGAGGTGGAATGAAGTCTGAGGAGTCCCAACCTTGTACTGACAACAGGGCATAGGTATTCTCCTTTGCCTCAACAAGAGTTTGTATTTCTGGAGCAGGGCAATCTGGTTCGCAACCTTGCTGTCCCCAGTATATTTTTGTATATATGGTAGTAACAAAACATAGGATTGCAACATCCAGGTCACTCACCTGTCCTCGTCCATGGAGCAGGAAAACCTCTTTATGCTGGAAAGCAGCAAAAACATCCAGGTAACATTCAGCTTCAAACTCAGCTGCCTGGATTTCAGAGTCTTTAATGATGTGTATGCCTAAATTCCCATTACAGAGTTCAGACACCTTGCCAGTGTATGGACACCTGTGTGTAGGAGCCTGAATCTGCAAGCTAACATCCTGCTTTTCGGGTGGCATAGCCCAGGCAGAGCGCTGGGAAGTCCCCTGGGAGCAGGCTGGGTGGATGCACGACGTGCCTGGCAGCTTGGGCTCTAGCTGCCACCCAAGCCCTGCTGCGGCCGTCCCGCACCGGGAGGCTGCACGGCCCCTACCAGCGGTCAGCAGGCTGATGAGCTTGGTGGGGCTTGGGTGGCCCCAAGCCACCCTACACTTGTTCTTGTGCTGGGAACAAGTGTATAAGGTGTCTTGCGTAATGAATAACTCAGCATGTAGCATTTTACTCAGGACTGATGTCTGTTTTCTCTGCTGAGGGCAAAGATACTGGCTGAAACCTCTGTGTTTTATAACCCCTGCACACAAACGTCCCGCTGTCGTTCATCAGGCCTTCATAACTTCTGCTAAAATTGAAAGCTGGGCCATTGGAAAAAAATAAAAGGTTAGGTCATTTTTTCTTACAAGGACTATTATAAAATCCATGACTGTGTTATTTAACATCCAGTTCATTTCAAGTAGGTTGGCAATGCTCCCTCCCGTATTTCCTGAACGTGTTCCTACAAACAAGTTTTCTGGAGGGGTGAGGACTGACGCAAGGAGTTTGAAACTCAGCTGAGAGGGGAGAGTTATTTTTTGTATTTATGACTTAAGGAATATTGTCTAGCTTATAAAGTAAAAACAAATATTGCAGGTCAAATTCCTGTTTTCATATTAAACCCTTACCAAATTAAAAAAAAAAAAAACAACTCCCAAGAAAAATATTCTTGAGAAATCAGAAAAGTCCTGGGATTTTCCATGTCAAGCTGATCCAGCACAGAGAGTACAGACTAAAGAGAAGAATTTTTGCGCTTGTGGTTTACATAGGATGAGGTTAATATTGTGTTCCTAAATGTAATCTCTTTCTACAGTGATAGGATATCGTGTTTCTAATTTTAATTACAGAGATGGGTGGCTGGACCACTAAAATTTAGATTTGGGTTAGGGTGTGTTTATAGCCCTACTCCTCTCTGTAAAGGCTGGGACTGCTTGTGTCTGGACTCATCTTTTTAATTAATTTGCAGTAATTAAAGGGTGCTGTGTGGGATGGGGCTAAAGAGAAACACAATTAAAATGTAATGCTTCTCCTTTGGTATCTGCATCCTTATTTATTTTAAACCATCTTCAATGCTCTGGTGAGTTTAAGCCTTCCTGTATCACATACTGTGTAAGCAGAAGTATGCGAGTGAACTGTTGCCAGTGGCTCTGAGCAAGCATGGGGAATGTTTCAGATTACACTGTGTTTTCTTGTTTGGATCTGATCTCCTTGCTAGGAGAGGCTGAGAAAGGCAGCTCTAGGGGATTTACTTCTAGCAGCAGGAGCAGCACATGATCCATCAATCGCGTGATTCTCACCACCGAGGACTAATGGGGAGGGTGAAGAAAAAGTGAACGCTGCCTTGGGGAAGCAACAGCATTTTCTTCTGCTCGTGGGGCCCCTCCACCAGCTGGACGCTTCATGGCTTCTCCCAGGTTAGAAACCTACTGCTGCCCGAACCGGGACGCAGCTACACAGCTAGTGATGAACTTCCAGCCTGAAGTCTTCTGCGGAGTTTGCATTGGCAGCGCCTCCATCAGTCTGCTACTAACCATCCTGCAGCTCCTGCCGAAGAAGGGACAGAGCCCGCGGAAGATGCCCAAAGCCTCCTCCTCTTCCACCATCCTTCTCCTTATCTCCATTTGTGACATCCTCGGTGGCTTAGGTAAGCGCCAGCTTGATGTCCCTCACCTTTGCTGTAGCAGGCTCTTGTTGCTCTGAGGTACCATAGCCAAATGAAGCCGGTGAGTCGACAACAGAGATTTCTGAGGGAAACATGTTGTATGTATCCACAGGAAGATTTGGGCTAAGTGAGATCAGAAAATGATGGGCCTTTTGGGGGAGAAAGGTCTCATTTAATAGTTATATTTTAGAAGTAACAGCTCGTGACAAATCTACACCAAAATCTCTGCTTTAAAACAAATTAAAATCCACAACAGTGGCTGGTTCTCTGAGTAAGGCATAGAAGCGGAGGTGAGGCAGCACATTTAAAACTGAAGCTGACATCAAACGCTTAGCCGATTCTTCAGACTACATTTGAAAAACACTTCCTATATGTCTTTAAATCCTCTCAGACCAAGTTTGCCATCTTGTTCGTGTGCCAGCCACTTCTCTGGGCACGTCACATCTACAGCAAATGAGTTTGAATTGCAGCGGTACACAGATCATGCTGGACACAGGCTTTTGAAACGTGAGCTAGGCTCCCTTATCAAGACCAACCTGCTGCCCAGCTGCTGGCTGATAGGCCGGAGGAATAAAATAACAGAGAATAAAACAAAACTCATGAGTCAAAATGAAATTAATGTGTCTAAATTTGTCCCGTCAGTCTATGGCATTTACTGCCAAATTAAGTATAAATTACCATGACACATGCTATGAAAATACAGGATGAGTTTGCTTCTACAATACCATTTTTTCCCTCACGTTAGATAACAGAAGTAGTGCTGTTTTGTAGGCCTCTCTCGCTGCCTGGGGAGGGAGTGGGATTTCAGGTCTTCTCCCCTTTCATACCTAGCCAGGTTCTCTCGTGGTACATAATAAGTACCAATATTAAAACAAATGATAGAGGGGGAAATAAAGAAAGAGAGATACGGAAAAAATGTGTGTGCATTCACCTGGAAAAGGTCCTTTCAGTCAGATGAGGACAGCAATAGATGAAGTTATTTTTCTCCCTTTCTCTTTCACTGGCAAACTCAAACTATTTATCCATCATTGTCTTTGAATTAGACTCACTTTGGTGCGGGGGGAAATCGTTCTCTCTTGGTGGGAAACCTGGTGGGTTTGTTCTGCTATATGTTGGTGCTTTAATGCCTATTTCAAGCAAATCCAGAAAATGTCACTAACAAACTGTAAGTTCATTTAAAAAAATGGGTATTGTTCTCGTCTAATTCCGAAGCCCTGCTTTGTTCCTTCCTGTGACAGAGAGGAAGGATGCTTGTAAAAATGAAGACAGTGAAAAGTGGGGAATAACTTTTTTTCTGCAATGAGGGATTCTGGAGAAATGAACATTAGCATATGAATATATGCCGGTAAAATTGTCAATAGTTACTGGTTTACATCGATCTGTTAAATGCTACCCAATTTATTTTAGAGAAGCATGTGACAGTATCTGTAAGTAAGTGAGATTTTAATCTACATAACATTTCAAGTCCCAGCAGCTTCAGACTCCTAGGGCTACTTTCCCTGAGCGATTATACCGACGTTTAAATAGCGCAGTTGTTCCTGCTGTGCTCCTCTGCAGCCGTAGCCTTCCTGCGGATGCACAAAATCTGGGCTGCGATGTGAAATATGTGGCCAGGGAGAAGCATGTGACTCAAATCACGCCAGCAGATTCAAAGCATTAATACATTTTTTTTTCTTTAGGTATGATCTTCAGGTCAAGTGTATGGCTAGGCTTCCCAGGCTTCATAGCTAACATTTCTGTGGTGAACGGGACCGATGTGTGGCCTTCTGCTTTCTGTGTGGGGAGTGCGGTAGGTACAGAGGTTGTCTCCCCTTCCTCCTGCTCCCAGTTGCCGGTCCCTCCGCGTGGGGAGTCTGAAAGGCAAACCACTGTGTCCAAAAGGAGATTCGGCTGTGAGTCAGAGCCTGGATATGATGGTTTCAGCCTCTGCCACACCCTTGCAAGTGCGTTCATGCCTCCCTCCGAAAGCCTGGATCAGGGCGGGCAGGGTGCTGGATGCTGCACGGTGCGTGTGAGGACACAGGGCAGCGCGGGTCAGACTGGTCCCAAGTGTTTTGTAGTACTCGCTCGTCGCAGGAGTGCTGGGATAGTGGAGGGGACACCTGTACCCAAGTCAGGGATATGGAGGCATAAGGGTACAGACATTCCCGAATGGGCTGAGCCAGGTAGGACTACAGCTCAGATTGCTGCTTGTGTGGCCATTCAATGACCGCATCTGGCCAAGCCTAATTAAGTATCTCCTGGGTTAAAACGCAAGAATAAGAAAATGTAAATGCATTCCAAAAGTGCAGATTAAAACTCAGTTTCAAATATTACAATCACAGTACTGCCTGAGACATATAATCTTGAGTTTAGTGTACAAGAAAAAAGGCCATGTTTTTTACCAAAACATGGAGAATGACAAATAAGACAGATCATCACTTTACCCAAATTCTATAGGAACGTAGGGTGCCCAATGAATTCATGCATGAGCAATAACAGTATTAGCTTTACAATTCAAAATTTACAATACGGAAGAGGATATGCTGCATGTAAACAAAATCATTCAGTCCAGTAGTTTTTAAATAAAACAGTATGTGCCAAATTGAACTCAGTGTACCTTGTATGCCTATATAATGACAATTTCAGACATCATAGTATTGTGCCATAGAAGCAAATATCAGTTATACGCATCTATCAATTCTCAATTCCGTCATACATGTTTAAGTTTTGCTTATTAGATGCAAATGTTGATTTTTTTTCTTTGAAGAAGAGGAAACCAGCAACATCAATGTCTTGTAGCAAGAATGTCCTATTCAAAAACCATGTTTCCCTATGTCTTAAATTTCACTTTCTGGCCCTTAGCATAAAAAATAGTATTTTTAAACAGGGGCAAAGGTACTGTGTGCAGACTGTTTGATTTTCATTTGGATCTCAGGTTAGATGCTGAGCAGCATCGCGGTCTACTAGAATTTTTATTTGCCCTTTCTTGGGCTACAGCAAAGTGCTGTAATTTGAGTCACTTGCTAAATTTAGATTTAATAATATTGGAATGAAAAATAACCCTCCTTCCACTCACTTCCCCTGACATATTCTCGTGTGAGTTAATAAAATCTCTCTGACTATTTTATTTTTCTTTTAGTAGTATTGTTTTATTTCACTTAACCACAAGCCAATACAAACTCCAAATAGTGAGGCCTTTAGGCATCTCCTTTGAATAACACCCTCTGGTTTGCAGAGGGGTACCCTCTCAGGCACTGTAACAAGATGTGTCATTTTGCTAAAAAGTGAGTGAGCATATGAAGATTTTGGTTTTAAATGCATCTGATTTATATTATTTTTGGAGACAGTCTTGTCTATGTTGGATTTTCTGGGTGGAGAGACCCCGCAGTTTATTTTTGTGTGTGTCTCTGTATGTATGGTAAATTGTGCATTTTTCAACTGCAGCAAATATGTAAAAGTGCAGATAAAGTTACGTACTGAGTGCTATGGATAAAGTGCATTAGAAGGAAGAATGGAATTTAATTTTCTGGCTCCTGGGCACTAGGAAAACGTCATGGTGTTTGAATTAAATACTGAATAATTCGTGCCGCAAATGACTAGAGGTAGGGTCTACTTCCACGGTGAAAGGAAGTGCTTCCCAGCTTGATTTGCCTTTTGGAGGAAGGAATGGTAGATCTCTATTCACTGATGTTTGGCTCAGTAACAAGTATGTTGGTTTCCAGCTGTAAAATGATGCTACTATGGAGCCGTGATAAAGGATATTCAGATAAGAACTGAAAGAGGGCTCAGAGGGAAGGTAATCTGAATATTAAAATAGTTCCAGACTATTACAAAGAGCCAGCTCCTATGGGGAAGAAATTTGGAATTTATAAACAGCGGCAAAGAAAGGTCACTTATCTTATATAGGCTCATGGGAAAAATGCATAGGGTCAGCTCACGAACGCTGTGGAATTTAACTTGGCTTGAACTTGTTTCCTCTGGATTTTTATTGAAGAAATCAGTCAGGCAGTTCAGTGTGGATAATTTTTCCACAGGATATTTTGTTGATGACCTTTTTTTCTTAATAACCGTTCCCTGAATCGGGTTCTTGTGCATGGAGAAAACGCGTGTCACATGCAGAACCCACGATGCCTAGGCACACTGTGGTGATGATGACTGATCTCAGTTATATTTTCATGCCTCAGCTACCAAGAAACTACTAAAATTTTAACCTAAAATTAAAACACCCTCACTATAAATTTCTTTGGGCTTCGCTCATGACATTGAGGTTTAGGACCGGAGAGGTAAATAAAAGGTTTTCTAAAGAACAGAATAAGCTGTGAAAGCAAATGCAGTTCAATTTACCTATGACTTGATCTGTTGGCTACAGCAATGTGGTTCCTGTGATTTTTGAGTAAGATTTCATACTTCGTAATCTCAGCTGGAAAATACACACATTTAAAGAGCAAATCATCAGGCAAAAAGTTTGAGCCCCTCCCCCATCCCCAGTGGTACTTGAGAAGCAGCTGTGACACTTGGCATTTTTTTTCCTGCAGATGTGGATCCAGCTGTTATGTAGCGCTGGCTTCTGGTGGTTGTTTTGCTACGCCGTTGATTCTTACTTGGTGGTAAGAAGATCAGCTGGACTGAGGTACCGGAGTTAAAGCTCTGAAATTGTTATTTTCCTTCCAACAGTGTATGTCCATGTTTGTCTGCAGCTATCTAAGTGTATAAGTGAAGCTTGTGCAAACATCTGATGTTCATACAGTTACCAGGTGATGACCTGGATGAGTGGTGTGCCCAGTGCTTAAATTGCCAGGGTGATGCTCAGATATTGATTTGTTTACGTGCAACTGGAATTTAAATGTAACTGAATTCATTTAACCTTTGGAAAAATAGGGAGCAGATCGGGCTCTGTAAACTTTATTGCAGTGAGATACTGTTTTTGTCCCTACTCCGTACCTGCAATTGATTCTTGCGACAAAAAAAGTGTTATCCTGAAAATAAAAAAGTGGGAGGGGGAAAGTGCTGAATTTCATATAGTTCATTCTCCATCAGATTTTCTATTTTATCAGCTTCTCAGTGCTGTCATTATTACGCTTCTAATCACATTTGTAAAGTTTTTAAGAAAAATGATATGTATTTACTATAAATTTTCCTGCAATGCCTGTAACAGAAGAACCTAAACACTTTGGAAAGTACCATGCTTTAATGCCAGGTAGAAAATATAAGGTGTTTCTAAGTTGGCTGTTAGAAGGGCAAAGTGACCTTCTGTGGCTGCTGCTAAACATGGAATTACATGACTCTGTACCCAGATGACACTGAGCAGTCAGGTACTGGAGACGTGGTTCATCTGGCAGACGTTATCAAAATGGGGATTCTTGAGTTAACTTCAGCCTGTGGAGAACAAACCCGATTTTGTAAAGTCCCATAGTTCTAGTCTGAAACAACTGGGACCTACCTCCTTCCCCCATCCCTGTTAACCAAAAAAAAGTCACGCGTATTTGGGCCTGACTCTACAATCGGAGTAAACAATGAAAGACTTTCAACACACGCAGGTCTGAACCTCCCTAAGATGGGAGCAGTATTCGACTCTGAAGATAAACATAATTCTCTGCAGATTACAGAAGGGTGGTTTATTTGACTGTTCGGCTCCCTTCTTAGATTTTAAACCCCTAATTTGCTCTCTGCAGGAGAAATGAAGGATGCAGGGATTCATTCTGGAGATTTGGGCATAAGGGAAAAGATTTCCACCCTACAGGTTGGAGGACACAGGACTTTTGTGTGCAAGCCTGAACAACCGCTTTGGCTCATCCTTTTTCTGAAGGGCCCCCCCGCCCCACCTGCTTTCCTTAGTTTAATGTACTGCCAGTGTTCTTCTGCACCATTTCACATCTGTAAAGCTCTGTTTGAATGAAGGTCCTATTTTTATGTTGCACTGTGAAAAGTGTAAAGTTTAGTATCTTTAATTACACCTGTCCTGTTTGGTGCCTGCAGTACGATTGTGCTGTACCACATGATGGCGTGGGGCCTCGCGGTGATGCTCTGTGTGGAGGGAATTGCACTGCTTTACTACCCTTCTCTCTCCAGGTAAGCAGGGCTCTGGGAACAGACTGCAAAATCATAATGGTCTCTGGTCATTTGAATGTCTTTCGGTCAGCTTTAGAGACGGACATCCAAATGTTGGGCTTTTTTGATCTTTGACAAGCGCGTCCCACTGAGTCAGTGAGTGTTCTAGAAATACCTGTCTGGGTTTCAGGGGGCCCTGAAGAAGTATGCCAGGCAATACAAGCACTTGGGCATGCTGCAGCACCGTGATATAGCTTCTGCTATGAGCCCCTGTTCTCCCACTCCTGGTTTTAGCTTTGTATTTGGTCCTTTAAATTTGAGAAAAATGCACAGGCAGTGCATATTAAAAATCAACTTTGTGCCCCATGTGAACTGGTGGAGAAGGTCTGTGAATTAGAAGTTTAGCATCTGTTTGCTTCATTCCTTTTATTTTTTTAAGATAAAGGTGACATATATAAAATATCCAGAACTATCAGATGTGGGGAAAAAAATGCATAAGCTGTTAATGATTTCTTCTCAGCTGTGAAAATGGCTTGGAGCATGCAGTTCCACATTACATCACAACCTATGCCCCACTGCTGCTAGTGCTGGTGGTCAACCCAATCCTGTTTAGGAGGACAGTATCAGCAGGTATGTTCCTAATGGCCAGCATCAATTGGATGTGTTACTTAGCAACATAACAATACTGTAAAGAATCATGCCTGAGTATTCAACGATGTGGGATAGCTCCTCATTAAATCATAAAGGTACAGCAAAGGGTGGGAGGGAATTGCCTGTTGAAATGAAGATACCATCTAGATGGGAAATTTGCCCTAGAGACACACTCTGGTGCCATACTCAAGCTATGTTGTTATAAACCTCTACTGCAGATTGTTTCTATGTTACTAAATTACTCTTGATTTGATGTATTTTAGGTAGTGTATAGTGGATGCTTAACTCTACTGTGGTATTGGTACCAACCTGGATTTTGGAATGTAATTTATTCTGGCTTAAGGATAATGTTGGTGAGATATGACAGTTGATTTAACTCCTTGGAAGCCCTGGAGCTAAAAAAAAAAAAGAAAATATGATCAGAATTTTGTTAGTCCTGATTCTGAGATTATGAAATAAATGGGAATTGTACACAATTCAGATGGGATCTTGAAGTTGCCATTTAATTTATTACCTAGTGCTTTGAAGAAATGAGACTGAAGAAAAGGCCACAGATTCGATGCATTCTTTGCATGTAATATGATCAGTGCTAGATGTTTGCAGTACCTGAATTCGTACTCATCATCTACACATTGAATATATAAGAGCAGCAACAGAATTTGTATTCAGATAAAGACTGAACTGTATTCTCAGGTCAGTCTTCATCCCATCTATCCTGCGTCCCTGAGTAATACTGATTTTCAAAGGAACAGTTGTTCCTTTAAAAAGTTGCTCTTTTTATGGGGAAAATACACACTGAGTATATTGTGTTTGTGCATATGTATATTCCTTGTGATATCTTGTGAGGTGGCATAATTGTCTATTTTTGCTGACATTACACCTTCAAGTTTTAGAGGTGTAGCCGATGCTGTATCAGTTGCACAATGAAATATAATGTGCATAATAGGAGAGAATGTATACTACTTTAGTCTAAACATCACGTAATAAAGATATAATTATATCACACGTCATATAGAAGTTGTAAGCACTACCTTTTTCTTATAAAAGAGAAGTATGTTGACCATACTATTTTCTATTTTCAGTGGGACTGAGAGAAGAACAAACGGCTAGTGGGATATCACTCATTCTAGGAGTAATCCATAATGGATGGACTTCTTTTCCTGTAGTATTAGGCTATATGTGAGATTCCTTGATGATGGTCCTTCCAGCTTCTGAACTGCTGCTGGAGACAAATCCATCCATTCCTTTGTTCCCTCTTTACAGACATCTATCTTCTGGATCCTTGTGCCTGTAACTAAGAAGGTGCATGTATATTAATGAACATAATGGTGTACTTTCCAGTTGCCTCCTTACTGAAAGGGAGACAAGGGATTTACACAGAGCATGAGAGACGTCTGGGGACAGAGATCCAGATCCGCTTCTTCAAAATTATGCTGGTATTCATTATTTGGTAAGAGGTGCATTGTTTTGTTTTAAACTGCCTTTTTCCCAGCTGGAGAGAGTCGGGGACAGGAATAGAGTCTGATGGGTTGCTTCGTTTGTTTGTCTTTATGATCGGAAGGGAAGGTGTCTAAGGAAGAAGTAGTTCCAAACTACTTCACCAACTAGCTGAGTCACTCATGTAGCATCACAAGGCTGCGAGGAAATGATAAAAATGTTTAACCAACAGGAAAACAATAACCACAAGAAACAATAGCCAAAAAAAATTGTTAGCATTTTTCCAGACAGCCTAAAGCTGTCTGGAACAGCAGCTCCCCAGCACTGTGGGCTGATAGACGGCTTTCTGTACTCAAGATTTCTCAAAGCCTCTTGTCATCAAACATGTCGTTGAAAACCTACAATAAATACGCTTCTAAGACTGCCTTCATGGCCCTGACTACGATTATATAATGCAGCCACCTCTGTGGTCTGCAGACCCCAAGTGTGTGAAAAAAGCATGGATATCGACTGGAAATACAGAGTTATATGCCAGAAAAGAAATCTCTATATGATTGTGTGTGAATTTTCTGATCATTTAATCTTTTTTTTTTTAACATTCCATCTTCCTCCATGAAAATAGTACTTTGGGGCAGGACAGAAAAGAGCTAGGGAGGAGAGGAGGAGGGAGGAGGAGCAAGGGAAGTGGGGAAGTAGGGAGGGTGCACACCTCATCCCCAAATCCCTGCACCTCTGCTCCAGCAGCACCATCCAGTGGAGTGGCAACTGGAACCGGAGGTACTGGATGCACACAGCAAAACTGAGCTGAAATAGGGCCTGCTTTTGAAGGGAACAGTTTCTACTGCAATCTCACAATTACCACACAGCGATAAAGGCACCAGAAGGGGTGGTGATCCACCCCACAAAGGTCTGTGCAATGACCTAGGAAGAAGTGGTCACTGCTGTGAAGTGTTTACTACCTACATGGGTTAACACAAGTGACAGGGGGAGGAAGGAAAACGTCCTGGAGTACTGAAATGACTTGGACAAACTTCACAGTCTCTACAACTGCTTAACTGTTTTATACACAGGTACATTAATGCATGTTACATTGCTTTAAAAGGCTAAGCAGGGAGAAAGACTGCCTTTTTATCCTCTCCTGGCTGCTGTATACTGGAGTGCTCTGGAAGGAAATGACTATCTTTTCTTGGGGAACAACAGAGTCCGCTTGGCTCGGGAGAGAGGTTTCTGGTGCGAAGGGTGGGGTAGCCAGCGGGAGAGGGGGAGAGAGACAGCAGTGAACGAGCCTGCAGCATGGCTTCCTGGAAATTGTTGAAATAATGAGGAGCAGAGATTTAGCCAGGCTTCCAGGGTTGTGGAAAGAGCGAGCCTTATTCTGGAGCCCAGAGGCACCACAGAAATGCATTGCAAGCAAAGGAATGGTGGCCAGCTTGCTGGTCTGGGAGCAAGGATGAAAGGACGGACCAGTTCCCCCAGGACACAGTGGGGACATTTGCTTATTTTCATTCTGTCTCATTCTGGGCTTTCCTATTAAAAAAAATAAACACGACTGTAGTTTTGGATTTTGTTCTCCTGATAAAACATAAGCTTTGGAGTGTAA
>NW_008825619.1:3919691-3922712 GCF_000699105.1 Pygoscelis adeliae | reverse complement strand
GTCCCATCTCAGAAGCTTAGGGAAGATGCCCTTCCATCCCAGAGGTCAAATATGAGGTAAGTTAGTCAAAGACAGTGGGTTGGGGCAACATGGGGTAGAAGAGATCCTGCATGGGAGGGGAGAACAGGAGGTTTTACACTGTGATAAAAATATAATTGCAGGAAGGATGTGTAAACCCCTTCAGAAAGTATGACATGGAGGCTGATGGTTTCCTCTCTGACGCTGCAGTCTAACTATAAAGAAACGCTGGTCTGACTGTTTAGAATTCATAAGAAATTACAGCCATTTATTATAACAATTATTTAGTGTAGAATATCCTCAGTTTCTTTCACGGGATGAGATTTGATTATGCTTATCCTTCTTTGGAAACAGAAATTATCTTTATTCCAAAAAGCTGATGGCATTTTCAAGGATTTTAAAGTCAACTTTGGTTTTGTTTTGTAGGGTTTTTATGTACATTTTGAAAGTCTGCTGTAATCTAACCCCGAAATTCTAACTCCAGCTAGAGTTTCTGCAGCCTTTTACAACACCCAAGCATATATTTTGTTTCCTTGTCTGTGAGCACCATCCTTTTAAAACACAAGCAAAAGAAGTCAGCATGCATGATGTTCCTGTTATGGATCACAGTTGTTTATCATCTCAATTTTATCCTGCAATTTACTGTTCTGCAGCGAGTTCAAATGATCAGGTTCTTTTTTGTTTGTTTGTTTGCTATATTGATTTCTTTGTCTAGGCCTGGGCTAGCAGGTAAGTGTCTGGATTTTGATCTCAGAGACCTACTGGTCCTTTTAGATTGAGACTTAACAGTAAAAAAAATCTCACTCTCCTTATTAGTGATCTTAATTTCTATAATTTGAAAGTAAAGCATATTTTACATATACATACACAAATATATATAACTGTCTTGTTCTCTTCCTCTTCTTTATTCCTGCAATAGCTGGTCGTCCAATATCATCAACGAGAGCCTTTTGTTCTACCTCGAAATGCAGCCAGATATCAATGAAATGCTCCTGAAAAACATCAGAAGTGCTGCACTGATCACATGGATTATAATGGTAGTTCAGCCGTGACATTGCTTAGTCTTAGAAATTACTTTTATAAGACTGATGGAACAGCACCAGTGTAGTGGGTGGTTTATGATTTTGGGGGATATAAACACTCTGAGAATCAAGGAAGAAAATGAACGTAAGAGAGAGGAAGGTGCGGTCACTGGGAGTGCTTTTCACATACAAACTTTGCCAAAAAGTACCAAAGGGTAACTTTTTCTCCCGTTTACTGGAGTATGCGTTCTCTCTGTGAGTGATTGCCACCCATTTTAAGATCCAGAACAGACCAGTACAAGGATTTCTAGTCTAACCTTGCTAACCTCTGCCATAATGCAAGCTACAAAGTTTTAGCTCACGATTCCTGAAGGTTCCCCAATAAAATGAGCATTTTCTGGTAGTCCTCTGTTTGTAACTAGGGTTTTCTTTATGATAAAGAATAATTGCATCTTATGTCATGACATTTGGATAATTATTTGGGGACAAATACATGAAAAATCTTGAAAGCAATGCACCAAATAATAGCTGTAAGATGCTGGTCTCTTACTGTACCCTACCCTCTTGTCTCCTATTGGAATATTTGACAAGGGATTTTTCAGAGGTGATACTGCAGGTTCCTTTTCCAAGAGAGTTTATTCTGGCACTGTTAAATACCTGTAAGGCCTGAGCATGCTTTGTGTAGTTAAGCCCTTGAGCTGTTTTGTATTGAAGGGTTAAGCGATGCAACTGATTTGATACAACCTCCTCCTCTGACAAGGAGCGCGCACATTCATGTGACAGGGACCTTGCTCCTGCTCACCGGCAGAGCAAGAGGTCAGGTCTAGGAACTGAGCTATTTTTTAAATTGGCTGTAAAAATAATTCGCTCTTTTCTCATGAGAAAAATGGAAACAGCTAAAGCCATTTACTTGCCAAGCATCCCACGGCACTGAGAACAGAGACAATTTTTTTTGAAATCGCTTGGGATTTTCTTTTTCGGTGTCTCTCCCCATTTTTCCATCCCACTTTGATGGATGTTTTCACTGGCTCAGGAATCTGCAGCAATTCCAGATAGATCAATTGCTGCTATTTTAAAAAACTTGACTCTGTGTATGCTAGTGTCTCTCATATATTTGACTTGGCTTCTAGTGAAAAATGTAATATTTGCTTTTGTGAATAAAAAAGTCTAGAGCTTGTGGGGAATGTTAAAAACACACCAGGGGATTGACCAGCTAAAATTCATGCTACAAAATCATTCAGTGCTTACTGTTCACTGGGATGGCCTCAGCATATTGGAACAAAAGGTTGCGGTATTTCACTCCGACTTGAGTGTGTCTGCAATGGGAACAACGTACTTTTATTTGCATGCAAATCGCATCTTTTAAAGAGAGCAGTTGTTCAGTGAAAGGGAAGTTGTTAATGCATGTTTTGCTGGAGTTGCAAATGAAGCCTTGCTGGTGTAACTCCTGTCGCACTTCTCTTTCCTAGGGGGTTCTTAATCCAATGCAAGGCTTCCTCTTCACGTTAGCTTTCTATGGCTGGACGGGATGGAGAGTGGACCTGAAATGGCGAAAGAGAGAAATACCCTGGGAATCGATGTCCTCATCAACTGTGGGTGAAAATGCCTATCCCTCACCTGTGAACTACCAAAGCAACATCCATGACTCAAAGAAGGTATCGACAGCTGACAGCCAGCAGACCGATGAGGCTATAAGCATGTTGTCTGAAGGTAACACTAGCGGTGATGACAGGTTAACCAGGAGCTCTCCCATCTACCAGGGCTGGTAGTTTATAGGTGCAGAGCTGGATCCCACTTCTCAAGTTGTCAAGACTCATAAAGCCACGCCACTGTGTGAACTGTTGGGTACTCTGGAATTAGGTTTGTGCCCAATGGCTTGATGGCATTTCCTGTAACGTGTGTGTTTGTGTGAGAGGGAGCGTGTGAAATGGAGAGAAATTATGGTTTATGTCTTCATTTGCCTTGTAGGAGATGTGTTAAA
>NW_008825619.1:3916764-3919649 GCF_000699105.1 Pygoscelis adeliae | reverse complement strand
CTGCAAAGATGTATGTTACTTATGATTCATTTTTATCCATTTTGTTTTAATCTCTCTTGTAACCTCCATATGGTAGAAGAGTCTTTTGTTTAAATAAATGGACTATTAATATGTTGGGTTTTTAAATGTGTTGCCTTGCTCGCCTTGCTCAGCATAAAATTCCTCACCCAGAATTACAGCTCTAGGATTTCTGAGACACCATTTCCAGCCTTGACACTCTGGTAAAACATTAGTGACAGCAAACCTTGACATAAGCACAAATATTCCCGGTTTGTGTAGAATCTCACTGACATAGTCGTCTTCTAGCTTGTTTATATGAATTTTCAGTTCGGTTTTATCTAGGGAGCTGAAGGGCTTTTTAAAAAAAAAAAAATCAAGCCCACTCTAGGCTTCATAAATATTTCAGAATAATGGTTCCAGTTCACTCCTGGTTCAAGCAAAAATAACCCTTCGAACTATTTTTTAGTATGGATTCAGTGTGATCCTTATATGTACTTGTCTAACAGGACTGTGACTGTTAGGGGCAGGTGCATTAAGAGATAACATCTGCAAAAAACACCTAGATGATCTGAGTGCTCATCAAAAAACAGAGTAAGTAGAATCAATAGTCCTTTCTCTGAGGTGCACTCTCTTTTATGTCTTCATCTGCTGAACGGAGAGATGATAAATCCATGCTCTTTATCTTCTCAGATACATGCCTCTTTTGGTGCAGCGCCCTAAGTACCTATATCCAAACAAGTCCCCAGATTGGTTGGAAGTCCAGAAAAAATGATGGTCGTGTCTACCCCAGGCTTTTAACTTCATATCAAAAGTAGAAGTAGTATGATTTAAGTCTGGTTGTGCTGGAAGCTGGGTACAGCACAGTTTGACCGATGGCAGAGGGGGAGCCCCTGGACCCCAGGTAACCTCCTTCCCTTCCTTCAGCATGTGGCCAGAGCTGGGCATAAAACAAAACCTGTTTTTTAAACCCTGTTCACATCCACTTTGGCTGAACTTCACTGGCTGTCCACACCTTTCTTTTCCAATCCAGTTCAGTCCCAGCTATTGTAAAAAGAATAAACATATTACGAAAGACAGCTGAAAGGTTAGTGCAATAATAACATGAAGCTTAAGCTGCTGTGTTACTCAGGGGAATCCCAGGATGGTTAGAGAAACAGGCTCAGCAGAAACGAGACAGAAAAATATTGATTTGCTGTTTTAAATAAATCGCCGCCTTGAACTAATCATTTGATACAAAGGTGTTAAACAATGATGCGATAATTATTTAGGCAGATCATTACAGAGCTGTGGCTGGTTTGTAGCAAATCTTTTAGATAGAAACCTTTGTGGTTTTATGGCTTTCTATTGCTGTTCTAGTTGTCAGAAATGCTGGCAGATCACCAGACCCTTTCTTTTCATCACAGTCATTTCTTTCCTAGCCAGGTATGAAGAGAAAGCACAGGGACTTGGGAGCAGATTATATTGGTCCTTATGAAAGAGAGAGCACATTTTCGGTGCAATAGTCATCACAATAGGGTTCAAAAGAGCAGGAAAAAGGCAGAGGTGGAATTGTTGGTAAACCTTTTCAGATGCTAGGGTGCGGATCAAGCTACAAAACCCTAAAACCAAGTAAACAGGCTCTGGCTTCACAGGAATAAGCATGTGGCACAAAAGCACTTGGGAGGTTAGAGGCTGCAGCAAGAGGCCCTGTGAGAGGACCCAACAACTAAGCACTCCTTCCTTTCACTACTCCAGGGCATATGTGGGTCAGGGGCAGACGTGGTGCCCCAGCCCCGGTCCCCCGAGGCCGTGAGCAGCCCCTGAGCAGTGCTGGGTGACTGCTGGCACTGGAGCACCCCTGTGCTGGGGCAGCCTCCCGCAAGGGCTGCACTTTTCTCCCCTCCTTTTCTTGTTCTTTCAAGGTTGTCCTTGGGATGTGTTTGGTGTGTCTCTGTATTGGGATGTCATCGTGAAAGATTAGGACTCATCTGAGAGCTTAACAACAACTAAGCTAATGCTGATGCACTGAGAACATGAAGTGGGGCATAGCAGAGCAAACCAACAGCAGTTTTTAACTTGCAAAAGAAGTAGGTGTGAGGAGAGTTTCCTTGCCTGCTGTTCCCAGCCTCTGGTGAATGTACATGCGACATTCCTCCACGGCTTAAAATGGGGTGATAATTGATTCTGCTCCTGTGTAACCGTGACCGTATTTGATTTCACCCCACACGGACCTTGTTCTTGCCTCACCGTTCAACAATTCAAGCACCGCATTGCCTTCTCCGAGCGTTGCAGGGTGTGCCCGTCTCTTCCCATCAGGAACGTGCTTTCGAAGTGCATCTCCCGATGGCCTCTGCTGCCTGTGCTCGCCACATGCACGTACGGGGCAGCCTCAGGCTGCCGCAGCTGGCTTCGCTTTGGGTGAAACTAAGTGTGTGCTCCAAGGGTCAGCGAGGGCATGCTATAGACACCGTGTGCTGAACAGTATAGCTGTAACACCGACCTAAACACTGCCTGCTTAAATGTGCCATCCACCCTCTCTTGGTAGGAGCCTTGAGCTTATCAGCACATAGAAAAACATCTTAGTTTTCATTTGGACAATGATTTGTGTCTGCATAGTCATCATAGTGTGTTCGTTTCTGCATCCGGATTTCTAGCCTATGATGGTACAAAGGGTTGCTTCAAAAATGCTTATTTTTAGGAGTGTGCTGGCAGGCTGCTTCTGGTGAATGTGGGAAGTGCTTGCCTCTGGCCTGAATATTTGTTTTCTAAGGTGTGTTTCAAACATGGCTTGGGTTAACAGGGGAAAGATCTTGTCGATACTGAAGTCCATAGATGCGGTCAGGGTCTATGGTCTTCATCTTACACCGTCTGTGGGAGGGGGTCTCTTCCACAGTCACACAGCTCTT
>NW_008825619.1:3894627-3916747 GCF_000699105.1 Pygoscelis adeliae | reverse complement strand
GCTGTTTCTCTGGACCAGCAAAGTGTGACTCAGAGGAGAGGTAAATAGGGAACAACGTCCAATATTGTCTAATAAAATATGTGTAGCTAAAGTACTACACTTTGAGAGTACGGCAATTGTCAGTTTTAGCTTATTATATTTTGGGCATATCAGAGCACAACGAAGCCTTCCTGAATTTAGTGAAGGTAAATTTTAAAAAAAGAGTTGAATCCATGCACTAAAGTAAAATTGTTGTAGTGGAATTTCATAAAAAGGATATCTATGCATACAGGGCAGTGCAGCGGAATTGCCTCTATCTAACACCCTCCTCGCCTCCCAGCCAGCTTATCAAATCCAACCATACAAGGAAGTGTTCTCTGTATTCACCAAAACTTATTTTTAAGCCCTCAAAGATAAAATGAAAACTTCCAGGAAAAGTGTCCTCTCATATCCTGTAATACTTCCTTAAACACTCCTAGCTGTTCTCTGTTGGTGGAAGAGGACGCACGGGACTATATTTGACCTGCCAGTCTCATACATTTAATTACTGTTTTATCCGGCCAGATGTTCAGGCTAATTGCAAAGCTGAAATTTGCTAGTGCAAAGCACTAGAAAAATCATAAACTACTTGAATAGGCAGACTTCTCGCATACCAAAGCTCTGCATTCATGAGGTCCACCGTATGTCTGAATACCAAAATCCTACCTACACCTCTCATGAAGCCCTTCCTCTTTGGTCTTGTAGACCAAATACATGGAAAAAGCTACAGAGTGAAAATGCTAGACGTGATTCCTACCTCCCCACATCCCCTGTGTAACAGGACTTGACTTGTAATTCAGAAGTTGTCCTTGTGTATTCATGGTGGAAAGTTATCCGATCTTCTTAAATTTTCTTAATTTTCACGGATTCCTCAAGTTTACAGTAATCCCAGATGGAAATCACTAAACCACACGGTAGCTAACGTAATTTTAAAACAGGTCAGATGATGTCTGGGTCACTCATCCTTTAACGAACAGGCATGCATCATCTGTGTGGATGTTGAAGTTGGCAGCTGAAGAAGATGCAGTCTTACTGAGAGAAAAATAGGGAGCACAGTCAAACCCAGGGATGCATTTGAATCTGTTTTCCCAGGCAGTTTATATTCCCTAGGATACGCTGTAAGCTGTATGGAAAGTTGGTTCTCCCACCGCACCTCTCCAAGCAAACTCTTAAACATTCAGAGGGCTAAAGTCATTAGGGGGTTTGTAGGTAAAGTTTTCAAAAGGCTGAGAAAATTCACTGAGTGCTGGCAGCATTTGCGTTGCACCCGAAACAAAACCCCAAAGCGAAATAAAGGACTTTCTTCCGCGCAGCTAACAAGAACGGGTGTCTTTCTAGCTCTCTCCAGCTGCTGTGTGCTCAGACTACACAAGATTGAAAGAGTCCTAGGAAACAAATCAGACCATCGTACCTAGAAAAAGAACCATGGTAGCCCTCCCTAGACCTTTGACAGCCCCATGGTTTAGGGTGCTTTCCCAGCTAGCCTGCCCTTGCCCCTGCTCGGTGTGTTTAAATGTGTGGTACAGCGAGGACCTGCTGGGCTGTGAACTTGTGAGGCTCAATCTACAGAAAGGACCAGCATGGGCGGAGATGTTTTTGTATGTGCTGCGTAATTGAAAGCCTTGAGAAGATGTTTTGCTCTTCGTGGCATCGCTACAGTGAGGGTTGAAAGGCCGAAGGGATGGGTGACCTTGCTGGAACCCACTGCAGCCAAGGGGACCGTGTGAATTGGGTCAAACGCAATATAATGGAAACATTGGTGAGACCCAAAGGTGGCATCCGCAAGTAGAAAAGCCCGTGTTTCTAATTAATATAGAAACATTTATGTCTCAGAGGTACAAAGCTCAGCTCTAAATCTCGATTTGAATGTCTTCAGGATCAGGGAGTTTTTAGAGCCCTGAAAATTAGTTCAGGCTTCTCTGTGTTTTGCAGGAGTGATTATTTTGTGAAGTGGTTAGCTGATAGCAAAACAAATTCGATGGGCTCCTTCACTGTCTCATACATCAGGTGTGTTTTCATAAGTTAGTATGGGACAAGGCAGGTTCAGGCCAATTGTATTTATTGGAGCATTAGTTGACGTTATCACTTATAATGACATGGAGTTGACTCTAATACATTGTTCGCTGTATTTGCTTCCGCAGGACTGTGTGGCTGAGCCTACATTTAACTCAATTTTTATTTCGAGTGCCTTTTACAAGCAGAATGAGAGGAGAAAATGCAATAATGTGTTAAAGAACTACTAGAAGAAAGAAGAAAGAACTATCTGTTAGTTATCTATACTATGGTAGGTGCCTTCTGTGCCCAAATGACTATAATGCCCTTAGTTTTAGAAAAAGCTAGAATGTGTCTGGGATGTTGGACTACCATAAAACCAGTCCGTGGAGTCAGAGCTGGAGTTTGGCTGTGTACAAGCCAGAAGCTGCATGGTGCAGTGAAAGCAGCGTAAAGGTGTAGGACATGGGAATGCCAGCTTGTGTAGGTGTTCGCACCGAGCATGTGAATTGATGTTAATAGGATAACGAGGGAGAATTCCCAGCAGGGAGTTACCTGTGTAGGGTGAGGAAACAAATACTTCAGAGTGGAAGCGTCCTAATTTTCCCTTTCCTCACTCCAAAACGAATTAGCTTCTGATGAAGGTGAAATGAGCAACCCAGCTGAAATAAAAATATCCTATGATAGCCTATGATGTTGAGTGAGGGATACAGTCTGGGCAACTTCCAGATAAGATTAGGATTTTGCAGACAGAAAGTCTCAGCCACAAGAAGCTGCAAGAGTCCCTTTAGTCAGAATGATTGCTAAAATTTATTTCAATCCCAGTGAAGCATTAAGTGATCTGCTGCTTCCTGAGAGTTTGGCGGACAGTACATAGTATTTTGCAGTTCCTTAGCAGAGATGAAAAGAAGTAGTCTAAGTGATTGCTTTTCTCCCCAGCAGACACTAGCTCTCCACCCAACTTGGAATTTCTCCTACTACTTTTTAATGGAAAACCTTCTGTGAGAAGAATGCAGCTTTTACTCAGGAAGCTCTGCAGGGCTGGTTTGAATTCACATTTCCATTGTGTTTGGTTAAACAGGTTAAAAACCTGGTGGCTAAGCCAGGGGAAGGCTCTGGTATAAAAGGCAAGTGTGGGTTAAGAAGAGCTTCAGTTCTCACAGCACTAGTATGAATCCTGTTTTACTTTAGCGGGGGATTGAAACTCGTCGTCATCTAGTGACACTGTGTTGGCTTCTTTGAAAAGAGTTTGTAGTCTTAGTTCAGCCCCCAAAAACGCAGGTGTCCCTTTTGCGGGAGCTGCCCCAGGGGGCAAGCACTGGAAGTGCCTGGGCCTGATGTCTAGCTCCTGTACTGATGTTCTAGTCCTGGGCAACCGGCTCCAGGTGGCCCTGCTGGAGCAGGGGGGTTGGACCAGGTGACCTCCAGAGGTCCCTTCCCACCTCAACCAGTCTGTGATTCAAAGCCTCCTGTGATCTGGGTTCTCACCCTCACCCCGTTAGGTCTTTTGGTCAGGCGTTGGGCACAGACTAAGGGATGTTAAAGAAGTTTGCGTTGTTGCTTCTAAGCTGGGAGCATGCGTGGAACGTTTTCTAGTCTGAGCCTTTTGAGGGATCTGGAGATGGAATTCACTCAGGAAAACAAGGGAGCAGGTGGTTTTGCTGCGCATCACACCATGGCTGTCATCTCTGGAAGGGAAGGGAATTCCAGCTGGAGGTGTTAGTCTGCTGTGGTTAGAAACTATTATTTCTAACAGCCATGCATGTTAGTGTGTCTCTCTATAAAGCCTCTGAATGAAAATCATCCTGTCATTTATATTTACAAATATGAGTATGGTATGATCCGAATAAAAACTTACAACAGGTAAATTTGCCATGTGAAGCTCAATAGAAGAAATTGGGTATTCTTTGCTTGCCTGAAGGTAAAAATAGTATTTGTATAAAAATAACACAGTCAATTTGAGAAATGATAGCAGTCAGTTGAAAAAGAAAAGTCAGTATGCCAAAAAAGCCCACCAAGTAATTTGCGTCGCCTGAATGCAATAGGAAGACAGCCATGAAATCCACCTAAGCATCCATTGGAAAAGACGTATGACGTATAAAAGAACTCTTTATCATCTCTTTATAAATGAGAAGATCTACAGTTAAAAAAGAGCCCGAGGCAGCTTTGAAGACCCCACTTCTCTTGTAACATCAGAAGGGGGGGTCTTATTGCACTTTTTTCATCAGGCCTTGTTACTTTGCCAGGGTTTATCAGCAGCAGTACTGCATTCCCATCCCTGGCAGGAGGGAGGAGTGGGGATCGAGCACGCTGGCGTTGTGGAAACCATCCAGTGATGAAAGTGATGGGAAGACTTTGTGCTGCTCCTTCACCTCTTGGTCGCTGGGGCTCATCGCATTTTGGGGTGGAAAGAAGCCTTTTAAGCTTTCAGGCTTTTCCACAGGGGACATTTGTCTCTTTGCAAAGCCAGGGCCTTGACCTGGGGAGGCTGGCGAGGTGGCAGCTCCCTATTGCCTGTGGCTCTGTCCTGCTGTGGGTGGCAGTACCCAAGGGCACCGTGAGTCTCTCTTCATGCCCTGGTGTCGTATTGGGCTGAGATTCAGACAACCTCTGCCCTCGCTTCTGTGGGAAGGAACCCCGGTCTTAAGGGGTGGAGAAGAGCCACGATGGCTTTAGATGGGTTCCCTCCCTCTGGAGAACAGGACAATGGCGTGTCTGTTAATAAAGACAACCTTTGTTGGCCAAGCCTTGCCCTAACCTAGTTTTTCACCAGCTTTCCTCTGCCTCCCCGGACCTACTGAATGCTTTCACACAGCGTAGCCGGGAGGGACGCAGAGGGTAAATGGAGGCCTCGGATTCTTGTTCTCTGGCTGCCTCTGGAGAGGTACCCACCCACTTGCGCATCTGTGAGCTTCCTGAAGAGTCTTGAAAAACTGTAAACCCAAGCATGACCTAATGACCATCATGCTAATTAAAAAGGTACATTTTAAAGACATGGGTTTAAAACAGTGCGGTGGGGTTTTTTTTGCACCATGTAAGGAACCAGCTGTGTTGGCTGGGTTGCCCTTGCAGTGTCCTCCCGCCTCAGAGGGCACCAAGGCTCAGGGCAGCATGAACACACTGGCAGCCATTCATCGCAGCTGTAGCCACATGACAGCATCTGCTCTTGTTTTGCCTGCTACGGCAGATCTTGAGTGATTTTCCTTGAGCAAAAGAAGAAAAAAAAAAGAAAAAAAATACCCCCAACAACGCAACTCTGTCCTTAGGCTAAAGCACCCAGCCAAGCACCACATTTTATGTGGCAGTGAAATGGCGTCCTCCCACCCTGCCCCTAGTCATGCACCTCCATGTGACGGGGAGCACAGCACTCTTCTCACCAGCCCTTTCCTCAAGGCACCAGACACGGCTTGCCAAGGATCAGAGGCATTCCCCCAGCCATCCTGAGTGCTCTGGGTAACAACCCAGCTCTGCTAACGCCCCGTGTCAGGCAGTCAGCCATCCCCCAGGAATGCAATTACACCCAGAACAATACAGTGGAGGCTAGATAAGGAGGCTTTTTCCTTATTTCCCAGGGATGTTCTAGTCTGAAAGCTGGTATACCCAGATTCCTTCAATATAATGTTTGAATTTAAAATTAAAAAAAAAAAATCACACCTGCACTAACAAAATACTTTTTGCTAAAGACAAAAGACTTCTTAGTAAATATCTTTAAATGTAATAGAGGCCTTTCTCCTTTGTTTGCTGGGTCTGAGGCTAGTGAGGTCTATGACTTAAAAGGTAACGAGGCCGATGTTGAATACCTGGAAACCTGTGAAAGGCTCCAGTGGGTGGGCTGAAGACACAAAGGCAGCCGCCAGGGTCTGGGAATTGTTCCTCTCGTGTAGATGCATTTATCCTCCCACAGGATCAGGGCGGTGGGACACGCAAGTGCCCGTGCTGCTGCTGCTGTCCCCGCCGTCACGGTAGTCCCTCTCCTGCCTCCTGGAGCCCCTCCACCGTGCTGATGAAATTAATTCTTCACTGGGCCGAAAGGAGGGGAGAAAAGCAAGCGACGCTTTACAGCCCGGCGGTAGGAGACCCCTTGCTCCGGTTTGGCACCATTCGTGTTTACAGGGGGAGCCCGGGGAGCCGCGGCCCCGCGCTAAGGGCTCCCGCCGGGGCTGCGAGGGACAGTCCGGGTGCTGCCTGCCCCCGGCATCGGCACCTGTCAGCAGGGCTGCCTGAGCACCAGCCTGGTGGCTACGGGGCTCTAAAACCTTAAAAAAGTATATTGCTTTTCATGGCACCTGTTTCAGGTATTAGTTTTATTAGTACATTCCTGGGAGACAGAAATGCAATGTATTGTGTTAGTTTATTAGTAGATACCCAGTTAATGGCTTCCTTTTATGCCAGGTGAGATTCCGATCATACCTACGAAACTGTGGGGTTGCCTCTTGTCCTGCTTCTGTAGACACTTGTGAAAGAAACTGATAAATATTCGGGCACAATTACACAAGAACCCAGACGTCAGTGCACGTATACATAGAAACACACACACATGCACATGTAAGTACTCCGTAGGTTTTAACATTATAACGTCAGCATTTCTGATGATGGGTGAACTGTAAATTAAATTTTTGTGTTTTAGAACTTTTTTGGTGGTTCTCCCCCAAATGTTAACACCTTTTATTAAAAACCACCATCAACAAGCTCCCCAGAAGACACTACTGAAATGATAAACAGATTTTCTGTTTACCAAAACTTAAATTTTCATTGAAATAAAATTTCAACATGCAATTCACTACTGCCCCCGACTATCCTTCGAAAACAGCCTCAAAAATTCCAGCAACATTTTCTCATTAAATTGCCATTGCTTTGTTTTCTCAGCATTTTTTTCAGGGCCATTTTCCAATGATAGTTGGGGTGTTTGGTTGGTTTTGTTTTATTTCAACCAACTCAAGCAATAATCTATTACATGGGCCTCCAAGAGGCTACTGTAGGGTATTTGCTTGGGAGAAGCAGGTCCAAAGGAGAAGTCCGTTTTAGAAAAGAATCCAGATACACAGCTCTTACTGGGCAATAATACCTTCCCCAGCCCAAGACATCCAGGGCATAGCAACGAGAAAGACAGTATTAATGAATTAAGTCAAAGTAGTAGAGCAGAAAGCAAGATGTTCTTCATTCTCTTAAATTAATTTCATTTTTGGAGCTGATCAGCTCATCTTTCCACCGAAGGAGGAATGAGCACCAACCCTTTTGTGGTTCAGAACGTGGAAAGCAGTGACCAAGTGGCAATACGTAATAAAGTAAATTTTTTTTTCTTTTCTGGTAGAGGTGCTGCTGTGAGTTCAGTTCCTACTGGAATAGATTTGGCTCAAGAAATGGGTCAGGGTGTTGGTGGATTTTTTTTTTTAAGTAAATTCTGTCTAAGGTTTGGTGGGGAAAGCTGTGGGACACATTCTCAACTTGGAGCTACGCATAGACTAGTCCCTTTCTCCCCACCTGAGTGCTCTTAATTTCTGCTTGCTTCTCTGACACTGCAGAAACGAAAAACAGGCAGAAATGTGCTGGTTTGTGTTGATAGGAATGGGGTTTTTTGTTGGTACGGGGTCTTCAGTGATGTCTGCAGTTCATCTTCTGTACCTCCCCCAGTCTCAGGAGGGCTGGTGGAACTTCTGCAGTGACGAGAAATGCTGGTTTTCCCCATACCAACACCTTCAGTTTCCAAATTTGCATCTGGAAGAATACACCTGAATCTATCGATCTTTTGCAGACTGGCATTGAGTCCGGGGCATTTTTTTTGTACCGACACATTTTTTTAACCACTCTATCTAGGAGATCTAGGATTTTCTGTTAAAAGCTGATGTTTCTTGTCTGTGAAAAGATTTTTATGGATCTTACTCCAGTCTTCAGCAATGTCTCTGTACTGAAGCAAGCCCAAGTAGGAATGCCATTCTGAAAGTTGGTAAATTAGAAAGGTTTGATTATTTTTTTCTAATTGCTTTGATCTGTATTCCTTGATCAAGTTGCAAGACCTGGTCCTTTAACGGGGAGATGAAAAAAAAAAGGGGGGGGGTCTGTGTGGGCTGACCGAACCACAGGCGCTCTGCCCGTGTCATCCTCTGTGGAGGAAGGTGAGTGGGTGGATGATTAGCCATGGTCATCTCATTGCACAGGAATTTCTCATCATTCTCTCCAAACCAGCCTCTGGGAAAGAAGCCGACAAGCAGCCGTTGTCCAGGACTTAAAAGATGGCAACACCATGCTGCGGACTTTCCCCATCAGACTTCTGTTATTCTCAGGAGTCTGTGATCCCGTCCACCCTCCGTGTCCTCACTGATGGTACTCTCTGTAGGGACTCGACACTCTTTTCACTCTTTCAGTCCGCCTGGCAGGACACCGTGGCTGTAAGGATTGCACAAAGTCTCAAAAACCCCTCTAAGGGTTTGACCTTCCTGTCTTTCCCTTGAAGAAAATATTCAGAGTTTTTCAGGAACTGCAACACAGCGGGTAGGGACGCGAAGCTCACTTGACACCCCTGAGTTTCAGAAGCCTAGAGAGAGAATTCTCCGTTTTGGAACTGCAGAATGGCGGTGCTTCGCAACTAAATCCATTCTCGTTTGCTGTGCACTTCTTAGCGTGCTGAATTACTCTAGCGAAGGACGAGGGTGCCAACTTTGTCCTAGTATTTAACGGGAAGGATTTGGAAAGAGATGAGCAGAATCTTTTCCTGATCTTTTGTATTGAGATACGTGGCGAAGCCAAGGCTGCTTCTGTGAAGGTAGAAGATGTAAAACCTTGCAGCAGGAAAAGAGGATATAGCTGCTTTCCTGTGCTTAGTAGGTTTTGTATTCTTTTGGTTTTGTGAATATATTCAGAAGGAAATAGAAAAAAACTATCCCTAAGGAAGCAAAGATCTTCCTTCCTGTTGGGAAAGGAGTCAGCAAGGATGATAAATTCCTTGCCAAGTGAGTAATTTCTTCACTTAAGAGACTTCAAAGCTTTAAAAATTACTTTTTGTACCATGGAGCTTAGATATGAAATTGCACACGCTCTTAATGGACAAAGCTGATCCCTCCCTTGACGGGAAATGATACATAGAAAGATGGCAGGGAAATAAGTGGTTTTGAGTGAGATGCTGCAGTATTACATCTTCCCAGAATAGCTCTAACAAATACCCTTTTACTGTATTGCACGCCGACAGAAGCGAGAAGCGAGTGTTTAGGACTGCTCAGTGCTTCCAGTGTTGGTTGTTAAATAGTTTACAGGCAAAGTAAAGATTTATAGGATAAATAAAGGAAAACTAAACTACAATTTTAGTTTGACAGTCGTATGTTTTCTTGAAACATGCCTGGAAACGACGTGACTGAAAATAGGACCATCGCATAGCGTTTATTTAAGGAGCAGGTAAAGCGAGAGCTTTTCTATAGCGCTACCTATTAAAGCTCTAGCTCCAGCGTGGCTGCCTCCTTAGCTCTCACGTTCTTTATTTTGAGAAACTGTTACGAAGACTGCTGGTGGTTCCTGATCCTGTGAGAGCTGAACAACGTATTTGTCCCACTGCTGTTCAACTACTACTACTAGTAGAACACTCCTACTACTGTTCAACTTGTACAGTTACAGGGACTTAATTGTACATTAATGCTGTGCAAATTTCAGAGCATGAACTGAGACAAGTGGCATGAAAGGGCATTACTTTCTCTTTTTTGAGTATTTGAAGGCGTGCTAAGGTGCTCATCATCAGTATACCAGTTTTTCTAGCACTCGAGTCTTCCCAAATGTTGTCTATCAATCCTAACTTAATGCTCTAGGTCCTTCAACACCTAAAAACTAGATGATGTGACACGTAAGACTGTGTTTGATCTGAGCGCTAACTCCTTTTGAAGGCTTTAGACAATCTTTCAGCCTTAGCTTAAAAGTGAACGGTCAGTGCGTTTACATGGTCACGGAGCAAAAATCCCACGTTTCATGTTGAATCCCCCCACTAAGTACCGTGGGTACCATTTTGTGGAATAAAACCCAGCTAAAACCCACAGAACATTCAGCCTGTTAAAGCTAAAAAACCCCCACCGTATCCTTTGAGGTATCAGTGCCGCGAGCCCCAAGCAGAAAGAGGGGCTATGAGATGGTGCCCATGGGACCTCCTGCCAGAGGGGACGACTGCGACCCCATCGCACGAGCTGGAATATTCTGAAGTTCTTCATGAACCTCCGACTGCTCAAGCAATGTTGAATTTAAGCCTTGCTAGCTTCAAGAAAAATTAACAATTTACTTCGATCAGAACTAGAGTCCAATTTATTTTATCTGGAGAAACTTCCTTTTGAGGAAACTTTTTTAAGGAAACTTTTTTAAAAGTACTTCAACCCAATCTTACTCAAATTGGTTCCTTAGCAGCTGTATAGATTTCCAATAAATGCATCACGGGGTGGGGGGTGGGGATAAAACTGAACAATAAACATGTGATGTGAGCAGCCATAAAGGTGACCTGGTTAGAAAGGAAAAGATGTCGGAAGATCTTAGACAGAAGATGTCTGCTGAAATACCGAGAGAGAAATTGCCGGCCAGGCTGGGAGCTGGGAGCCTGGGAACCAGAAGCACCCTTGAGAAGCACAGCCAGCATCTTTGAAGCAGCTGGGTACCTAGAAACCAGAGACATCCTGAGACACCCTCAATAAGCACAAACCCAAGGAACTGCAATAGTAACTTATCATCTGAAAAGCTGAAAAATAGTCTGGAAAAAGGGGAAAACATCCTGAGAAAGCAGGAACTGGTAACTGCCATTGGCTGTTCTAAATGCAAGAATTCTTAAGGAAAGTCCTGAAAAATAAAAACTGGTCTGAGAGAATAGAAACCATTGTCATCTACCGGCTGTCCCAGCTGAAAAACAGGAATTAACAGCATCTATTGGCTGCTCAAAGTGGTGGTGTCCTACAGCCTCTTACGCGTCTATGATATAAAAATGACTTAATTTTTATCCACAATAGAGCTGCTTTCCGTAAGAACTTCCCGTGCTGCACGTACTTTTCCTTCCTTAAAAAGGTCTGCGTGAACTTTCTGCAAGACCCTGGACCCTCGCTGGGGACACCTGGCTGACTCCAAACTCCGCGACGTGGATCATCTTTGAAGCGAGACTCTGTCTGTTGTTTTATTGCTCCCCCCTGAGCCCACATCGGGGGCCAGCTCGGTCTGTCCTCCCAGCAGCGCTGGGATGGTCGGGCCCCCCTCTGGGATCAGTTTGTCCTCTGCTCTGGGATGGTTTGGCCCCTTCTGACACGCACTTGCTGCCATATACGTACCTGTAGGTAACCTATCGTATCTGCTGTTATATTACTGGTAAGTTTGCTTCACTAGTAATAACTTTGTCCTAACCTGTAATATTACATATATATATACACACACACACTTGACCGCTGCTATTATTGGATGCTGCTATAATTGATTGTTGCTATAATTGATCGCTGCTATATTATTGATTGTTGCTATACTATTGCTGATAATCATTTGTAATAGCTTGAGAGAGAGAGAGAGAGGTATTTGCTTTCTTAATCATAGGTAGACTTGCCAGTGGTGATTTTTGGGGTATTTGTGGCAATCTGTAATGAAGTAGGGAAATCTAGAGGATAAAGCCTCCGTGTCCTTGTGTATTACAAAATCCTACGAACCCACGGTTGCGACCTCTATACACCCGCAGGCCGGGTAACCCTTTAGGTCGTGACGCCATGTTACAACTTAAGTCACCCAACCCCAGCTCTTCAGGAGAGGATGCAAAGCAGCGAGGAAAGAATAAGGAACAACACGCACAGAATTCTCTAATATCAAAATATAGCAATTTATTCAAGACACTGAATATGATCTGTTGATTCTCTCCTTAAAACAAATGAGCTACAATACACAAGGTGAATTTGAAGAAAGTGTGGGTGGGGGAGAAACAAAATAAGGGTTGATGTTGTTTCAACAGAACCTGGGAAATGCTGAAATGAGAACCAAGTCTGGCTGCAAGTCTGACACAGACAATAAAAACTGCAGAAGCCAGAATTCAGAATTTCAGTGAGTGGCTGAAAGAACATTTCTGCAATTGACAAAGAACCACATCTTTTAAAAAGGCAAAAGGAGGAAAAAAAGGAGGAAAAATTAAAAAGGGAAAAAGAAAAAAGAAACCCAAAAACAAAGCAGACCCTTACATTTGACAAAGTGCACTTCACTTGGCTCTAAAATTAGCTATTTTTTTCTTCTTTTTTTAAACAAATTAAAAGGAAATTTCTAAGATGTAGCATGGGGTTAATGTGTGTATAACCCTGTAAGTCAGGCCCTTTAGTGCCCCATAAGGGACCCAGTGTTTTCCACATAAAAGATTCAGTATCCTTCTAACCCACAGAGTCGAGTGGTTTTTCAGAAACCGTCTTTTTTCACTTCAAGGCCAGTTCCAGACAGCCAGCAATGACAAAAATCCAGTAAGCCTCTCGATGGTTTCACAACCCTGTGTGCTCACTTAGGTTTTTCAATTTCTCTTCTGTTACAAAGAACTAGAAAGAAAATTATCACAAAACTGTTGCATGAAAAAAACGCCGAGGTCCATCGGCCTGTTGCCGCACGCGGTTCTGTTCCAGGGGAGCCGCAGAAAGGCACCGCCAGCCGGGGGCTGCCGCCGCAGCAGCGGAGGAAAGCGAGAGCTCCCACGAGGGCAGTTCTGCAGGTCTAGGCTTAGACGTCCACGTTGAACTACAGCCTGGAAAAGCCTCTCTCCCCACTGCCCACCTCCTAAAGAAACCAGCCCGGCAGGCTAGGATTAGCCTTTGCAACTACATCTTCTGCCTTCCTTAATAGCTGCCCTCGTTTTAGCCGAAAACTATCATCTCCTACGGTATCTTTGAGGATTTTCCAGTCTTTAGGGTCTTGGGGAGGGGAAGAAAGGTGCATTTTCTTAGCTTTTCCCATACGCTGCTTTCAGATCCGATGGTCTGTAGAGAAAACTCTTGGGACCAGCAGCCTCTCTCACACGTAGGCTTTGCAAACAACTGATTTTCAAATTTTGTTTCTCTTGGCTTCTTACCTCCACGTAGGCGGGCAGAGGAAAGGTGGTGTTCTGGCAACTCAAAAAAAGGAAAAAGGAAAAAGAAATGGGCACGACGGACACTGCCGAGTTATCTACAGTAGCTATCCCGGGAACAACCACGGAACACAGGCTATGTAGCCAGCCAGCCATGCGGCGTCGCTGAACTCGGATTGAGCAACCTCATCTCTTTGAATCCTGAGGTCTGGCCCATTCAGGCGCCACTCAAGGGACAGACGCAAGGCCAGGGCCACATCCGCGCTGCCCTCCGCTGCCTGCAGACCGGGAGCTTCTGCGCGTTAATTCTCAGAAACGCCACCCAAAAGCAGCTTAGGAAGTTAACCGTGTACATGCAATGACTGTAATCAAATCATTGACCCAACTGTGCTTTATAAAACCACATCAAACCTTTGTACGCAAATTCAAGTCTCTCTTCGAACAAGTACTCTTTGTTTTCTTAGTAGTGACTTCAAATTAGTAGGTACACGTGGTTGTTATAAAACAGTGCAAAACTGCCACGTGATCATCCACAGCTCATGCTCTTGGAGCAGAAAACTAAAACCAACACATGAATGCATTTAACACCGAAAATAATCCTTCACACCTCCCAGTGTCCAATTCTTTGATATAAATTATAAACAAGCCTAACTGTTATTAATAACCAAAATCCCGCCTAACTGTTTTCACCTCAGGACTGAGTAACCCTGAGCAGTTCTTTCTTTTCATTCTTTTCTCCTTCCCAAACGTGTATCTTTAAGAAATGCAGCGGAAGCTGGCAGCGGCTAGTTGCACTGGAAGGACTAAGATACTGTGCAGATTCAAGCGTAAAGAGAGGAAAACACAGGAGAAAAAATGAGGTACGGATTCCACGATGCCGTGACGATGCCATGATGCTTGGCAGGTCTCGCACCACCAGTTCAGCACGAGGGCTCCGGTCTTGGTTTTGCTCAGATCAAATCACCGCTTCAGCAGCCGTGGTCAAACCAAGGGGAAGACCCTGTGTTACAGAAATAGCAACTTTGGGCAGGAAGGTACTACATGATGTTGAGGGGGTCTCTGCTTGTTTGTTTTTCTCTCTCCTACAAATCCTAGCCTAGCCTGTGGGCTAGGGAGGACACCTCTTTGACTCAGCCAGTTCTGAGGATTTGCCTAAATAACGGCTGCCACCACCCCAAGGCTGCCTCATAGTTTACAGCACTTTCGGTAAACTCTGCCTATGCGTCCTTCTTTGCATCCATCATTGGCTCTTAGAGTAACGCAGTCTTCAGTGGGCATCACTGCAGATGTCGAGCTTGCAGAGGAAATCATGTCCAAAGTGGACAGGTGGTGCTTTGGAAGTTTTTATTGTCATTCTGATCATTTCATCCACTGTAACTTTGTAGTAGTATATATGTTGAGATATAATTTATATATCGTTTATCACGTCCTCACCTAATGGAAAGTTCTACGTTGTCTTCTGAGCACCGCACTGAGGACACCCTCAAGGCTGTCTGGGCAGACAGTGAGCCTCCAAGCGCAGACCCAGAGCCTTCCTTGTAGCACGCAGAAGACACACGGCTGAGGGTGGCAGCAGCACCACATACTGCCCGATGCAATGGAAGAGCCTGCTTCTAGGTGCGCACCAACCGTGGATGGGCAGGAGCTTGGCAAGAGTCCGTTCGTCAACAATGACAGATGCAGTCAATAGATCTTGGTCCAGCTGGTCCCATTAAGTCAGTGGTAAAATCCCGTTGACTTACTGGAAGAGAAACAGCCGAGTGGGATGAAGAGCGGAGGACAGCACTGCTCAGCAAGGCCACAGGCAGCCAAACCCATGTTCTGTATGACATTTGAACTATTGCTAGAGGAAAGAAGATGATACACAATTGTTTTCCTCTGGTTACCAAGGACAAACGAAAATATGGACTCAAGAAAATGAATGCTGTATTTATGGTCTCAAACTTACGAATCCCTTTCAGTATGTGTAGATCACCAAACAGCCACACAAACGAAATGAGACTATATAAATGCCGGGCTGCTGGAAGAGGACTCTTAGTAAATGACTGGCATTTATTGTATCAAATGGCATTTTTCCTTACAGCACTTTCTGAGAGAGAAGAGAAAAAGGATACTGCACCTTTCATGTTCCTTGGACTCTGTGTCATTATTTTTGCTTGAATTACACAACTGGTCTACATTTGGTGGCCATTTTAGGCTTTTAAAACTGCTTAACATAAAAAATATTTTTTTTCCAAAAATACACTGGGTTCTTTCTGTTAAAAGTCATCTTTCTCCTGTAAAAATCTTCCCCAGCACTGCATTCTTATATAAAGCACTTATTACACAATTTGCTGAAAGTGCCCTTGAGACGCTAAGATCTGAAGCATGGAGGATTTTTTTTTCTTTTAAACGGAGAGAAAGAAAGGAAAAGGAAGAGAGAGAAGAGAGGAGAAGCAGTCTGTCAAAAATTTTCATTGTCATGTCCACCTGGTTGCATCTACTATGGGCATACAGGGAAAAAAGAAAAAAAAAAGGGGCAAGAAGAAAGAGGAGGAAAAAAGGAAGAGGAAGTTGGGAGTGGAAGGGAGAAATAAAAGGAAAACAAAAGTTTCATCCTAAGCCTGGGATCCTCCAGGCTGTAATATTCCAGCTGATAGAAAAACCACTGAACAAAAAAAGTAGTCTAGAAAATAGAAAGTGTTGTGATTACAAAGTTGAGCATTTCATCAGTACAAACTGGTCTTTGAACGTCCTTTGGGAGAGCAACTGTAGTGTCCAAATTGGAAGGAAAAAATACAACACCGCATGGAGGAGGATTTTTTTTCCCTTTTGGTTTATCACAGCATTTTTCTTTTTTTTTATTAATTTTTTTTTTTGGCACAGCTTTTTTTTCCCAGCCATCAGAGCAAGTTCTCAGACGCAAACCAAACAGTGCAATGCCTAGCTGGTGGCTTCATGCTTCCAAGGCTGAATGTTCCAGGTGGAAACCATTCCCTCCCCCTCTGAAGTGACTGTGTTTTTACTCCTTGATGAAGGTTACGGACAAAATACTAGACACCTGTGGCCAGGGAGAGTTGGTTTCACGGTACACTCTAACTTTGTTCAAGTTCGTACAGTTCTGGAGCTGTTAAGAATAGTTTTGAAGAGTGCTTCTCCCCACACATTCACTGCTGGTCCATTTGAAATTTCTTCTAAAACATTTCACTTTTACTTCCGCAGATCTAGAACACAAACCTGGGGAGAAAAGACTCAGCATTAAGAACCATTTCTGAAGGTGATGTGGAAGTCCTATTCATACACGGCTCCGTACACAGGCTGATCAGCTAGCTGTATGTCGTACTCCCCAGCTTCAAACCAGCCTGTCTCAAGTACCTGTTGGCATGCGCACAAGCAAGGGAACGACCCGACATGGGAGAAAACCCAAGTGAAACCCATCCGTTTAACATTCAGCTGGGCTTTCGTTGGATTACAAACAAACGTGTTGGTGGCATATCCCAGATAAGACTATGGGCTCTGTTTAGTTGCCTGAATACAGTGTCCACTTCCATTTCTGAAATATACCCAAAACAGATGCACAGGCCTGCCAGGCCTGATTCAGGACCTAGAGCAGACACGCACCCATTTGGAGCAGCTGTTGGAAGCCAGGCATGGCACCGTCTCAAACGGCACAACTAAGCTCAAGCAACTGAATCATGTCGTAGGTGTACCCTTTGTTAAAACCAGTTGAAAAATACTGCTCTAAAGTAGTTATGCCAGCCATGTAAAAAAGTTATTTTAAACAGCTGTAGAGTGTGTTATAACATCCGTGCGTCCTTCACAAGCGGATCATGCTACAACTGAAGTTTTTTTCAAAGTACCATTAACAGCAAAAATAGCAATGAATAATCAGTCTCTCTACGGCAATATTTCTCCTTTACCACCCAATGCAATCTTTGGGCACCATGCTGAAAACTTGCTCTTTTCGCAACTGTTCAAGGGTAAACTTTTTCTGTGGGATAACACTTAGAAAGCCCCAGGACAACTGTTTATTAGAGAGTTGACTGCTGTGACCTGACCTTCATTAAAAATTGACAGATGAGATGAATAATGATAGAAACAACACTACTGTTGTTCTTACCAAATATGTATTTAAAAGTCATTCCCATCTTCAGTAATATTCACCTATTCCACAAGCATTCTTCATTTCCAATAGGAACAGCACCTCCTAATATTCAAAACCTTCCAAAGCAGGAGCGTTTTTACTATACTCCACAGGACTACTTATTTCTGTCTTGAGCTGTCTACCCTTCAGCTCTGTCCAGTGAAGGCAGTATGGCATCTATGTTTTTTTGTGGACGCCCTCCAGAAGAGTAATCTCCACCCAGCATTTACAATGTGTAAAGCTTCTTACCGATCCGTCTGATGCGCTTGCCCCCACTTTGTCTCCTCTAGCATTCCAGCAGACTTCAAAGATGCCCCCGGTGCCTCGGTAGCTATGTACTAGAGTTCCACTCTATAAAGCAAAACAGCATGCAAACGTTTGATACAGAAGTTCCCCTTCTTTTTCTCTGTCACGTGGCACTACATTAAAAAGAAGAGAGTGGTGGCGAGGGGGGGCTATTCACATCACCCAACTATGGTCATCTCCATAAGGCGCTGAAGTTAGGAAACTGGTCTTTGATAATGAAGAGGAACAGGCTCCTCCAGAAAACAATTTACAGTAGGACTCTTAGACATCTGTTTTTGTCAACTTTCTAACAGTAAAGGCCTGGGGCGTTAGGCTGAGATGGTCTTTTATAAAGTTTGTTGTTAATTCAGGCTGTGAGGCATCAGTATCCAGAATTAGATCTGCGGAACTATGATGTCCCAGTTTTCTCCAGAATATCCCCAGTCCCCAGGCATTACACCCTTTGTATCTGTCATCTCCTCACCACAAAGTATAAGCCAGGTGCATCGGACTCACGACTGAACTCAGCTTGTTACTAAATAAAAGCATCACTTATTTCTAAGAATCGATCCACACCTTTGCTTCACGAAGCTGACGGCACAATGTGATGTACCTATTTTCATGCACGCTAGTGTTTTAGCATACAATGAAGCCTGAGCAGAAATGTTCTGGGCAGTCACCTCACTCCACCTGAGTGGCTCAACTGTTATGCTGGGATTTGTATCAGTCAATACAATCAGGTTCACCTTGGCTGGCAGGTCATACGCTACAGAGGTACATGTATTTTCCATTTAAGCTTTTACTATTAATGTGTCATCTAAACCAGATGTGTTTCACAGTACCTGAGTATTCCATATATGGACACATTTGTCAAAGGACCCACTGGCTAGATATTTTCCATCAGGACTAAAAGCTACGCTGTAGACAGGCTCTTGATGTTTTGTTAACGTATGGATGCAGACTCCTCGGTCAACGTCCCACAGCCGAACAGTGGAATCAAACGAAGCACTGCAAGAAGAGTTCAAACACAAGCATGTCTTAATTTGGGTGTTAATCAATTTGTGGCTTGATACTGTAAACTTTTTAAGAGAATACCACAGGTTTTTTCCCTTGGCTAAGCAAGAAATAATGTTTCAAACAGAAAAGCTAATATTCTCTACAGTCTTTATGTTTTTAATGACAAGAACTGTATCTACAGAACTGAATTCTTGTATGCGGACACTTTGAGTTTATCTACGGTGCTGGGTAGGATCAGATCACTATCCCTAAGAGGGCCAAGCTCCCTCCTTTTGAGATTCTACCTGCTATTACTCAGGAAGGTCAAATATATATTGTCATTAATAGGATAAATGGTTCCAGAGAGACCTTATTCCTAATGGATTTGCATTATTTAAGGAATCAGCATTCTGTAATTCTCTAGCACTTTGTTTCAGTGCTGTTTTTTGCTACAATCCATCTAAATCCCAAACTGTGAGCTTAGAGAAAGGCAAGGGAAATAATTGGTATTAAAAAGAATATTAAAAGAACAACTCCAACAAAGTGAAGTTCTTCCCTGTCCACTCCCAGCTAAGGAGTAAAATAAATGAAACGGCTTCAATACAACTCCTCCCGAAACTGAATACAGCATGAACGGGTTTGATAATCCCATGGTACTACCACCAATTGGCATTCTACAAGTAAACGTATCTCCTAAACTCAAAGAAGAATTTTGAACAGATTTGCAAGTGGAATTTTAAAGATTCTCCAAGCTTTTCTCTGTTAGTTAACAAGGCTATAAAGATGGTCAATGTCTGCCCAGGTGAGCTGCGTGACCCTGGTTAGAACACATTCCAACTGGCTGAACGGGCTGCCATCTGTCTCATTAAGTACCTTCATTCATAACAAGCGGATGCCGGATGTGAAGGTGCAATGCCAGATTTACAACCCTTTCATCAAGACAGCTGAAGAGTTAAATATCATACGACTCAATTTTCCTTCTTTTTCTTTTTCCTTTTTCAAATATGATTCCTTTCCCTTTGTATCCATCCCCCTGATTTACAAACGCAGGTACTTTTTACTGGAATTGTCTGCCGGAAGACTGACGGCAAGCTGACAGTAGAGTTACACGTCAGAAAGACGATCCTTCTTCTTGGTGGGCAACAGGAATAGGTATATTTTTACCTTGCTAACATGATGTTGGAGTTTGGGTTGCTGGTGCCTGGTCCTGTAGGACTCCATTTGATAGTATAAATCTCTTTGCTGTGAGCCTGAAGATCATGTACACAGGTATCTTGCTTCATACTCCAAATCTAAGTCGGAGTAATTACGAAGGGGAAAAATGGCAACGTTACTTATCTCTTCTCAGCTGAATTATTTCAATTCTATGTTATTCTTACCATTTGTTTATTTAAGATCTCGACACACATGCATACACATAAACATAATTTAAGTTTATTAATGCAGCAGTTTGGCACCTACAATGCACACACTTTAGAATAACCCCATTAGGGGAAAGAGCTACACATTTAATAGCATTTATTCAATAGATCAGAAGAACTAAATAGTTGCTGTACTGCCCCATAGCCTGTAACTGTGTTTTCACACGGAAACTGAAGTTACTCTGTTTAGAGAAGTTTAACTTGAAGTTTAAATCACACATTGCAACAGCAGTCATTTTAAAGAATGAAAATAAAGTTTCAATAACTGCTTAGAACGTAATAATTTTCTCTTATGCCAGTCAAGAGCCACATCACATTTTCCTTTTCCTCCTGAACTCCCATTTGTTTTCCTGATGTTTTTAGCAGCACAGACAATGGAACAAGATCAGCTATTTATGCAGTGTTACATGGCCAAATACTTCAGCGTGAGATAAAGAATATGCTCAACAGAGATGACAGGTAATTTAGTACATCTTTTCTTCAGCTAACTGAGAAAACAAGATGAAGCTAATTCACAGCAGGGAAAATAACTCAAATTTAGTCAGTCAATTTCAAAGAGATACCAAAAATATAGTAATGATTTAACTCACTTGTTGAAAGTGTGCACTATGAGGGAAATTATGTGCTCTTATGCTAAATTTTCATCAGCATACTTGAGTCTGCTTTTGGAAATGTTACACAAAGCTCAGCCGTGTTCTACGGCTAACAGGCAACGTATGTTCCAAGAAGTTGTAGAAAAATATCAAGAACTCCAAAAGAAGAGAAAAAAAAGAAGCCACAGAGGATTGATTTCCAAAGCAAAAGGAAGAATAATTGCCTGAAGAGGATTTGCAGTCTCCACCACTGAAGGTTTTTAAAAACAGGCGAGGCCGGGGATAGCTCTTGTGCCAAATTTAGTGGTCAGAAATTTGAGCTGGCACCAACAACGCTGAGCCACGGTGGTTTTTAAATCACAGCACGCAACTGAGCACCAAAAAAATGTGCTACCACTGGGTCAGGATGTTTAAGCAGAGCAACACTGGTTACTACCATACTGCTGTGTGGCAGCATAACAGACAAGGCGCTCTCTTTCAGCCTCTTCTAGCCCTATTTTCTGTAAATTTTCAGTTCTGTGAGCATTTTGGAATAACAGGTCTAGAATCCAGAGGGATGAAAATCTGAGTGGGTATGTGGCAAAGACAGAGTAGAATTGGGCAGAACTTAGGCCACCTATATTGGTGGCCTAAGTTGGAAACATTCATAATGCTGATGTTCACTTAGCTCTTCAGGTTTTGCTGCTCTTTCAGTTTCAGTTCTTATACACAGGCTGTGTGCATGCTAGAAACATCTTTTACTTCAGCTGTGTCAATCAGCAGTGGAAAGATGTATGAGCCTTAATTAACACAACTATACTATGAGGAATCTGTATTACTGGTACAATTCTATCCACAAAACCAAATCTTTCCTGAGATGTTTGCTTTGCTCAAGGAACCAGCATAAATCAACAGTCCAGCAGGAGGGCTTTGCTGTTACAACGTACAGCTATTCCTACATGGACACAGCCTTCATTCAATGCAGCTGGGAAGGGAGAAAGAGACTGAGAGGAGTTTGGGCTGGAAAAGCTCTATCGTGAAAAGTATTTCTGCAAGGCCAGACTCCCCCTGTATTAGCAATACTTCGCTGGTACAGTGCAATGGCCCGGGTGTGCTGGTAAAGCAACCTACGCTGCCTGCGAGCCACAACCCAGATTCATTCCATTTCACTTCAGGCACCTAACAGAGGCATGCACCTCAGCAGCGTAGCTGCCTTAGGCTTCCCATACAGTGAATGGATAAAGATAGGCTTTTTCAGAAAGCAATTCAGGTTTTTGGTGGGCTCTGAGTTTATACGTCCCGTCCCATTGCTTAGTATTAAAAAAAAAAATTAAACGGCTCCAACGAAATTACTTTCAGAAAGAAGACTCCAAAGGGAAAACTCTTTGGTTTTATATTCTTTTCAAAGTGTAACGAATAGACTGCTTCTTAGCATAGGGATTGTGCCTCTGTTGACAGGCAAGCAAGTGTATATATATCTGTGTATATTTAAACTATTAGTACTCTGTGACAGTGATGTATCAGTTACTTAACGTGTATTTGGATAGGATGGCTCAGTTTTCCCAGTGGCTGCTTCTTTCACATTGGCTTTATGAAATATGGGACAAAATGAAACTATTGTTCGTGCAGTTTTAAGTGATACAGTACCAGCATTCTGGAGAAGATTAAAAAATAGACATAATTTTTG
>NW_008825619.1:3889931-3894245 GCF_000699105.1 Pygoscelis adeliae | reverse complement strand
CTTTAAATAAAGCCTCAAACCAGACAGATTGATGATACAGCATTAACTTCTTTTTACAATTGAGAAATTTCTTCAGTTAATATTCTGTACATCTCGGGGATACACATTTTCAATAGAAAATACGTGTGGGCTGTAAAGTTTTGTGGAGTTTATAATTCTTGGCATTGCAGCTCTGCAACAATCTGGGCTCTCTAAACAGAGGTGTATGTGTGAATGAAATCCAACATGGAATACTGAATAGTTTATGATGCTTTCTCTAGCTGTCTTTCTAGCACTTTGTAATTAACTAAGCCTAGTGTTGTAATTAACTAAGCCTAGTGTATCCTGTTAGTAATCAGTAAGTTTTCCGTGCTTTTTTGAGAGTCATACTTACGGGGAAAAAAAGCATTTCATAAGAAGGGGAAGATTGTTTTTTAAAAACATAAATTGGGGGTCAGTGAAAATAGTCCTGGAAAATATTTACATTTTGCTTTATCCTTTTTACCTGTTTCAGTCATAATTAAAAGGAACTGTACAGTTGTTTGAAGTAAAAATTTGGATCATGTGCAAAATGGTGCATTTCATATAATCATAAAAAGCACCAGGCTGTTGGTAGGAATGTACAACCTGTCATGAAATATCACTTTAGTATCAGTTTAACCATAGACTAGATAAAGGTCTCCAAATACACAGTTTTTCCTCAGTGAGGAGATAGCAAGCTCTGAAGTTAGCATCTAAATTACAGGTCAGTATATGATAGCAGATTTCTCATGAATGAAAGCTAGAAAAACTAGCCTTTGACGGTCGTTAAATACCAACATGAAAAGAGGGGGGAAATACATCTTAAATAGATCTTATTAGATTAAATTGATTCTAAAACTGAACAATGGCTGGAGGTAAATTGTTCTCTCCTTATTCATAGTTCTCATTTACTAAAGGAAATTAAGCCAGCGGAAAACAAAACCTTACTTATTAATGTGCCCTTAGTCTGCAGCTCATGTTACATATAAATAGTCTCACTGTTTAAGCTGCAGGTTTTGCTTCCTACGGTGATTCAGAACAGTTTATCCCCTCTCACAGGCAGCGAGTCACTCCTGAGGAATATGGTTTCAGGGAAGCAATGGGATGTAACACCTTTGGTGCTAGAACACACCCTGCAAACACATCAGCTGCCATCGTTGCTACATCCTGAGGTGACTTTATCACTTAACATTTTGGACTTCTTAAACTTACTGTGTGTCCTTGAAAGGTTTTAACGGGACGATCACAGCCAAGTCTGCATACATGAATGCACATGTCAGTGCTGCAAGAGGCAAAAGTAGTGTTGTTCTGCCAGTCTACATCCAGAGCAGGAGCTGTGAGGTACAAACAACAGAAAGAACGTCAGGGAACACAGCAAAGAAACGGCTATCCCAAATCATTTTCCTCCTGTCACCCATCTGGATCAAACGGACTAAAAGCTACTTCTCGGACTTATCACCTACTACCAGTTACAGGGATGATAGGAACTGTCTGAAGGGCACAAACTGTTTTTTCTCTTGCAGCAGATAATCTGGATGCTTTGCATGGCATCTATTTATGAGACTCTTTTGGGTTAAATTACGTAAGAGAGGGCAAAACAATCTGCCTCCACCCTCCCCGCTCCCAGCTGCACACTGCTCTGGGGCCATCTCTACCATCCATTCCTCTGTAAGCCAGCCCAGCGGAGAATCTGGAAGAAAACTAATCCAGAAAAACCGTGGATAATTTCAGCTGGGTTAGAAAAAACGTTCCTGTGAATGCCAGACACAACACACGGGAGGGAGAAGCAGCAGGTGGCCATCTTCCTTTGCACCAGCTTTACGCAACCACCGATGCAAACCTACTGTTCTGGGCAGACACGTGGATTAATAATACCTGCATTCAGTTTAATTTGGTTGGGGATAGATTTAAGATAGGTACATTGATCAAGCTGATCTGAAATGAGAGGAAAAGTTTCTGTAGAGGGTTTGGCCTTAACTAGGACTGAACTAATGAAACTTTGCACAGAGATAGCACATGAACATGTAACTAGTGGCTGTGTGCAACACACACACTTTGCAAAAAGTGTGGAAAAACAAAAAAAAACCCCTTTTACAGCATGTCACTAAAGACGAAAAGCATGCACAGGAGTAGGAGCGAACTCCTGACATACAGCTTATTTGTGTTTCTATGACTGCTGCTTGTTTTTTTGCTCAGGAAAGCATTTAGCTGTCCTCCAGAGGATGACATAAGACTTGCTAAAATACAGAAATCTTCATTCTCAGCACATTCCTGTGAGAAGCAAGTGTGTCAGAATGAGAGCAGCATATAGGAAGCGAAGCTGAATCTCTTTCTGGCAATGCAAGTTTATCATTAAAATGAAACCTTATTCAGTGGTTTCATCAAAATGAAATGCCTTATTCAAATACGTTCAGAAAAATACTTTTGTAATACAGAGGTGAAAAGATATCTGTTCTGCCAAGCCTATTATATTTAAATATGTTTTTTCCTGTTATAATTTTTATGAACTGCAAAATGAGAGTGATCCATGTCACCTTCCGAATCATCAGGTAGCTCTCTAAATGAGAACGGAGGGCTGAAATTGTTTCGTATACAAGTATTTTTTAGAGTATTAACGAAAAAGCTCAATAATTCTGTGCGACAGGTGAGGAATTTCTACACTGCAGAAATATTAAGGAAACCTGTGTGAGGAAGGCACGTTACTTCCGAGTTTTCCAATGAACATGAATGGGGATCAGGCAACAGTAAAGGATTTTGTTTCTTTAACTGCCTGTTTGTCTTTCTTTTTATGCTGCAAGCTTTGTATTACTGTTTCAGAGCTAACAAAAATCTATCTTCATTACTAGCAATATGCCTTCAGGGCTAATATCTAGTATGATATGTATGAGTTGAAAAGTAATTTTCTGAGAGCTACTGGCACCTAAAGCGATGGATTTGCACTGCAGCACAATCTGAATCATAGAGTGTTGATAATTAATACTGATTGATTTATTGGTGTATTTAATCATATGTTTACTGGATAAGTAACTACATAAAATGGTCTGGAAGAAACAACCAAACGTGGTTTTTAATGCAAGTAATCGAATTGCCAAAGTGTATCCAAAACCACAGGATACTAGCCAATTGCATAGAAACAATTAGAATGTCATCTAATAAAAGCAGCAACAAGTCCATAAGAAATGCAGCTAAAATAAATCCCAACAATAAAAGTGTTACAATAATTATCAGTTAATTTAAGCTTTTTCTGAACAAATTTAGATGTGATTCAGAATTAGAAGCTCGGAAGAGGACAGAGTTAAGTGTCTGCAGGGAGCGATTCAGAGCACTTAGATGTCTGAAACTGGGTCGTGCAAATACCTCTTATGGTATCACTTAACCAATTTGTTCCTGCATGCATAGACATCAGTCCACATCTATCAGTAGATGTGAAAATCGGATTATTTCACTCCATTTTAAAGAAATAAGCTTTGTGAATATGTATTTTGATCAGATGCCCTGTGATGACTCATAGTTTTGCACAGAACAATGAAACCCCAGAAGCTACTTATCCACATACTTACATATTTTGACCACAAAACCTTAAAGTTACATGGGAACATCAATGATATAGAGGCCTTCAAGACCTAGACAAAGAGTCTTCCTTGTGTATTTTAAGATGACAGTTTTGTCCATATAGGTGTAAACTAAACAAGTTGTTGTAAAGCAGCCGAGAGTAAAAAATGTATGTTATTCCCAGGCCAACTATCTCCAGACTTCAAAGAAGTATGCAAAGAAGTACACCACACAAGTATGTGTTAAAGGAACTGTACTTTGTCTAGACTAGACTTTTAATTGTTAATTGTTAAAATGCCACCTTTAATCCTTGTGTAGACAAGGTTTTCAGATTCCAGATATGGAAAGGAATTTGCTGTTAGCTTGTTCTGCTGAATAAGTGATTCAAAGAGGACAAGGTGAGGCCTTTGTAGCTTCAGACTTATGTGAGGACAAAGACTCCAGCTGATTTTAAGGGGCTTTTTGTAGGACATATGCTTTTGGCCTATCAACAATTTCCTTAATAACCAACTGCTTTAACTTCCCTATGAAAGCATATTTGAAATAATGGAAAAAAAAAAAAAAATTTAGCCTCTCGGCATCTCCACTTCAGTTGTGTCTTATGGTCCAAAGACAAACAGCAAGCTTAGTAAGAATTTTGTAAAAAATCTATTAATGCAGATGGACATTGGCATATTGCATTGGAAGATGTAGTTAAGTTTTCAACTTGCTAAAAGGGGAATGGAGTGATATGTCCTTGATGCACATCACTGCTAAAACAGC
>NW_008825619.1:3851751-3889911 GCF_000699105.1 Pygoscelis adeliae | reverse complement strand
GGTGAACATGATTCTGAAGGGTCAACCAAGTTCTGAATCCGCAACCACTTAGATCAATAGTTAGGGATCAGAAGGCTTAAGAGTCTCATTAACTACCTCACTATACAGTGCAAAGTTTGCTTTTATGGAACAGTTATGATAGATAAATAAATGCCACAGTGAGAAAATCTGTCAGCAGACACCGACTCCTCCAAACTGACAGTTGCATTAATAAGCAAGAAGATGAGTGAGAAAAATGCAGAGTATGGATCTGCTGTGCTCATGGACATACTTTTTGTCTTCTGTTGAATAACCATTTCAATTGCTACTGCATATTAATAACAACTGTGAAAACGTGAGAATGAGAACAACTAGAAATTGAGTTGAAAAGCATGCGCAAATAAATGTTTTACAATTAGTAGTAAAATATGTGTTTTTAAACACCATTAAGCACCTTGTGAAAGCCTGCTGTATGTAAAAATGGATTAGTTACAGTGAACACACAGGAAGATGAACATTTCTAGCATCAGAATCTGGAATGTTTTGGTGGTTTTAAACTCAGTTTGACTATGCCCCTTAAAAACTCTTCACTATGACAACTTATCCAGTTTGGATCGTGAATTCAGTCATCATCTTACAAGTCTGGTCCCAGGTGAATTTAAGATTACGTCAATGATTGCCTGTTACTCAAGGTTACTTAGTATCTGTGACATCTCCTGCCTTCTTGAAGCAGACCAGACCTACAAATGACCATCCAAGTAAGGTTTTGGTGCAGCAAAGTTTTGAAACTCAAGGTTGCCAATTGACTTCTGATAATCAGAGAAAGCAAATGCTGAAGAACTTCAAGTCAAAATTAAAAGCTAAGAAATTCCTGAGGACCTTCACGCTTGCAGTAGTGAATGCAAGCTGCATGAGAGATCTGTTTGCTTCTGTCTCAAGACAGCTTCATTGCAATAGGAGCAGAAAGAGTGGGAGAGATCCCAGACACCTCCACCGAAAAGTCTCTTCATAAATCACCACTTGGCACTATTCAAGCAGATAGATAATGACAGAATCATTCAGCTAGGTAGACATGGCTGGTGTACAAATCCTCTCCTAGAATCAGTTTGACTTTCAAAGCTGATTCTCACAGAACCCCATCTTTCTGAAAAAAGAATAAACCCACAAGCCATGATACTCAGGATAGTTAAAGCACAAAAAAACTGGTTCAAACTTCTCTCTGGCAGATAGGTTTTTACGAAAGGATAAATTACGTTTACAAAATTAAAAACTGCATTCCATTTTACTAACAAGAGTTATGCAGAAATTACCTGAATGGAAAGGAAACTGCTGTTTAGCTTCTCCTGTGTGAGCATCCCAAATTATTGTTGTCTGCATCCGAAGGAAGGGGGGAAGAAAAAGATTAGTGACTGTTCAGCTCAGAGAAAACAGAGAGCACCCTCACTGAGGAGCAATTCTAAAAGATGGACTGATAAAATTATTGACTGCAGAGAGCCTTGTGTGCTGAACAGCTGAAAAAACAGAAATAATTTCCAAATATTACAGAATAATAATCTAAGTGTAGATAACGAATTATCACGCCTACAGAGGAAGTAATGTAACTACTAAGAACGGGCATATTCTCTCTGAATAATGCTAGAAGACAGCACTACACATTTTTAATAAGCATTTTGTTACAGCTGTTTCAGTTATCTTCTCCAAAGAATACTTTTTCCCCTTTTCAAAGATGCAAGTTGAATTCTATTCCAAAACTACGTGATACTACATCTCTAACAGTTAAACCACCAAGTGAAATGCTTATCTAGCAGCAGAGTACATATCACTTCTTGCCACTGTCGTGGGACAGGCTAAAGTGTAATTTGCTTAATACAGGTTTAATCCATATTCACAGCACACGTAAGCAACTCCCCTGTAGAGCTCACTACCACCTTCTGAGTGAACTGTCAATTTATTGGAAGTATATGCTTCCAGAAAATAAATTAAGGATGCCTCATCTTGCTGATAACGGAACATCTAAAGAATCACTGCTGTTATTGGGAACATAAGTTTGCCAGAATAACGGAACTACCATTGGGAGGCAAGTGTAGCTGAACATAAGCCAGTATTAAAAGGAATAAAACTAAGTTTCCATTTTCACAAGTATGTGAAAATATAGGGATTCATCTAGCCTACAGATCAGATGTACAAGCCTGAGCTAGTTTCCCAAGACTCCCCTCTGTCAGCAGCTGGAGAGGAGCACTGTCAGTGCATCACACTGCAACACAGGCCATGCAACCCATCACTTGAAAGTGCCATTTTTCTCTCTGAATTTTACAAAGGAAACCAAAGATGGCATATGCATCTGATTTTTAGTCATCAAAAGTTAGGCAAGATGAATGCTGTGCACTTTCCAGTTTCAGTTTTAATGGATTTGTGCTCATCATCAGCAGTCATCTGTTCATTTTAATCTCTTATATGCACTCAGCTGAAACTACCATGTTTTGCTTGATTTGGAGTTCAGAACTACCATTTTTTTGCATATCTGCGTAGGAAGCCATACATATTTTATTCAAATACAAGTGTTTCAGATGACCTAAAAGGTCAAGTATCTTTAAGATCACTTCCTTCCTGGAAATAGTTAGTTGACAAAACTATAAATGTAAGTAGTGGAAGCAGTCCTTTCCTTAACTGAGAAACATTTGAGATGCAATTTTACACAGGGGGCAAGTGGAGTTGTTTTTTTTAAGTAAAATCTTTTACATAAAAATAGTACACATTTATGCGGCCTCAAAAACATAATCAACACACACTAAAACATATTATAGAAAAGTAAACTCCTCAGGATGGCTGGAGGAGAAGAAAATAATCTTATGGAATTCAGCAGCACAAGCTCACTGAGTCAGCACATTTATCTGTTAGAATGATGTATTTTTAAAACTCACTTTATCAACACCAGCACTTAAAATATAATTCCCCTTTTTGTTCCATTTCAGGGCAAATATTGGACCTTTATGTTGACCTAAGGTGCTTGCAAGGTTACCTGCAATAAAGAAAAGGTTAATATTACAATTTGTTTACAAATTAGCCAAATTACAGTTCACCGCCGTTCGATGCTTAAGAACAATAAATGTTGTTTGACTTACCATCTTCTGTCCATATCCTTGCAAAACCATCATACGAGCCTGTAGCCAATAGTGTTCCATCACTCTGTTAGGATATATATAAATGACAAAGGTCGATACTAGATGAAATCTGTTTCAACCAACCTTTTTCTTTTCTCTACTTTTTTTTTTAAGGTTTGTGCATCGTGATTTATGGGAAATCTGAGTCCACACATTGAGACAGATTATACTATGATTTAAACTAAAGGTTATTACTGCAGACAGCAAAGAGGAAATAAAACCCTCTGACATACTGTGAAATACTACGCTACACCATCAGATAATTTAATCAGAAGGATTAGAAAAAGAAGACAAGATATGGGATTCTTCCAGATAACAAACAGATACTACTTCTTAGACATAAAGAGCCTATAAAACATCAACAGATCATCTAAATCCTGACTAAATCCCAGTTCAGTGAAATTCAGGCACCTCTACTTGAAAGAAGGACCTGAACACCTAAGCCACCTACGCTCATGGTTAACACCTCGAATGCTATCTACCACAAAGAAGCTGCTTCCAGCTTGTCTGAACACAGATTCCCACACATGCTCAGAGGCACAGTACCACGATGGTACTGAGAAAAGTTGGATTCATGGGTCCCAATTAAGAGAAAAAAAGCACAGGAATCATAATCGGCAAATTACATGTATTCTGCTGGAGGGAGCCCTTCACCGAAGGGTATCTCCTATGCAGCCAACAATGCTAGAGTTACTGGGCCAGAATGAGACTAATTAAAAAGGAACTGCAACCTCCTGAGATGGCTACTGTTGGAGCTGGGCGCTTAGCCTTTAAACATTTCAGCACCTGGGTTAGGAGTGAGATTCACCCCATTTATCTCCAGATGTCCAGAAGTTAGGATTTAGTTTAAGAGAGTAAGCTAGTCTCCCTCTGTAACTAACAGCGTCACCCGTCTCTGGAGTGTAATTCATGATCCCATTTGCTTTAGACTGGGCCCAGACCAGCACAAAGGCACCTGTCTCTGTTTCTGCTGACTTAGAGGGAGACTAGATGACTAGTTTAGACGGTTAAATCTAAGGGAGATGAATCCTACCCTTGGTACCAAAGGACATGATCTGAATATGGCCTCTAGAAAGAACCTTTCTTACTATAAGATAAATCATATAAACCAGAGAAGAACCAATTTAGTATCACCAGGGTGAAAATTTCACAGTGAAATATGATTAATATTGTGGTTCTAAATAAACAATAAAGGCAGATGGCATTTCTAGCATCATGAATAGAAAATTAGGAAAAAGCACAAAATAATCCTTTAAAACATATGTCCACTCCAACCCTCCAAAAACAGTGAGTCAGAGCAGTTGTAGATTGTACTCAGATGTATGATGATGTAGGGGGAAAAATATCAAAACCTGAGCCAACTTCACTCTGATATACACTTATCTGGACCACCGATGAGAACAAAAGTGATAAGACCAAGCAGGGAAAAGGGGAGGAAAGCTAAGGGACGAGATGTACAGTTTATCCAAATTTGTTGGTGGTAATTCACATTCTTTGGAAAATTCAAAGTAAGTTGGAAGCACTTTGAGTGTTTAAATCAGGAACATTTCTTTACATTAAGTACTAGCATAATGCAAGTGAAGTATCAGTGACCAATGAAGTCTGGAAAGGTACGGAACTACTCAGGAAATACTAGAGGATGCCCTATTCATTTTGGACAACTTTTCTCATAACTGTTCTGCACCTTTGCTTGTTTTTCTCTTTTAATTACTCTTTTCCTACTCCTCAATTCAGGTTTTCCCAACTATTTTTCTTCACTGTGATATCCACAGGAAACAAGTAATGAACATTCTTGGGCTTTATCTTTATTTGCTTTGTTAACCTACCTGTGCTTTCTGTAATATTCATCAACTTCTTTCATTGTGTCAAATATACAGTACATAGGGGAAGCTGATTTGTGCAGTGGCCTTATCTTTTATGAAGCACCTAGCTCACCTGAAGGACAATAATATTGCAGTAAAGATTAAGCGAATCTTGGTCTCTGGCCAGCAGCTGAGACTGTATGTAACTGCTGAGAATCCTTTCTGGTACTTAATTTTTAAACTGTTTTCCTAAGAAAACAAGACTAATGTGATCACTCTGTACTAACATTAACAAAACGGACTGAATACAAGTCATCTCAGAATTGATTTAAGGTTCCTGCAAGGTTTTGTAAGTTCTTTTTACAATGCTTGGTGGCAGAAAGGAGACATGAAGCAGCCTTAATGCTACCCAAAGACGCCGCCCAGACACTGGGGATTCTTAACAATACCTGCCCTCTCTGCTTACTTCAGTCTTCTCTGTGCATGACCATAATATCTAAGATAGAAGGTTTTGCAGGATGAAAGCAAAAAGGATCAGGCAAGACAGTTCCACCCAGAAGGTGGGTAGGTAAAAAGAGAGAATGACTACATATGCTCCTACCAAGATGAAGATGATAATGTGAGCATGTTTGGCTATGCACAGAATAATTCAAATGGGAGAGGGTCTTGATAGCCCAACCTCGGAAAAAGCTTCGCTGGTGCTTGTATCTCCTCACATGCCAAAATAAAGTAATTATGAGATGCAAATACATTATTATTCAGGCTTCATTACAACATAGATTGCTTGTTTAATCTTCATTCTTAAAGTTAGCTAAGTTTATTTTTACCCATGCTCCTAAAATAGAGATATAAATACATCATTATTAAGCTTGAAGATGGCAACAGTCCTGGAAAATTATAGCACACAGGGGAAAGTTCAGCCTATTGTGAGTATTTGAAACAAGAGGTCAGTAGGTTAGGACAGAGCTTCTGGTCACCTCAGATATAAAAGATATGGAGCAGCAGCTGTAATTGCCTCTGAATTAAATTTAGACAGTTAAAAACCATACACAGTCTTAGAAGTTAGCTTACATTCCAGTCCAATGAAGTCACATCCTTATTGCTGGGGACATCGTGTCCTCCTTCTCTTATGCAGTGCCTCAAAACTAGTTGAGTGGAACCGCTGTTGCTGTTTTCATTGAGATTCCATATTCTGGCCGTTGAGTCTCCGGATCTATAAAAGCAATTGCGCAGAGATGCAAACTCTTGGTGTCAACCCAGCAAGCAAAGTAAAAACCTCTATTTCTGTTTTCATTGAGAGAACATCACAGCCTTCAAAATGTAATTTTTCTTTCCAATTCTGCCCTTCCTGCACTCCCCTATACTTTAAAAAAAATGTTAACACATATTTAAATTATACATATCATCTGAATCCACATCATCATTTGCTTTATTCAGAAAAGTTTTACCAAAAAGACATTTGCTTGCTCTCTACATTTTGCACTTGATACATAAAATTGAGATCACCGTAACTGAGATAGTCTGGGGTAACTCAACGTCACAAACACAACACCGTGGAGATCCAAATGAGGACAGAAACACGAAGGCTGTGCCTATGTGCCTCCTGTAAGAAGTGTGCACAGTCCCATTAGCTCCCAAGGGCTCGCCGAGTCCCTGGTGTTCCCCTGGAGTTGCAGTACGCTCTAAAAAAAAAAAATCACGGGACCTGCAGGGTCACCGCCTGCAGAGCTGCGGAGTGTCACCTTGGCAGCAGCCTCGGGGAAGGGGACCTCTAGCAGTGTGACAAAGGTGCTGTGGTGACGGCTCCCTGGTCCTGCCCGGGTTCCTCTGACAGCTACTGCAGGAGCAGGAGGTGAACTTAAGGCTGCCTTTACTTTGGCCATGGCCCTTTCATAAGGTACTTCTGTTCAGGACAGACCAGAACACAGCCTCTGACAGAAGCTGTTCGCAAAATAGCCTCTCAGCATTAAATCAAGCCACAGAACCTAAAGATTAGGAAAGTAGAAAGGTAGTTTAAATTCATTTTGTCTTGTCTACAGTGTCCTTTGCTGTCTGTAGCTTGGCTGCTTTAGCTCACATTGTCTGAAAAAGTGGCAAAATAACTATTGACATAATAGAGTATTTTTTCTTGGTGAGAGACAGCCAGCAAGACAGAGACTGCATCAGGTTTTTAATCTATTTTCTAGACCGAATATTTTCTAGGGAGATGTTTTTGTTGCAGACTGAAACCCTGATTTTGTCTAGAAAAGGTTATGAGGAGGAAGTGAAGAGTTTATCATAATCTGCCTGCAAAGAATACATTTATTTTCACTTTGTATAAATCTTTCTTCCAATGAAAAACATCTCTGAGGTCAGAAATCAATTTGCAACGGGGTGGAAGATATTACGCTTTCTAGTTTACAGGGATTTGTCTCTCGCTCCCCCCCCCTCCTTTTTTTAAAACAATCAATAACAACAACAACCAAAACAATCAAAGTACCCTGGATTGCTTGTTTTATCCAGAGGGTGATTTTCATTTACATGCAGTAAGTAGAATCTTGGAGCAGAATTAGGATCTCTCTTATATTTCCAAGAATTCATATAGTCAAGATGAAATTTCATTGCCGATATACCTGATGCTTTTCCTTTTTTAAAAGTAATGACTAAAACTTTCTTTCCTGTACACTAACAAGGAGAAAAAGTCTTTCTTTGAAGACCAAACACCTGAGATCCATTTTTGCTTTGATAAGCCATGTTTTACTGAAAAGGAAATCCATCACAAGAGAATATGAAATTTTCTTTTGGTCTACTAATAAAACATTTCAATTATTTATATGAAAAGTACCGGGCAAATTTTAAACACTTCACACGTCTTTGAGTGCAAATATTGACCAATCAAGTATCGAACTTGATTGATCTTTGTGCTTTATTTTACCAATAATTTAGCCAAATTTTACATGAACAACGGTTCAACTGTAAAAGCAAAAACCTCTCTGCCTGTATCAGTGGCTCTGAGCTCTGCTGGGTCATGGCATGCCTGGGGAATGCGCCCCCATCTCCTCTGAACCCTTCGTGTCAAGCTGAGATGTGATGGCTGGCCAGGGCTTTGCCAGCCTAACCACAAGCTACTGCTGTACAGCCATTCTTTAATTTTTGGCACAAATCTTTCACTTTAGTGATTAAGAAATAATTCCAATCAGGGTAATTTTTGCCACCATACAGAGCTGTGACTGTAATGTAACTCCTTATTTCTTCAGAGGTCTGGAAAACTGAAACACAATTTTGCACGTTGGCTAGAAAATTAACGAAGTTAATCACGAGGCTCAGAAGTTAAGAAACTTTTTTAGTTGTGATAATTTACAATAATGGGAACATAAGTCTTTCATAGGCTTGGGTTATTGGTTAACATGCTAAGTAGGAAATTCCTTCAGCGCTGGCTTCTCCACTATATAGGATTCCGGGCCAGTCCTGCCCTCATTGTAATAATCCAGTTTGTTATTGGACCCTGTGAATAAAGTACTCAGCCACTTGGCTATCAAACACAATATCCTATTTGCTAGTTCTAAAAGGGTTATGCTTTGTTTTTCAACAGTTTTATTTAGTCAGTTTTCTGGCGATGCTTAGGCAATCTTATTTTCCAGTATTTTAATTTTGTTTTTCCATTTTCTTCTTCCTAAGGCTACATAAGCTATTATGTGTCCCTGCAGAGAGGCTTTATAAGCCTACCAGTGTGTGGCAGGGGTATTTGTGTGTCTTCCCTTTTGTTGCTGGGGAAAAAAAAGAGTATTCTCTGCTCTGGAAAATATTCTGATTTCTGTTGAATGATTCAGTGAACCCTGCCTTATTAGAGGACCATAGTTCAAGCACAATTCAGAAAGATATTTAATCTCCTTAGCCCACAGAAGCATTTCTATCTGCATGATAAAGCAGCTCATTCCAACATGCAAGTCATGAACACTTGAGCACTAGGTATACTGTTCTGCATTACGGTAGAGTACTGCCAAATTTTAGGAACCCTTAGTTCTGACAGAATTTTATTTCATGCTCTCCAGCCCCAGTATAATCACGAATCAAGGTGGACAAATGTTTGTAGAATTTTATCTGTGGCATATAAAATCCCCATTCCGTAACTGTCAGCAGAGAGGTGAGAACAGCTGCAGTTGGGTGAAGAAGTTCGCAAGACAGTTGTTGAACCTTGGTATTTTTAATATTCAGCTCCAAGTCTTAGAATCACTGTTATTTTGATATGCAATATTGCTAATGTGTATTTAACACGTTTGGCTCAAACAGGTTAGACCTTCTATCATTTTATTTTAAAAGAGATTATTAAGAGCATAAAGGGAAGGAAACTCCTCCTTGTAACTTACATACCTAACTTTTCCGTAATAAAGCAGTTCTCTTAAAGTAAGCGCTTATGTTTCCTAGGCAGTAAGTAGAGGGAAGTGCCTCGGAGGTATCCAGAGGGACATGTCTGTCCCACTGATTCTACAACATTGCTCCCTGCATCTGGTTATTCAAATAGACCTCACCTAACAGCTGACCGCTTTGTGTTAATGGATTTGATCCAATGAGGAAACTGGCCCCAATGAAGTCACCTGCCACTGAATAAGCACTTACAGTTAGCAGAATTAACACCTGGCGCTGTCTGGGGAGGTGAAATCAACCCCCTCAACCTGGTAATTCAAAAGGATTATTCAGAAAGGTAATTCACAACGGATCCTAAACCACTGATACGAGGAACACAGTAACTGAAAGCATTATATAAAACCCAGAGATGATGACAGAAGATGGCCTAGAAACATCCTTTCTTGCTTCTGAGAGACACAGCCATAACTGAAAGATCTCCGACAACAGCTTTTATGGCCAATTATTTTGCTGACTAGGGAGAGCGAAGGTGCACGGAGCACTCTGCAAGAGACAAAGTCCCCCTGTGTGAAAGAGGCTGGTGTAGATCTGCAAAGATAAGCGAAGAAACCTACTCTTGGCTTTTGGGAATGAGGCCAGGTCCCTCTGCTTCATGGCTATGAGAATTACTTGAAGAGCATGGCTGGATGTAACAGGACAGAGCACGCCCTTGGAAGCAGCAGCTGAACGTGCAGACAGAGCATCCTAAATTCAACTAGCAAAGCTTTTGGGAGTTCAAGGCTCTGACAACCTTGACGTTCACAGGTATACTTCCACACTGGGAAATTCAAGCACATCTGGGAGCATTTTGGGTCACTGGACCATGATCACCTATGGTAGCAAACTGACAGGTTATTCCCTGGCCAGCCTCTGGCCTGTTTTAATCGGCACTCTTGCTCGGGGCCCTGACGTTCTCTCTGAATAACTCCTGGGCGTGGCTTGGTGGCTACAACGGCCCCGGGACAATTCCCAATGCGCAGTTTGTTGGGCAGCCAGGACAGTTTGCTAGCACAGATACTGGCCATTCTGTGCCAGTTGGCCTCAGTGCCTAGCAATATTCCCAGGCATGGTTAGTTTACTAATGTGGACATAGCTGTAAAGGGTTTCTGCACTACCCAGGGAACATAACCATCTGCAATCATTTAGATGTGTCATTTACATTTTACATAAAATTAAAACTTAGATATTGAAAGATATCTCATCGAAGAAATCAGTCTTTGAAGAGGAGGACAATTGGATTTTAAGAGCAAAATTGGAATTATGGCCGGGAATGGCCAAATCTTCACATTGCCAAGCACCTACTTTTTTTTTTTTTTTTTTACCTGTCCAAAACAATATATGCAATTATTTGTTTTGGAATGTTGATTTCCTTCATAAAGGGTAATTAATGCTCTTACATGGCTGTATGTATGTGCTTTACTGTACTATAATAATGCTTCAGTTCGTAACATCTAAGCATTCTTCTCATAAGCATCCGGTGACACTTATGCTTTTGATAGCCTTTACTGGTGTCTAGTCTTCTCCATCCTCCACTTTAAGGGTTATGGGTGTGGTGGAGGAGGAAGAGCAGCTGCAGAATGTATTTCTTCTGGCTATCTGATCAGAGAAATTCCTGTCTCCACTTGTGTTTTTTTTTTTTTAAATAGCCCTTTGCAAAGTCCAGAGAGTATATATTCCTGTGCTAGCCTTCGCACCCTAAAAAGTCATTGCAATTGAGTAGATGGGACATCAAATATCAAAATCCCTTTCTATCAGTGGGATACTCACTAAATCTGGAAACCAATGCTCTAGGTTTGGGTAATTCATTCTGCAGACAAATCCCCTTACACAGCTTGCTTCAGATTAGGTCGTGAACCTGCATTATTCTTTTAGTGCTTCGAAAATTACATCAGGTTGCTGTCTAAACTGCCGCTAATTGTTAGAAAAATTTGTTGCTTGTATAACAAGGCTTGAAAATACTTTGCCATGAATTGAGATTCGATTGTGCTAGGCACAATCTGTATAAACAGAACAAATGTGTTATTTCCCTTACTTAATAGTTAGGTTTTTATATGTATTTTGTAAGAAGACAATAGATGGGTACACTGAGGCAGGTGGGAAAACAGAAGAAAACTATGGACAGGGCAGCACAATATGGCTATTATAGAATCCAACAATCTGGTGTTTGCACATCAGACTAACTGCAGTTTTCTTTTTTTGAAGCATTACTTTGTAAAGAACAAACAACTGCAGCATATGTAGATTTCGGGGAATTTCTCCCCCTTGTTTAGTTGGTGCCGTAATACGTAGTTTACCTGTAGATGGTAGCTTGTACTATTATTATACCAGACATCTCAAACAGTTCTTTGTGCAATGGCATAATCAGACAATCAACTCTCTTCCTTCAGTTTAATTTTTCTCTGTGCATTCTATGCCATTTGTGTCATGTAAGCTTTGTCAGGCACCCACTGCTGCGTTACCTGAAGGCTAACTGCATCACATACTTTGTTTCTTATGAGCAGGATAAATCTGATCAAGATGCACATGAATCTAAATTATTTGCATTTTCATTGCATTGCCATTAGCCTGCATGAGACACAGCACCTGACTGTACTTTCTAGCCATGCGTGTATTTATGTGCTTCCAAAATCAGTAGCAAAGCTTATTAATAAAGACCTATTACACTGAAGGAAGGGATAGTGAGAGGGTACTCCTCTCTCTTAGACATCTGACTAATGGTTCTGATTATCATCCTCCAGGTTTACCCGAAGCTGCGTAAGGTATCACTGTCCCAGGGATCCACCTACCAGTGCTTAGCACCCTGCGGCGAAGTTAAACACCCACTGGTTCCTCCGTCACTGGAGTACATACTCTGGTTTATTAAACGGCCCACAGTTTACACTATGCACACTAGGCCTGTGAACCACAGATCCTAGGGAAGCAGTACAGTATGGCAAGCACTGGCAGAGAGGTGAGTCAGACGCCGGGAAGTAGCTACCAATGCTAAAGCCAACAGATGAGGTCTGAGCACCTATACTTAGGAGTCTTAACGCCCTGTGTAATGAGTTGAGAGATGTAGGTACCTGCAGAGGGACAGTGCACTTGAGTAGATGCCTAATGTCAGCTGTGCAGATATTCTCCAGAATAAAGCAGCATTCTTCACTTCACCTCAGGTGCCACCAGGTGTCTCTAACGAATAATTCTGTATGGTATCCTTTCTCTCCACCCATTTTCCTTTAGATAATAATGCGGCTGTGCTAACCTATCACCTGAAGACTGTTCTCCATATAATTCAAATAAATAACATACTGGATAAGTTTACTATTAAAAAGTATATTGTTTAGGATGACAGGGCTAAAGGACATCTATTGTATCAACAAATACAGTCCCTTCATTTGAATGATTCTAAATAAAGTACTTGCGAGCTGTTGATCTCAAGACAGCCCATGAAATTCCAATTAAGTTTGCCCCCACTATGGGAAAGCTCATCCAGATTTTATGAAACCTTCTCTAGATTTTCGTCTTTAATAAGAAACAACCATGAAAACCATGAATATTTAATGAGGTTAATTAAATTCTTCTTAGTTTTCGAAGTTTCCTTCACTATTAGGTCATGATTTAACATTTATGGATAGTCAAAGCATTTAGGCATACATGGAAAAGTTAGGGGAGTAGTACAGGAGTATGTTCGTTCAGTGTCATTTGACGTTGTTATACATACAAATTCCTATGTAGGCAGTAACATTTCATGAACATCACAGATTCTTTGCCTTCCCTTGATTCTCTTTTTTTTCCTTGAAAACATCTTCTCAGATTTGGGCCAGGATGATTAAGGAGTATCGTACGCTACAGTTCTTCCACTGTAAATTTTCATTTATTTATACATTAAATAAATACCTTTTAAGGCTCACTCAGCTGTATGCCAGGAAGAGGACAATCTGTGTGAAGTAACTCTTTTATGCTTGCCTGTTTTAACTGGTGACTGATTGTAATGATCAGGACTTCCCTTCTTAATAATAATCATTTGCTAGGGATAAGTAATACTGCCAAGCAATATTGCCTGAGACACTAGAAAACTGAGTGGGCAGAGGAACACAGTTAGCAGAAAATACAGCAAATGCATGGCATAGGAGTGTGACTGCTATTACTGCTCTTGTCTGTACCATGGCATCACGCAGGGACCCTATCACAAACCAGAAGACCCACTGAGCCTACGGAAAAAAGAGCTGAAAACCAACGTTTGTCATCCAAAACCCCTACATACAGCTTTTGCAAACTCTACTGCTATACCCATTTAAAATTAATAAACGAAGATACCTAGTGCCACAGATGCTAGAAGTACTACCAGGTCTGGGCATTCCAGAAACAAAGTATATTCAGAAGGATTTTGTTTTCTAAAAGTTTGTTGTCTGAAACTATTCTTTGGAAACTGCTGTCTTCACTCTCTTAGAGATCTTGTGCTGTTTATCCAACCTGATATTTCTTTCTGTTAATTACTTTTATTTTTCCTATTTATTCTGTCCCATTTGCACTTTGCACTTTCTTTGTTTTCATGTATTAAGTCAACAAAGATCTCATAAGACGACTATTCTGATGATCATGCGAGAAGTTGGAAATAAAATAAGGACTTTCCTCTTCCTTGTAATAAATGTGTTGATACTGTCAGGTAACTTTAAGTGATGAAGACCCGTTTCTCTCCTCTAACTTCTATCAGCTTTCCTCCACATCCCCAGTTAGACTTCTTAAATTTAGTCTTCATTTTAAGGTTTAACTTTAAGCATGAACAAACACAGATTCCAACAGTGTCTGTATATAGCTCCTGGGGGTATGTTTACATTAGCATTTTTGTTTGGATCAAAGCGCTTTTTGCAAGTCAATCTCCTGATTGTCCCACTTACCATGCTTTGGTTGTCATTGCTGAGCAGTCCTGGACTAGACTCCTTTTCAATGACAATAAACCAAAACATGCCCTCACGATCAACTCATCGGACAGAACTAGGTCCAGCCTGAAGCCCCCGCCCCGCAATACAAACAGTGGTGACATAAGGTCCTCACACACAAGTTTTGCTTTACAGATCTACTCCTCTTTGTGCTGCACCACGCCAATGCAGACATAGCCAAAGAGAACTCCGTTTTAGAGTCTCCATACTTTCAAAAAGAAAACATGGATGCCAAAGACTTTCCGAGACCCCAATGTGAACCGTTAACTAAGAGCAGTAGGAGTAGATTACATGAACTTCAAGTAGTCTGAGAATTATCCATAGTTATTTTAAAAACCTTTTAAAAAATTTATGTGTATTCAGGGCCACAGAGCGCACATCTTAAATGTGCAAATGCTTCACATTCTGCGTCACCTTATAATTGCTTAACTCCTACACAGGTACAGTACTGCTGAAAAAAACAGTTGCGGGCTGAAAAAACAGTGAGGAGAATACTCATTCATCTCTAGTATACACTCGCACTCTTGCATCTCTAAACACACTCTAATTGCAGCAGCTGGTTTCAGTCATGGTCTTACCCAGATGCTAGCAGGTCACTGACAGGGTTCCAGGCACAGATGAACACCTCTGACTCATGGCCCCGAAGGACTGTTGCTTTGTTAGGAGGAATTTCAACATCCCCGTCAATTTCCATTGGCTTTGAATGATTATCTGTAAGGAGATATATCAGAATAAGTAGTTTGCAAGATGCTGCTAGGTCTGCTTTAAAAACAAGCTGGCTACCCCTGGCCTAAAGCTTACAGCAACGTCTACGCTATAAATAATATTCTATGTTGTGTCACTGACCATATTACTCTATTTTCTTCCCTATGATGATTCAAATTTATAATATTTCCTCAAAATTTAGAGCTTTCCAAAATATTTTGTACAAATGCACGCAGCTTTTCTTCAAAAAACAGTCAGCATTTATTTCAGTATAGTTTTTTTTGAAGCTGGCTTCGTGACAAATGACTTACAGATCTATTAAAATAGCAGATTGTCACATTTCAGAAAAGCTTTATGCTGTTCTTTTAAAAAAGTAACATACAGCATATACATTTTCTTACACAGTGTCCTGTAAGTAATATGCGTGCTACTCACAGATGAAGAATATACCGAGTAAGGGCCTCGTTCCCTGAGCATGGCAGTGAAACGGTGAGTGATCACCTTCTCAAGGATATCATAATATATGCAAAGGTACCAACTGAGGCATAGATATACTTAACCTGCATACTGTAATTCTGGGGTTCTTTAGACTGCAGTCTAAGTAACTTTGTTTTTATAAAGCTCTTTTATGTCCTTAAGGAAAAAAAGTGAATTTAAAATGATGAATTTCTCTTAGTGGCAGCAATTCATTCCAATTTGCATCATGAACAATGTTTTCGCTCCAGATTTTCATTGCTGCAGTATAAATCTTCCTCATTCAGCTCAAACTACGCTTCCTGGCAGCAACGGAAGATTATTATCCTCTGCGAACAAGACACCAACCAAGGACAGGTAACACACTGAAAGCGCAGACAGCAGATGTTACACACAGAAGTGTGGCCCATTTCGCAGAAAGCACATCCAAGAGCAGACAGCTGGCAGGCTGGGGGAAAGGCAGCCTCGTGTTATCTAATCAATGTCTTGGCCAGCTGATCCGCTCTCATTGATCAAAATCCAAGTTCTCGTTCTGGGTTAAGTCTTTTAGTTAGTCATTCTTTAATCACATATGGAGATCCATAGGTTTGCGAGTGCAATAATTATGCTCCTTTATTGCCACATGTTTATGGCATTTAAAATCAGCCATCTGTCCTGATACTCAAGCTCTGCTGAGCTATTGCCCATCAACTGGCAAAACAGACTGTGACGTTGCACAGCTGCCATCGGAAGGAAGATCTCCAGATTTCTACCCTTACCCAGGCTTTCCAATACCGCGCTTTGCTCTGCCTAATTTATGCTGAGTCACGCAAGTAGCACTTCTCATTGCCTATTTGGTTAGGTACCCTACTAACTATGTTTGTGCCATATCTACGCCATAGATGGAATGGAATGGAGTTCACATGTAATTCAATGACTAGCATAGCACTGAGTATCAAAAGTAGAAAACAACTAACACTAGTTTCACAGCTCACATTTCTAATTCAAAATATCTGTATTTTTAACTACACTTATTACCTATGGACTTGTTGCATAAAACTAAACATATTACAAATGCCTATTTGTAAAATCTACACCTATGCTGAGGCCCTATGTTAAGCATTGTCCTTGATAATTCCCTATGTGTATAACTAGTAAAATTAATACTGTCAAGATATACTAGTACTCGAGATTTAGCCTGACACTAGCAGCTGGGAACTTTGATACGATATTCTGAGCAATCAGGGCAATGAAGAGCAAAGCACAATTAAAACCCACCAGAATATATGAGTCTAGAACTCGCAACCCTCTGTTTCTCAGCACAGAATCACCAGGTTTAAAGCATATTTTCATGAGAAAAACAGCAGCATGGTAATGGCTATGCATTCATCTGTGTCCTGTTCACAGTGTGAGTTGGAAGCTGGGGGTAAATCAAGAAGTAAGATATTTCAAGTGTTTTAACTTGAAAAATTTAAATGAGAAGCTGCTCTTACCACATATGATCCTACTGTTACCTGCCTGGCTCTAAAGGCAGAGCTGCTTTTCACTCTTGGATAAAGCCAAATGACAGCTTGGAAGCAGCATTACTGCAAGGTCCCAGAGTTACGAGGTGCTATCAGAGCAAGGCCATCTGATACTTAGAAACATTTTTCGTTTGTACATGGCCAGATGGAGGAACCTAGATACACACTTTGAATGTTATTAACTGCTGTGAAAAAAACCACAAATAGTCATGCTGTGAAAAAGAAACCTCGATCATCTGATACCTGCATTAGTACACGCAAGACTGACTGGCCTCTGGGAGCAATGAAGTACCTGCAGGATTATTTTCTGTTGTCTTCCAGTAATGATTTTGACACTACAGCTTTGGTGGTTCAGGAAAAAAGGGAGGGAAAGATGAGGAGTCTTTCAGAAATCATTCGCAAATGTTCACATTATATGCGTTTTCTTCCTATTTTCATCAGTAGTCAGGAACATTCACATTTAGAGCGTTACTGTTAAGCACAAAACTTAAGATGCCTGACTAAACAAACAGGACAGTTCACGCTTCTGCACTACTGCTTCAGGCTCTTCTCAGATTCAGGTAGACACTAGCAACACAAAATGGATATGATTATGATAACAACAAACGACTGCAGAAACCCCTGAACACAAGACGGCACCTCGTAACAGTGCTGAGTTCCTTACACAGCACAAGCTCTTGTGAGCCCTGGTCTCATCTGAAAATTTGGCTCTCCTAGGGATGCAGCTACGATGTGTGCATGGGGAACGAGAATAAATAGTAAGAGGCAGTAGCCACCAAGAATAGGCTGCTTTTTTTAAAAGTATCTTCAGAGCAGAAAGCTCTCGGTTAAGACCTCATTTGCGCAAAGAATGCCTCTGAGGGGGTCTTGGAAAGAGAGGGCAGTTCTACCAAGTGCAACAGACCCTCATAGGTGAAAAGTCTGCAGGTCACATAGTGGAGGGCTCTGCCCACATGTTAACACAAACCATTTTCTAAAGGCCAGAGGATCTTTGGTTAATTCTATGCTATATTCTTCTAATTTTTTTCCTCAAACGTATTAAAAATCCCAAATCACTGGAAATTAAAAGTCATATTCCCCCAAACTATTATGGTTAAGTTTTTAGAAAAATGTAATTCTAACATACCAGTGAGTAATATTAACTCTCTATTTCCTCCAAATTAAAAAAGATATCTTTTTAAGATCTGACCAGTGCTAACCCTGTCTTTTCTCAGGAAATGTGTTTTTTTACTTAAATCTTTGACAGGCCTTCCACTGAAGTTGTTCTTCACGGCTGTAGTTACAATGAAGGAACTGGGCTCAGTCTTTTTTCCAGAGCTTTATTTTTCTTAAACCCAAGCCAATCCTTGCAAATATAATGAAACAAACGACACTAAAAATATTTGAGTTGGAAAACAATCCAAAGTTTGGCTCCATTTCTACATGCTGATTTTTATTTTTTCTACTAATTTTTAAAGTGACTCAAAGCTGAAAACATTACTCAGGAAGCAGCAAGAGAAGGCAGTGATTTTATTTATTCAGTATTTGAATCTGCACCTCAAACTGTTGTTATTGTTAGATTTTTTCCTGGCTCTTCCCTTTCTTAAATCAATTCACCCTATCATATTATATTGATAACACCACATACAAAAATATATCATATTATATAAAATATATTAACACTTTTTTTGGAAGACTTATAGTGTCAGGGAGAACTCCATGTCAGAATAAATGCAAACTAGGTAACTTCCCAAAGACATCTCTTTCACCCGCTCCCCCCATCCCGCCTTTTTGTGACAGACTGATGTATGTTCCAGGTTACGACTAAGGACTAGCACACTGTCCAAACCCATCCCAGTATATGCCAGTTCTGTGAAATCCAACAACGGTGAAAATGAAGGTTTGGGAAGTTTCTCACACCCTTCGTATCAGCAATCTTTTCTACCCAGTAGGTCTCCCAGCTTTCACCTTACCCATCTTACATCCTATCCTAAACTTTTGTCCTAAGCTAAGCTCTTGCCAGATCTTTTGCCTTAGTCTATCCTAGACTAAACAGACTCTCTGAACGCAGTGGTAAGGGAAAAGGTAAGGCTGGATATACAGTTTGCCCTGCATAAGCAACGAAAAGGAAGGGTATGACCCTTTTGTTATGTCATTAATGTAACTATATTTTTCTAACTTTACCACAAGAGAGGGAAATACAACTGTGAGAGTGTTAATCAGACCCATGCAGTAAATTGACAGCTAGATTTGTTAGTCTTTATTTCTAGCGGTTTCTGATAATTACGAACGCAGACCTCTTGGAGTTTATCTAAACAGGTCTGTTCAAGGGCGAGAATGCTAGTTTTGCAGTTCTGTGTGCATCTCCCATGCATAATCCTCATTTGCAGTTGTGCTACACCACCTTGCTGGTATCTTCCGAATGCCTCAGACAGAAAGGTTATGTCCTCCCAAAGCGAGGGAGGCACGCAGATCAGAGAGTCTGTCCCTGGATTTCTCAGCAGCTTCTCTCCAAAGCCTCCTTCTCCTTAAATTGCTGAGCTCACCTCTTCACCCAGGATGACCAACTGGCACAACAGCAGCTGCCAACAACACATGCCAGCTGGCCAGCTACTCCTCGAGGACTTTCTATCTTCCCATTGCCACTGCTCAGTTAACTCGTCTACCTGGTAGGCTGCTTAGCCACAGTAATGCTTTGAAATTTGCTGTCTGGTAGAGTATCTCACCAGTTGACACGTATCCTACCTCTGTGAAATTTTACTGGACAACACAGTGTCATGTTCTTGCATCCTGCTCGAGACAGAGCTACTGGATGATATTAAGTCATACAGGACTTCTCCTCCTCAGTACTCCAAGAAAGGTCTGCAACTGTTCATGAAAATCCTTCTATTAAAAATCGCTGTGAGAATTATTATTTTTTAATAATAAAATGGTAGATCTGAGAAATCAAGGCTTAGAGTGTGGTCATACATCTGAACTGATCTGCAAGACTTTCTTTTTATTAATACAATAGTATGTGTGTTACTTCAGACCTGAAGGAAATAAGTCTGAGCGGTTCTGTATTAGTGATGAACCGATAATCAGTTTTCTACCTTCAGAATTTGGGTGTTTTGGTCCTGAGACAGGAAGACATTCCTCCAAAATTTTCACAAATCAGCTGAAGGAAAGTGTCAACAAAAAAAATGTCAGCATTTGATACATTTAAAAGTGCTTTCATTTCTTTTTGCACCCCTTCACATATGAAAGAAGTTCAATTTCAAAACAACGGGTCAGTTGGAAGTAAAACATAAGCAATCCATAGTCTAAAAACAGATTAGTATTTTCAAAATTTTCAGAACTTTTTTACAATACATACAATTTAAATCATTGCAGTTTTATTGGGGGAAACTATCCCGTCTAACTGGAATTCTCTGAAGAAAAACCTGGTTTGAAAGCATTTTTCTCACTGACCCACAGAGGAATCTAGTCAGATCAAAGAGAAGATGGAGACTGATAAAGGTATCTACATTGCAGAACAAATAAAATCTGTTACATGACTACAGTCCTGACCTGTTACTTGTCTAAGCCAAAGAGCTGTTGGGGCTTCCTACAAAACCTGCCATGCACGTTCCTCTAGAATTTGCTTGGAAGGCAATCAGGCATTAAGGTCTCATTTCAGAAGTTAGCCAGTGCCCCAGTATGGCTTGCACACAGAAACCAGAACCATTAATCATATCCTTCCCACAATGTGAGCACAGTCATCAAGACCTAGTTACACAAGCAGGTATGTCCACTCCTTGTTTTATATGTCTGACTTTAAATGTCTAAGGTATGAGCGCGGTCTCCTGTCGTCACCAATAAACAAAGGTGAATTCAGAGCTCTTGTGAACTGACTGTTCCCACGGACTAAGGAAAGCTCGGGAAGGTAGGAAGTTCAATTCGATATCTGCAGTGGACTGTATGACTAAGCATGTGCTATTAAATAAGAAGGTGAGGAACTCTTTCCTCTGTGCCTTCAAGACAGGTTGGCTGCATCCAAGCTGTCTGCTGGGAACGGTCCTTGGCACATGTGACTCCCTACCCCGTGCTTGGCCACGCTGTACAAGAATGGATAGCTGCTATAGGCCAAACTGTGCCAAGGACCATGCCAAGGCTATGGATGATCATAGGGTAGTTAGTGCTCAAGGCTATGCTCTGGCCATGCTTCATTGACACAGATATGGCTTGTAGGTCCCAGCCTCTCAACCTGTCTCCCTCCTAGCCTGGACAAAACGACCAACTGTGGCTACAGCTTGTCCCAACTTTTATCAAATATCTAACAGCACCTATAAAGCTGATAATACGAATGAGTATTGTTATATGCTCTAAGGAGAGAGCATACAGCTCCACTTCTTGATACTGTCTTCAACTTGCAATTCTGAAGTTTTTGGATTCTGAGAGGACACCAGTAAAACACGCACTGTGATGTGAAACGTGATTTTTACTCAGTAGCCTTTCTAGAAATACCCCGCCTTCCTGAAATGATTCCCCTGGGTTCTAACACCTTGCAGACACCAACTAAGTACAAGAATATTATTGAAACTCAAATTTCCCAGTAGTGGCAAGCAGCTGCATGGGTTGGCTTACTTATTGCATGTGCCCCATTCTCCTCTCCATTCACAGTGGCTTCTCCGTTCTTTGGTGTGTTCTGCTGGGAAACAGCAGTCGTCGTTGCTCCCGCTGTTGCTGCCGTTGCTGCTGCTGCCGCTGCCGCACTGGCTTGTTGCTGAGCTAGTTTCTCTCTGAATGCTTGCTGCCGGGTCTGAACAACATCAGGCATCACCGCGTCTATCAGAGACAGTGATTCTATTGGCCTGCCGTCAAATACTGTACCATCCTGCAGGGAAAACGAGCAGAAGTGAAACGGCAAGTTTAGGGTCTTCACCATTGAGGTCAGGCAAAGAGGTAATGATACAAAGAAACAAAACTAGGTTGTGTGAAGATAGGGCACTTTGACTTGACGAGCAGTGCCACATTACTATGGACCATCTCTCTCTCAGATCCATGGTGGTGGTACTCGTGTTCCACTTCGAAATCTGTTTGGTAAGTCATTTATTGGAATTTTATAGAAAATTCAGACATATAAACTCTTTACAGATGCAAAAAAATTACGCTGTGGAAAAAAAGAATTCTGACTGATGACAGAAAGTTTCTGTTTTGTATTTGGGAAAAAAGAGTCATGGCTAGAGCCCTGACAAAGGCAAATAGACTTTGGTTGAATTGTTTGTCTTCCTGCACTTGCAGGGGCATAGTGGCAATGATGAACCTCAGCCAAAACAAGATGCATGCACAAATTCAGTGGTTCCTTACACAGCATTCATCAGCCCAGCATCACCAGTTGTAGCTGATTGCACATGACTGCTTTACCATTATTTTTCCTTTATTCTGCTAGTTTTATTCGTAATAGTTATGGCTTTCATTCTGATTTCTGTAAATTAGGCTTCAGGTTTAACAACCAATTGAGTTAACCTTTAAGGGCTGTTTTTTAAGACTTAATAGAGACTCAGGTCAACAACTGCCATATCTACTTAGCTTTGCTTCACTTTCACTTTCCTATTATCTTAAATATAGGAAAAAGGTTTTAGTAGCCTCTGTAAAGTACCATTTTACTGATCTTTTGCAAACTCCCTTTAATTCTTTGAAATAATCAAGAACCAGCAGTTAAAGATTTGTGTTTGAGGAATAGCAGGTAAGATTAGGATATGGACAGATGAAGCAGCTGGGAAACAATGTAATTTTCAATAGATAGCAATAACTAATAAAGAAAAATAGCCGTTTGGCTGACTAGTATGCTTCTGTTGGACTAGTCATTGAATTACCCCTTACAATTACAATATTAAGATAATACTTATTTGTTTCCTCATGGGGAAGAAAAAGAAGGAAAGAGTCATTAGAGAAGAAAAATATAAGCTCTCTTTCTCCTCAACATTTTTTATGTAAGTGTCTCTACCGACATTTATTTGAATCCTGGCTCAAATCCTTGCTACACAATGAAAAATATGTTTGCCAATGGATTTTGGCACCTTACATTTTTAACTGTAAAACTGCTCACTGGACTATTTCCATGACTGCCCTTTCACAGATCACAAACAATACTTAATTTTATACATATTAGTTTACAGACTCACTGATTAGTAGCCGCTCTTAAGTAATACACATAGAGAAGTAACATGTAGAGAAGCATATACGTAGCCCTTATTGGCATTCAGACGTAGCACGAATGGCCTTTGCTTTGCTGTAATGTACTTGACAGTATGTATTTGCACAGAATCAAACCACGATGAGAGCAACATAAATCTTAATGGTGACAACATGCATATTTATAGATTATTCTCTCAACTGAGGCCAATTCTGAAGCTGGATGCACAGGAGCAGACCCCTACAGCTGTCATACGACCTGAACCGATAGGTGCTTGTTCATGGCTGAAAGTTTCTAACTGTGTAGCTCCAATTTCAGGCACAGGGCAAAATGTTAAGCAGCAGCAAATTGGGACAGATTTCTAGCACTTGTTTGTTATTACAACTGCATCAAAGTGCAGCTTGGCATGAATGTCAAATGTCATTGCCCCAATTAAAAAAATAACACATACACAACTCTTAAACACGGTATCGAGTCATAAAAAGAAAACCACACAGAATGTTAGTGATAAAAATAAATGAGTTTCCAAACTACACATTGCAAACACCACAACCTTTTCTCTATTTTATATTCCTTTGTTCTCACCCATGCTGTTCCCATGCCACATTCAGCTATAGAGGAAAAAGCAATAGCTTTTTATGTATTAATATTTATTGCAGATCTCTGTCAATTATGAATATCTGTGGTAAATATTTTGTAATGCAGTATCTGTCATGCTTCACTCCCTCTCAAAGCATCACGCCTTTAAGGTTGGCAGGGCAAAATTGCTGGCTTTTCCCACATCCCCTCTTTGTTTCCCCTGGCAGTTCAAGGAGAACAGAGACACTTTGTGGCTGCTCATACAATCCCCACAGACAACCAGTGCCCCAGCCAGGGTCAGAATTTGTACATAACCGTTTCGCCATGTACATGAGAGGGTGATGCCTGGTCTTACATGATCTGAGCCAAAGTCACTGGAATCAGAGAGAATCTCTCCAGTGACCTCCGTGTATTTTAGATCAGGCTTCTCTCATGGTTTGCAAGGAGGGGTGCCTGCTAGCAGGTGTCAGGGAGTGAAGTTTTAACCTACATTGCAGGCTTTTCCTGCCAAATTCTGCTACGACCTTGAAAACGCAAGACTGTAAACACAGACGCATTTTCTCGTTTGCTGCGAGAATCCGTGCACCCCGGATTTGTTGACTGCGGTAGCGGAAACACCATAAAATCCATTTAAGCAGCGCAAAGAAGGCCTCAATGCCACAGCTAAAAACTGAAATACGCTTCCACCTCAGAGCTGTTCGGCTCTCTGCTGGGGGTGGGGCAAAGTAGGAGGAACAAAATGAAACCAGATCAACGGAAATCGCGGAGCGGTGGCTTGCGTCTCTGGGCTGTTGGGACACGTCGCTTCGCAAGCCCCAGCGGGTCGGTCAGCGGTGCGCGCGGTGCCGGCGTTGGCGGGGGTACTTACTTCATTGATGCTGATCTCAGCCTCCACATACTGGAGCCCCTTCTGGAGGATGGAGATGAGTGCGGCAGGTGGCACTAGTGTTCCGTTGATGTTGGACTGGCTGATGTGGCTCTCGATACCGAAGGTGAAGGCCGAGTGGGAGAAACCTGAGAGCAGGAAAAGGAAGCCATGACATGAAATCTAAATGCACCAGCCAGATACACACACCTTCACGGTCTAAAAATAATCCTGCTGCAAGATCTGAGAGACGCTGCCGTGTAAGCAGAAGGACGCCGGCTGGCTGCATGGAGCCAGGGAGGTTAACCAGAGCCATCCTGACCACCCTGCCACCGCCACCGCCCATCCCCCTCCCCTGCACATACAGGGGAAGCCGTATAGAAACGGGAAAGCACGCAGAGAAAAATAACTGGAGAACTGGACTAACTGAAAACAAACCCAAACACATGAAAAACCAGGAATCCCCACAAGGGCAAGTCCAGCTAAAAAACCTGCCTCAAATCTTCATTTCCCTTGCTGCATTTTAGTGTGGGCGTTTTCTGAAGAGAAACACTTAAATCCCTATCAGCGCGCAAGTTGTGTAAAATCAAGCCATAGATGCAGCTGACACAGGGGAGCCGTTCCCTTATACCAGGGAGGAGATTTCAAATCCTCTGCTCATTTATTGATGAGTACAATGTGACGTGCAGAGCATTGCCATTAAAACGTGAAACAACGGAAAGGCTGCTCCCGTAAACCTATTTTCTGAAAGTGAACAGAAATAGCAAAAGTAATTAATTGGGATTTGCCAAACGGCAGAGAACAAGCCAGTGTGGTGGCCCATCCCTTAACCAGAAACCTTTCTCTTCCCCGTTTCATTTTTGTCCTAAAAGTAAGGGTTAATGACAGTGACGGCACTGAAAATGAAAGAATTTTGCTGGACGCGTTGTAAAGAAAGAGCTGCGCCTTAAACGCTGGCTGAAGCTGCTGAAAACTGTTGCTGGGTATGAAGGCGAGCGCTGCAGAGCGACTGTACGTAGGGGCAGATGCGGGAGGGGGGAGGGGGAACAGGATGTAGATATAACTGTAGGAACCCATTTATCACCACACTGTCTCCAGAGCATTAATCTAACATTAAAAGCCTTGGGGAAACCACCCATGCGCTGTCTCAAACAGGAAGAGCCCTCGCAGTCTCCACCAACTAGACAAGAAAGAAGAAAAAAAAAAAAAAGAAAAAGAGAGAGGCTCTCAAATGAAAATACTTCCGTTAAATATAGCTGTGCCTCTTCCCCTTGTCAACAGTAGTTTCATTTATAGTTTTGTCCGTTAAGGGATTTCTCCCATATCACTGCAATGTCCAATTGTGTGTGGGCTGGAGGACGGGATTTTGGGCTCGCTCCACAGTAATGCTCTCTCTCTCTCTCTCACTCAAATTGTTTTCAAGATCCTTTTTGCAGCTAGCTCAATTATGATCGTAGATAGATAGCAAAAACAAGCTGAGAAACAGAATGCCTCCCACATTTGAAACCAAGGTATGTATTTCTCTGTGATTCTCTCCCCCTACACATTTTATTTTGCCACTGTTTTTCTCCTCTTCCTGGTAACAGCCTCTGTCCTCTCCTTTCCCAACCCTACCTTCCCTTCATGGCACTCCCCCAGTTTTGGGGGATGCTTGGGATACTTTTTAGGAAGTGGCAGGTCAACCTATGAGCAGAATTACATAGGATTACAAGGCATAAAAATAAAGCACAGCAAAAAACACCTGAAAAACTGCAATATAATTTATCTAATCCAATTCTTATCCTGTATGGCTCTTTATGTCTTGGTCTAGTTTATGAACTGCTGGACCTCCTGCTGCACCCAAAACAGACTGTAAGTTCTGCAGGGCAGTGTTTTTCCCTTGTTACTAGTTTTGTAGGACACCTAAGCACATTACTGGGCACCACAATGAGGAAGAAATCAAGCACTGAGCATACACACACAGCCTGTGTCTGAGAGATCACTGAACACTGAAATCTCTATGTATATATAAATACGTCATGCAACTAAACAGAATTAGAGAATCAGATTCCACTTGATTTGTATTTCTGTGTATTTAAATTAATCAACAACAGTAACAATACCTTCTTGAAAAGGAATGGACTTTAAAATGCATGATGACTAAATCAGCAAATCTACTTAAGAATGGAGAAGAAACAGATAAATAAGCTGTTGTCCAGAAGCACTGAAGTTGACTGCTAAAAAAGCCAGCAGCTAGTTTGTGAGGCGGCAGCTCAGAAAGTTGTAACATGGTCTCTGATTCAATCAAAAGGTGGATGGCATAAAAATGGCAACCAACAAACATGGATAGAAAATGTAAAAAAGTGGAAAATCATTACTGTGGATCTACAGTAGGCTTAATTTTAACTATGACTTTGTACCTCTCATTATTGCATTTGGTATCTTGCAGACTTTTTAGTTGGCTGCTGGCGTATATCAAGCCCCATCTTTGTCAGCGGACAGATGACTGTGGCACACCGCTAACCTCTTTGTCCAGTACTGAGTTGCCACATCCCCAAAGAGCAACACATCTCACCTGGCTGCACATGAAAGAAGAAACTTCTCAGCACAAAGCCCAGTTGTGTTACGGCAATGAATCTTCTTATTTTACTGTTTCTCCCAATGCTAAGAAACTATTACCAAAGCACCTGTTAGATGACAAAGCACAAAACTCCCGGCTACTTTGTCACTGAAGAGCAATCTCACTCACTCTCCAGCAGTTGTAACAAACTTTCCTAAAATCGTATCTGATAAGATCCAAATACTGAAAATCAACAGAGTGAAACTGCTTAAGTGGGTGCTGCTGGACACTGTGTTCCTCACCCCTATTGGAAAAATCCTGCCATACAATTGTAATTAAAAGAAAAACAAACACGACAGAAACGACTGAACCAGACCACTGACCGATAGCTAATTACCTCCTGATTTCTTGTACTACCGTAGCATTTATATAAGGCTGATATGAAAGTAGGCTGGTTTTAAAAGTAACACACACAGTTAACAAAATCCTGAACGAAGCTGTACCCACGTCAGGTTTCTGGTAACGCTGAAAAATCACTTGAGCTTTGCTTTTATAGTTACCAGATGTCATCAGTTCTTTTCGGGGCTCTGCGTGTGAGTACACTGACTTATACAGCAATGTTGCAGCTCTGTAGTTCAGTCTGACAAAAAGGTGATTTCTATCAAAGGAAGGCAAGTTTTTTTAAATGTTAGCTTGTGTTACAATGTTAACTTGGCCCTCCTTCTGAAGTTCATGAAACCACACTGGGGAACACAAAGCCAAGACACGAGCGCACACCCCCCCTCCCCTAGTGACTCCCTGCAGGCTGTCAAGGCAGTTGGGGAGCGAGAGCAGAGACAGAAGGTGCTCTGCAAGTGGGGATCTGAAGAAAGGACACAGTAGGGATGACATGAAATTACTATAGACCCAAACTCAAAATGCTGGAGTAGCAGTGAAATGAATGGAAGTTGCAAATCTGTGTCCATATGTATTATTTCTCATAAATTCTGTCATTTCGGTGACTGTAATAATCACTATAAAACAATAACTTCTATTCAAATAGCACCAATAAGTGAAATCTTAGTTTAGTAAACCCTTTGAGGACACATGGAATGAGACTACGAGCTTTAACAGTTAAAGACATGAACACAAAGGGCAGAAGGGGAGAGAGCATGGCCACACACTAAACCGGTTTTGTACCAGTGAACCGGACAGTCACTTGTGCTGTTGACGTGACCAGTGCCCTGAACAGCACCTTTCAGCAGACCTGAGAGAATGGCTTCCAGGTTTTTTCTACCTCAAAAAAGATGGAGAAACATAAACCGTCAAACTATGTACAATCAGAAAATACATTATCATACATGAAAAAAAATATCCAAATGAACAGTGCATAACTTGGTACGATCACCTTAAAGGGAGGTGACCTATCAACTGTGGAATAGTTGGTCTTAAAGATTTTACAGAACATAAAAGCATAGACGATATAATGAATGCAGAAAAAATTACTTAAATGACGCCCCCCCCAACCAAAAAATTGTTATGCAAGAGTTTTTGACTTGAAAACTGAGCAAAATTCCTCATTGAGAGATTCCCACACTTTTTTGTACTGACAGTGATAACAGGTCCTGGTTCTGTGCTGTATCTTTTCCCACACTGAGGTGTCTGTATATACTCTCAGTGGTATGTACACAGCCATTTGGGGATTCTTGCCCTAGGCAGTGCCAAAAAATGCATATGTAGGGCTGTGTTTTGCAAAATTGCACTGATAGGTTTTGCTGTAACTGCAAAAATGGAGATGATGGAGATTTTTTTTCCCTTTGCTGTTCATTTTTCAGTTAAAAATGGCCTCCCCTTAAAAAAACATTTGTCATCGATCATAATATGACTAGGTTTTATTTAATGAACATAATGCTGCTCTTTGTGTGCTCATTTGATTTGCAGGCTACGTGATTTTAATTGTTTGTAATATGCCTGGCTCGCAGCAGAAATGCCTGTCAAAGGTAGGTGTAGCAAAGGGCGCTGGGCAGCCACGCAGCCTGGGGAATACCTTGTCTTCTCCAGAGATGTGTCTCACCTCTTCTGGGAGTGAAGGATTCTTCCTTTTAGGCACACAACCGGAGTGCTGCCGAGTATTCCCTGCGCCAGCTCATCTGGCAATCACAGATCCAGCGAACTGACATTCACTAAGTGCTCCTTTCATTTTCCGATCCCTTTAGCACCGTAAAAAGCAGTCTTGTTTAAACTGCAATCTTAAATTGTAACAGCTACAGCACCTACTGCTGCGTTTGCACAGATGAGGGGAATGACAAAGAGGGGTCTGTGGAAGCAACGACTTCTGAAGTGTTTCAGTCTTCGCCCGTTACTCAGGGAGTTACCTCGGGGATGCTCTGCTTAGCAATAGTTAAGCCATCTGTTGAATACTGCGAAAGTTTTCTGTTTGTGAACTAACTGGACTTAGTTTTGTCTGGTAAATCTAACTAGTATACTGTTCAAATAATTTTTAAAAAACCAGATGTGTCTAAGTTATTTGCAAATTACTCAGTCTAATTATTCATACTATAAGATTCTTCACTGAAACATTTGTTACTGTATAATGAAACGGAGAGTAAAGAATTGCGAACATCAAATTGCCTTTAACACACATCTCGGGCATCTTTATGATGAACAGCCTCTATCCCAACACTGAGTACAAGCAACAACCCCATTCCTACAAATCTTTGTATAACTAATGCCCAGTGTGGCCCTCTGTCCTGGAAAACAGTGAGATTTCACATGGAGTTCTGTGTCGTTTCCTTTAATAACTTTTCTTATTTCTTTAACTCAAGCAGTCCAGATTGAGTTTTTCAAATCCAGGGATCTTAGGTTCAATTTCCAGAAATCACTAAATTAGTGATGTTACTACCTCAATAGAAAGAGAGAAAAAAAAAATGAGGAGGCATAAACTACCTGACAACCCCTTCTTTTTCTGTAACAATTTAACCATCTCCAGGTGGAAATAATCAACACCTCTTATTGCATTGATTTCTCTGACATTGTGTTGTCTTTCTTTTTGGAAATTCCCAATACTAGCTCTTCCAATCCTCATCTCTGAAGTAACACGCTGTTCTCTTCGGAAGTATTTGGCAGGTACAGGATAGAAAAATGAGCAAGGTTTTAGAAATGATTAAAACTTCTGGCTCGGTAGAACCAACCTGCAACTGCTATAATGGGATCCACTGGCAATCTCAAGTTTTCTGGCCGTATGAATGCCTGTTTTCTTAAGGTAGTATTGTACCTGGCACTACTGCTGTGACTTGACTGATGTAAAATTCATGCAAGAACGGAAGGCACGTAAGAGCCGACTACAGCTGTACCAGCTGCAGGGAAAAAAAAGATGGTTGTGAGGGGGTAAAGGAAAGTCATCTTTATGACCATAAATGGGTATACGGGCAAAAATCCTGGGAGATTTAGACACATCAAGTAGAAACATTCCACAGAGTAATGAGTCAAAAGAAAATCAAACGCAGGAGGAAAAGATGTCCCCACACAGTCCCATCGGCTGCTTTAACATGTCACCAAACCCAAGTAACTCCAAAGCTGCCCGCACAGCTGCTTGCCAAAGAAACCAGATGCAACCAGTGGAAAAACATCTTCCCAAGTTTGACGTCTGGGTCTTGGGAGTGCCATCTAAGCAAGAAGACAAGAAGGGAAGAGTGTGCAATGTGGTGATCTGAAATAAATTAGAGCCCCACCACTGCAGTTTAAAAAAAATTCCACTTAGGAAGAGTGAAATAGGACCATTAACAAAATAATTTCTTCCAAATACTAATGATGTACAAACAGAATAGTTAACACTAAATCAAGACTTCTGTAGGTCTAGATTTACCAGTGTAGACGAGCAAGGGACACGTATCACTAAGGGCATATTTGAATGCAATTTCTGGCTGCAAAACCAGAAGCAAACAGTTTCACTTAGAACAACTGTATTTTCTTGATCCTGGGGCTAACGCATACTAATCTAGCTCCTGAGGTAAATGACATAATTTCTTGCCCACTGCCCAAGAGAACACAATGATGTTCTTCACTGTACTTGACCGCAGCTGCCATTTTAGAGTCTAGTATTTCCCCTTCTATGTGATGCACTGAGTGAGAATTGAGAGTGTAACATGGATCCCCATCCTTGCTTCTCCTTATATTTCTGTCTAAATGTAATTATGTACCCATAAAAATACAGCCATAAAACCCTAGTGTACATACGCAGAGGTTTCACAAAAAGGACACCGGTTTCTCCAAAATATGTTCGGTTGCAGCTGAAAAAGAGTCTGGTGCCTCAAGCCACTGATAAGATTCTACAAACAGTTAAAAAAAAGGTGGGCAAAAATCCTACACCGCATCTTGTTTATTATTCACAGCAGACTGCGATTCTTCTCCTAGCTGAGCTTTTTCTTTCTCAGTAATACATCCTAGAGTGCCTCTCTGGTTCTGGCAGTGTCTGCTTATTTTTGAAGACTTACCTTCACAATTACATAAAGGGCTTAACAAGGACACACATTAGCAATTTAAAATAAGAACTGCAGTTGAAATATATTTTTAGAAAAATCAGCTGAACAATAGGGCTTGTACATTTGTTTCAAGATTAGGATTGCTGAACGATTAAAATTATTTCCAGAACCCTGGGAAATGTGTCCTGTATTACAAGCTCTTTCACAGTCCCTGGGAAATATAAAGAAAGGATCTCTAGCTGTAGCTTGTGTCAGTTGCCAAAATTATAGTGTGCCTGGTTACCCAAAGTTTTGTAGAAGCTATTATTCACTAATATTGAACGTTACACCCTTTTTTCTTGGATATCTGACCTGTTCACCTTCTGCCAAGAATTCAGAGTAAATGTCTGCTACCCAAAATTATTTTATTATGTGCCAAAGAATTTTTTGGCAGTTTTTTTCCTTTTTCATGCAGGAAAATATGTTGGAAAAGATTAATACAACTTGGAAAGGATCTTTTGATGAGCAGTACTTGGCACTCACTGTTTAAGCCTTTCTGAGGGCTGCAAATTAACAAAAAGAGAAATACGATACAGACAGAAAACAGAACACGAGCAATGGAAAGAGGAACTTAAAAAAAGTCTTTTGAAAACAAGGTCTGAAACAATCCCCTTTTTCACTCACTGTGTAAATTAGACTGACAATTGTGAATAAATGTTAACACAGATCTAGCAATTTAATGCAACTATGGGCAAGGTTTGAAATAACTTACAAAGGCCATGGCAAGAAAAAAAAATAATCTTTTCCTTCTAAATTAATGGGATGCTGTTATCTTTCAGCCCTGTCCGTGCAACCAAACATCCAAAGAGACGTGCATCGTTTAAGGATCACATTTATAGAAGAGACTTTCACAGTCATACATACTTCACTTTTTTCCCCCATAAGCTATGTTCTTCTATCAGTTCTAATATACACCTATAAGAGGTAGCAAGTAGGACACCACAGCTGACACTCGGTGGGCATTCAGGAACTTCAACACCAGGATGGTTTCTGCTGATGGTGACTAGAAATGGAGCCCTAATACAGCTACGCTGGTTAGGTGTGAGAAGGGGCGATTCGTAACTGCCATAGCTGTGCAGGCAGAAAGTCCCCAGCGTGCAGGTTATTAGCAAAACTTGCAAAGCTGCAAGATACAGCTTCTTTCACTGGGCCTGGAGAATCAAAAAGAAAAGCAGTAAATTGATAAATGTGTAGCACTTCACTGGTTTTACTAGCAAAGCCATCTTGACCTATAGATACCTGCCTTCCACCCAGCATCCTATTTTCTTAATACCCCTATAATACTGTGTTTACGCAAGCTTTAAAAAACAGGACATGAAGTGATCAGAACCAAAATCCGTGCTATGGAATAAATTTGCAAAGGTGTAATCATTTATGTTTGCGTAGCTTAAAAATCACCATGTTTGCTCAGTGTCTGAGATCCAACGCTGTAAGGCAACCTTCAGGCCAAAGAAAAATTAAAATAGCCAAGTTTAGAAAACTGTGAAGAGACCTAGAAGGAAATACCAAGTAAGTAGGGTTTGGCAAATGGCAAAAGAACAAGATGCTCAGTGTATTTTTTTTCCTTCACAGGAACTTACAAAATTCTGCATCAAGTATTGCTTTTCTTACATGGCATTTATATTGCTGTTGTTATGCAACAGGGGTAAAAGACACAGAGAAAGAAGTTTTCAAAAGGACCTCTTGAACTGCACCACAAAACTTTTGAAACTATCATTTATACGTATGTATATAAAGCAGATATCTGGTCACAAAACTGTAAGTCTGTGCATATAAATGCACATAAATATGGCCCTCATACAGCTTATTACATTCTTTTGCAAATATAACCAGAACAAAGTATAGCAAACCCAATAACTTCTGTAGCTGTAAAAATATTTTTTCCTCTCCGCTGTGGAATTTGGATTTTGGGAAGCCAACCATCAAATACCGCTAGTACGTATTCACTGCTCTACGAAAAAAGTGCACAATGTGGTTTTGACTCACACATTGTTTCACAGGATTCAGAGGTGCTGTCGGCTTAGAAACCAATTTGCTTATCTTTAAAGGAAGCTGGGAAAAGTATTTACCTTTAACCTATCAGCTTCATCCTTCCCAAGATCTATAGCTTTGGTAAGTTTAAAAAAAATGGTTTTGGAACTGCAGCCCAATAAAGCTTGTTGTCTTCTAAAGCTGACCCTGATTTTCTTAAAAAGTACTTAGTATTTGCAAAGAGAATAAATGATTACTAGCAGAGAGAGAAACTGTGCGTAATAATACAGTTCTTATTTGAGAAATGGATTTGCCTTTTCAGCAGTCATCCACCCTCCAACTGTGAAGTATAATTTCAAATTCAGAGTCAGTCTCACTGTTTCTGGAATCATACAGTCATTTTCTCCCTAGCTTAAAAGAAATACAGAAAGTAGGAGAGAGATTAAAAAAAAGAGGAGTTGCATAAACCCCCTCATATACCCTTTTGATAGTACACTATTTTTACTACATACATGTTATGCTGGGGGGAGTTATATATATTAAGTTACATTATATGCAATATATATAGTTGCAGATGGTTTCTCATTAGATAGGAATGTTCATTCTGGGGTGACTTTTAGGAAACACTTTTATTTAAACCAAAATGGTTTTTTGTCAAATTTCTCAAGTGTTCCTATCCAAGAGTCACTTTAACACATATTCCACTCCTAGAACAACACCATGGCTTTATTTATCTCAACTAATTCATGAAAGATCACAAATGTTGGTTCTATATCCATCTTCCAGTATATCAGAGATTTGGATCATAAGCTTAAGTAATTTTATTTTAATTGAGTAGGCTGGCCCTAAAGAGGATAACACATCATATAAATAGGGCTGCATGCCCACAAATCAGATCTGTGCTCAACCATGAGAATTAAAAATGGATTTTGTATTGCTCCAAAGCCTAGCCATTGTACAGCTGAAAAGGTGAAAGAAACCCTGCCTTCAGTCTTAACACCAGTTCCTGAATAATATAGTTAGCATCTCGTTCATACTGCATTGATATATATATTCACCTGTAAATTCACAATAGTACTTTGAAATAATAGAAAAATAATGTTAAATAGTGTCCCAGCACACCTGTAATAGTCTTTCCTCAGAGGATTTCAATACATTTTAGGACTAAAACCTTTTACCATCTGCTGTGAGGTATCGTATGTAGTATTAACCTCACTTACAAACAGCAATATTGAAGCACAAAATTTTTAAAGCCAGGTTTAAACACCCAGTTTTTACATATTTCCTTAAAAAGCGTGTGTTTTGTTTACTCAGTACCTGTACAGTTACAGTTACACTAGCACAAAAGTAACTGTGCAAACAGATGCTAAGCAAATACACAAGCGTCTTTATATGTAGTGCAGCTCATATAAAGTGCAGCTGAGTTTGGTCTACAAACTACAGTTACTCTGTACTGCAGGCCAAATACATGCGGTCCAAGAACCAGTGATAACACGTATGTAGACACAAATAATGCAGCCATAGATTGTTACTGAAACAACACTAAAATGTGTGTTTTATCTTTGGCTGACAGGATGTCATTTCAAGGATGTATTTTTCCCTCAGCAAACAAAAGGTCTCCATCCTTACTATTAGAGCATAGCTATGTACACAGCTCCAAGAGCATTCCAGCGACTATCGTGTTTAACAGCACCTTTATGTACAGGTTCTTTAAAAGATCTTTGAGGCTCCCCAGTTTTCAGCAGGCGGCTGGACGAGTTGAACATGAGCCAGCAATGTGCCCTTGCAGCAAGGAAAGCCAACAGCATCCTGAGCTGCGCTACAAAAAGCGTTGCCAGCAGGTCAAAGGAGGGGATCCTTCCCCTCTACTCAGCCCTGGTGAGACCCATCTGGAGTACTGCGTCCAGTTCTTCTGGGCTTCCCAGTACAGGAGAGACAGGGACATACTGGAGTGCGTCCAGTGAAAAGACCACGAAGATGATCACTGGACTGGAGCATCTGGCACGCAAGGAGTGGTTGAGAGAGCTGGGACTGCTCAGCCTGGAGAAGAGAAGGCTCACAGGGGACCTTATCCATGTGCATAAATACCTGAGGGGGGTGGAAAGAGGACAAAGCCAGGCTCTTCTCAGCAGTGCCCAGTGACAGGACAAGGGGCAATGGGCACAAACTGAAACACACATGAAATGCCACTGAAACAAAATAAAACATTTTATTTAATGTGATTGGAACAGGCTGCCCAGGGAGGTTGTGGACTCTCCATCCTTGGGAGATATTCAAAACCTGACTGGACACAGCCCTGAGCAACCTGCTGCAGCTGACCCTGCTGTGAGCAGGGGAGTTGGACTAGATGATCTCCAAAGGTCCCTGCCAACCTGAACTATTCTCTGATTCCGTCCTCTCCTGAGACAACATCCAGCCTGAACTCTCCTATGATCCTAATGAGCCAAATAGGAAGAAAACAAAAAAAGCAAAAGAAAAATCATTATTCGCTGACTCTACTGTCAGTGCACATGATTGTTTTTACTGTCACACTGGACAAGTGCCTTTATTGACCAAGTGATTCATTCTTCTAATGAATTGTTCTTCAAGGTGTAGGTTTGAATAATTTAAGCAAAACCCATGCACTGTACATTCCCCTTCTACCTAGCAGCAGCCTGTCTATGCAAAGGAAGCAGTTAGCTTTGAAGCAAATTTAGCTGACCTATATATGCCAATATTTTATGCTATGCTTAATCGGAATTATTTTCAACATACACTTTTCTCATCTGTGACTCAGGAAATCTGTGCCATACACAGTTGTTCAAAATACTCTAAACGTACCTCACATGCAGAAAAAATACGAGCTTCAGAGAAAAGTTACATAGGCTTATGTAAATGAAGACCGTTGCATAAGGTACAAATTCAAAAGAACAGAATATTGATCTTCAGTCATCCCCTATGGCCTGAGAACGTACCCAAGCAAATTGCGATATTTACATTTTGTATAAAATGTTTTTGTTAAAAAAGAGGATGGGTCATAAAGAAGATATTTTCCTTCGAATTTTGTTGCTTCCTTTTCAAAAAACTGTAAATGGCATTGGAAAAATTGTAATTTAGTACTATTCCAACTACTCATATCTACTTGGACAACATCACAATGTTGAAATCCCAGATGATTCAGAGTACCCGTATTTTGGATTATCTCATAATTTCCAAAGGCAGGATGAGAGTAAATGCCCTGGATGTGGTTAACAGGAAAGGCCCATCTTTGCACATGCCTAACTCTACAAAGGATTTTGCAACTCTACAAAGGATTTTGCACTGTGATTCACGGAAACGCTTCATACTCTACGTGCCCTTGAGCCTATGCTTAAAACTTGAGAGAAAATCTTATCTTTTAGCATCGTGCTTTAACCCCAGTTGGCAACCAAGCACCACACAGCCGCTTGCTCACCCTACTCCCCCTGGTGGGATGGGGGAGAGAATCGGAGGAACAAAAGTAAGAAAACTCGTGGGTTGAGATAAGAACAGTTTAATAATTGAAATAAAATAAAAACAAGAACAACAACAACAATAATAATAAAAATAGTAATGGAAAGGAAAACAACAAGAGAGAGAAAGAGAGGAACAAAACACAGGAAAAACAAGCGATGCAACTGTTCACCACCCGCCGACTGATGCCCAGCCAGTTCCCGAGCAGCGATCACTGTCCCCCAGCCAGCTCCCCCCAGTTTATATACTGAGCATGACGTCACATGGTATGGAATACCCCTTTGGCCAGTTTGGGTCAGCTGTCCTGGCTGTGCCCCCTCCCAGCTTCTCGCTGGCAGGGCATGAGAAGCTGAAAAGTCCTTGACTAGTGTAAGCACTGCTCAGCAACAACTAAAACATGAGTGCGTTATCAACATTATTCTCATCGTAAATCCAAAACACAGCACTGTACCAGCTACTAGGAAGAAAGTTAACTCTACCCCAGCCAAAACCAGGACATTTAGGAAAACAAGGAAAATCTGTCAACCATGAACCAAACAGACCAACATGCTGCTGTCATCCTGAATCTACAGATGGAAAACAACTACATTATTAGCTGCCTTAATTTGTATGGTTGGGAAGAAAACAAATGACAATTCTGAAGTATAATGGTAAATTGTCCCAAGTCAGCAGCTAAAAATTTCATTGACATCTTTTTAGGAAAAGCATCCAGCTAGTGTTTTTATTGTCTTGGACATGGTATGGATTGTACACTGAAGAACAGTTTATCAAGTGTATGTAATAAAACATGGAAAAATTCAAACTGAACAGTAAAAGTATGAGCAAAAATGGACACTGTTACACAACCTTAACTCTAACAAGTCATTGCCAGACATCCACTACAATAAATGCCCTACTAGACAGCAGTATAAGCCACAGAGTTATCAGCTGGGGAGCTGATTTTCAGATGAAGATTCAATACTGCAACATGCGTGTAAGTGCTAGAAAAGGAACACAATGAAATCGATCAATGCATCAAAAATACCAAATTTGAAAAAGCTTTAATAACTGAATTGACATGTTGGGCTGGGTAGGGAAGGTAATTTATTGTAGCATTTGGACCTACGATAGGAGTTGTCACTCACAACAGATGGCAGCACATTTTAGATTAAAAGGTATGTGAGAGATTTAATTTC